>NC_073313.1:20182311-20508177 GCF_027595985.1 Sorex araneus
ATTTATATCACTCCTGGCTAAACAAGTTTGTTCCACATTATTCAAATGCCTGTCATCCTAGTACTTTTAGACTATAATATTCCAAAGAATACAATTCTATTTTATTCATCATCATCTAACACAAGATCATGCACATTCATAACAGCCGTGTGGGGGGAGGATAGCTTTAAAATTCATTTATGAGCTTTGATTTTTAATAATCTAAGATAATTTATTTTTAACTTGAGTCTAACATTTATCTCCTTAATAAGCCTCCCTTATTGCGATCGACAGTTATTCTTGAATTATATTAACCACGAGTAGGAACCCCGAGGAAAAGGCAAATGGGTTGTTTTACACCTTTATTTCTTTAAATAAAAATACCTGTACATCTCACATCAATATCTTAGAATTCAAATATTCAATTGAATATCTTCAATTGAAGATATTCCTGGGGAAAAACTGGTTTATCTGTAGACATTTAATTTTACCTTTTGTTTTTAGTCGACCCTTCCATAGATCTTTGTTTTGGTCGACCTTCAATTTCTATACTCTTGCTTTAAGAAGCTAGATAGGGCTGGAGTGATAGGACAGCAGATAAGGTACTTGCCTTGCACGCAGCCCTTCCAGGTTTGATCCCTGGCACTACATTTGGTAGCCCAAGCCCACCAGGGAAGTGGTCTCTGAGTGCAGAGCCAGGACTAAGCTCTGAGCACAGCCAGGGGTGCCCACCTGACCCCTACAATTCTGAAACAAAAATACAAAAAGTAACAGCTAGAAAATACTATGAAATTGGTGATGTTTTAAGGAAAATGCCATTACTTGCATCTTTGCTTTCTATAGTTAAACTTTAGCTCCTTGTGTTCCTTTAGGAGCTCTGCTCTGGCTGGGAGAAGGGGTAGGCCAAGCGATAAAGTTTTCTAAGGTATGTCACAGAACCCAGAGGTCAATCAATCCAGTTGGAAAACCACTGTACTAGGAAAAGGTTTGTGTTTATCACATCAAAAAAAAAAAGAGAGAAACATTTTAAAGAATGTATTAAAACTTGGTTTCCTGATAAGAGTTATGTATAACATAATATGGGTAAATATCTTCTGTAATAGCACCAGAGTAAAACAGCATTTTAAGTACCCAAAATAGTAACAAAATAAGCACAAGAAAATTATGTATACAAATATACAATAAGTACATGAAAAGATCTTTTAACATCCTTAATTATTAGCAAAATGCAAATCAAAACCATAATGAGATGCCACTTCACACACAGAGAATAGCTATAATGGCTGTAAAGATAATAACACGCATTGGCAAGGATGCAGAGGAACTGGAATCCTCATACGGTGGGAATGTAGTACAGCACAAACAAGTTGAAAAACAATTTGGCAGTTCTACAAAATGTTAAACATAGTCTCACTATATGGCATGGCAATTCTATTCCTAGGTACATACTCAAAGAATTAAAAACAAATGCTCAGATAAAAATGTGTAAACAAATGTGCACAGCAGCATTATTAATAGCCAAAAATACAGAAATACCCCAAATGCCCATCATCTAATAGATAAATAAAATGTACTATATCCATACAATGGAATATTAGCAATAAAAGAATGAAGCACTGGTATATGCTACTACATGGATGACCCCTGAAAACAAGTGAATAATGCCATACACAAAGGCCACATATTTTGTGATTTCATTAACATGAAATGTCCAGAATATATAGCAACATAAAGAAAATTATTGGTTATCATGGGGCTGGGGATAAAGGGTCTGGGGACTGACCGCTAAAAAGTATGGGATTTTCTTTTTTCATTTCAAAGACAATGAGAAGGCTTTTATTTTTTATTTATTTATTTATTTTTTAATTTTTTTATTTTTTGCTTTTTGGGTCACACCTGGCAATGCACAGGGATTACTCCTGGCTCTGCACTCAGGAATCACCCCTGGCAGTGCTCAGAGGACCATATGGGATGCTGGGAATTGAACCCGGGTCAGCCGCATGCAAGGCAAACGCCCTACCCGCTGTACTATTGCTCCAGCCCTAAGTATGGGATTTTCTTTTTGGATGATGAAAACGGTTTTGAATTAAGTAGCGATGGTGGCTGCAAAACCTTGTGAATATACTGAAAACCACTGAATTGTCTATGTATTTCACAAAAATAAATTGTATGGTATATAAATTTTATCTGAATTTTAAAAGTGATTTATTAGAGATATTTGATCTAACAGTTTATAAACCCAAAGGGAAAGAGAAGCAGTAACTGTAACTTCCCTTTACATTTCATTTTCTTAAACTGTAGTAACATGACAGGTAAAGTTTTCCAGTTGAGCCAGATTCTCTTTTTTGGAACTTAGTGTCAAATAGGTTTTTCAGAAAAGAAGCAAACATAAAAAGGTAATTATTCAATAAAGTGCAATTATAAAACAGAGCACATCTCTTCAAGTACACACCCAGGAGTTTCTATCTGATGAGCTTGTAGCAGCTAAGCAGTCCCCCTTTCCCAAATAGAGCTAATTTTTGTTTCAAATGTCTGTTTTTAAGATAGCTGTTTGGAAACTGCCAAACATTTTCCCATACAAAAAGCCTACTGAACCTCAACTGTACTTGGTGAGTAATTTTAACTTTCCCCTTTGGTGTGGGGAGCCAGGGGGCTGGGGTAATGAACCCCTAATCAGTGCTGCTCATGGGGTTGAGGGTCCAGAGGCCATTCCTGGTTCTGAGGGCCACCAGGACTACACCTAAGTGGGAGCAAATTTGGGGTCTTGAGCATGAATGCAGGTGCACCAGCCCTCTGACATATTTCCCTGGCCCCGAATATTACTTTGCCAACTCTACCTACGTATCAAGGAGTTAAATATTGTCTCAATTACAAACAATAATTGTAGTTCATGTCAGGATCACATTTGCTGCCTAGGTTCTGCTGTGAGAAGAGAGTTTCATGTCATACACGTGTGAGAAAGCACCTGTCTTTCTAGATTATCAATTCTTAACCCCTTCCTATGCACTCTTGTGCACGCACACACGTGCGCCTCCCCCCCTGCAAACCACTTGGGTCCTTTTCCCCTATAAGAGATTTCATCTAGACATCTGGAGTCTCTCACCTATGTGTTCTTCTCAACTCAAACAGTCTAGTGGAAAGTCTAAATTTCTGCAATCTGGGTTTGCATTCTCCTCTACTAGCTGTACAACCATAAACGAGTTAATCACCATAGGTTTCAGTTTCCTCTTTCCAAATCTCTAAGTTGAGACCATTATGTCAAACTCATTGGATTTGATTGAAATCAAGAGCCTAGTGAGAGAGGAGAGGACATTCAGGAAATGTTAGTCTATCTTATTTTCATATGCAAAACAAAGAATAGTGAACTTAAAATATTTCCTCATCATTTAAAACTGTCCTGAAGTTGTTCCTTTAAAGACTAATTTTATTTTCAGACTTACAAACTAAACTAAACTAAATACGTATATTAATTTATTTTGGATTTGACTACTCTGTCAAATAAGGATCTGAAAGTAACAGAGGGCAGAAATAAAGTATATTTGACCTTTAAAAGGTAGGATGGTTCTTTCAGATTTTGTATTTATGATAGATTTGGCACAGAGATAGCACTGATTAAAGTTATATTAGAGCTGAAAAAAAAAGTGCAGGGATAGAGCTACTTGTCTGGCATGTGGTCAAGCCTGGTTTGATCCCAGGAATTGCATAGGGTCCTCTGAGCATCACCATGAGTGACCCAAGTGCAGAGCCACAAGGAAGTCTTAAGCACCACTATATGTCAAAAAAAAAGAAAAAAAGTTATATTGAAATGTGACTGAATGGTAAAATTAATGTTACTGAAATCAACCGTGCTATATACAATTGCTCTATTAATGTATGACCTGGAGTTGATCTGCCTTAATGGGTCTCAATTTTCCTATATAAACAGGGTTGGGCTGAATTAGTCTCAGCTCTAAAATTGTCAGATTTTTAAAAATTCTTTCCCATTCCAATCCATTTTCCAAGTGGATTTCCCCTAAAGCCTATGTGTTATCACCTAAATACTCCTATGAAACAAATTATACAAAGTAGAGAACAGTGATTTGTGAAGCATATACTACCTAGGACAGCTTATCAAAATCTCCAGGGAGGAGACAAACATGATAAACTCAATTAGATATAGTTTAAAAAGGCACACATTAATATATTCCTGATCTACAATAAATATTAGTCTTATCAATTCCAAATTTCTAAATTACAAATAATAGAAGGCAGAGTTGAAAAGCAATGATGTAGGAAAATGGATCAAACTATTCTAAATCTATAAGCTAGAGTGGCACTGTTCAATGTGGCAAACAAAAGCTATAGTCTATTATTTAATTCTGCTTTTTCAGTTTTATTTTTTTGGTAGTGTAAAGAACTGAACCCAGGTCCTCCTACATGCAAGCTCTATTCCTGAGCCACATCCCTGCCCCCCTACAGGTTAGTATTTAAAAATAAACAAATTTTGGGGCTGGAGCGATAGCACAGCAGGTAGGGCGTTTGCCTTGCACGCGGCCGACCCGGGTTCGATCCCCAGCATCCCATATGGTCCCCTGAGCACCGCCAGGAGTAACTCCTGAGTGCAAAGCCAGGAGTAACCCCTGTGCATCGCTGGGTGAGACCCAAAAAGCAAAAAAAAAAAAAAAAAAAATAAACAAATTTTAACAGATTAAAATGAAATCTAAAATTCAGCTCCTTAGCCACACCAGCAACATTTCAAATAGCACTAATGGCTAGTGCTGATATGGAAGGTGTGTCTTCTTTGAAGTGAATCTTCCTATTTTAAACTGTTTTCATGTAGACTCCTCTGCTCCTAAATGTTAAGAACTCAAGTAACATTTGGAATAACAGGTTTTTAGTATAGCTCCTACAAGATTTCTGGAGTAAATATTTATTTTTAAAACACTGCACCTGATATGCACTTAAATCTAGTAATGTCAGGAATGATCTTTTGCTTCAGGCTATCAGCTGACATCTCTTTCTAACACATATCAAATGGCTTGAACCAAGTTTCCTCTAACCAAGTTTTGTGGACCAAAGGATTAGCACCAACCTCACTGAAAAGTAGATGACCAGGTCAGATGAGAAGAGATCATTACATGGAAAATTATCAAAATCAGTTTATATGATGGGTAAAGCATAACTAGTTTTTAAGCTATGTACGAATCATTAAGATAGGAAATTCTGGCCTAACATATTCCTGTGAATTCAAATTGCTTTACTTCTATTTATACTACTAGAGAATGGCAACATAAAAGTCCTTTGGAACTTACACATAAATTTAGGGTTTCTAATATTCAGGAAACTTGCTCTATATCATGGCAGGGGGTGGGGGGAGGAGGAAGGAGAACAAGCTAGACACTTGCAGACTCAAGCCCAAAAGACAATACAGAGACTTGACTCCAGGTGGGGCAGTAGGCTAAGTTTTCCCTATTACAGCTGCCTGTTCTGTAGTTCATTCAAATTCCGTTCTGGCTAACACCTTCAAAAGTGGAAGAAAGATTCTGGCAATTAAGCCATTTTGTTATAGTGTGTTGAGGCGTAAAGAAAAAAAAATCACTGTTTATTTGTAGGTAAGATACCTATTAAGCAAGTATTTCTCACCCCAGTGGTATGTATGTGCAATGGGCAGAGATCAGAATAAAGGTGAGTATGTCATGTTACAGTACTTGACAAGCAGTCAGTAAAAAGGCTAAATTTGTTTGTGAGATGAAGAGTTTCCAAGTTAGAAATGGCTGCCATCAAAATATTAATGCTATCTATTTGGTTTCTAGTAACTGAAAGAAACAACTGACTTAAAAAGGAGGACAGAAAGAGGTAAGCGATTGAGAACAAGACAATTTAAAGAATTTATTTTAAACTGCGAAGATTAAACATAAGCTACAGAGTAAGTCAATGTGTAGAAGTCATTCAGTTAAAGGCAATTACCTTGATGTTAAAGTAAAATATGACCATTAATTTGCAGAGCAGTAAATAAAATTTTTGCTTATGCAAAAGTTTCATTTAAATTATACTTAAATTTAACCCATTTTTAGTAAGATAGAAAACTGTTTTCCAATTTAGAAACATTTTAGTTCACAATGAAACAAAAACTTTTGACAGTTAAAAAAGCTTAGATTCAGTTAAACCTAACAGCTCATTTCCAGGCAATAATGGATCACGTTACTTCAGTTAGCAGAATTTCCAAACCATGTTCTGCAGAACACTTGTGCCCTTGATACATTAAAAGAGGGTTCATGGAAAACAAGGGTAGGGGATCGATCTGACATCAAATCCCAAATGCTGTGGGCTATATTATCCTTTGTGCAGATTGACCATGCACAAGATCTTAAAAGATCTAAGGCGGCCAGAGAGACAGAGCTCAAAACACCACCAGGAGTCACGGCAGAGCACTGCCAGGTGCGGGCCCCCAAACAGATAAAAAACAAATGAAATTTCTAAGAAGGTATGCAATAAAACACTGGTTAGCTCTTGTTTAACCCCACATTCCCCTAATCCATTTGATTTTGCTTTGCTTCCCCCATCACCACACCAACCTTTTGGGGAGGGGAATACAATTGTTATGGCAGAGATACACCTTGAATATTTCAAGACACTCTCAGATTAAAAAATTATATGTACTATTTGATATGCCTGAAGTATCACTACGACACAACAAACCAAGCCCAAAGGAATTTATTTGTAAACAAAACAAAACAACCCCCAAACAGTTACTCATGGCAGTTACTGTTTACTCAAAACAATCTGTTCCGGGATGGGATGTATGGCTCAGGGGCAGAACAAAATGTGAGACCCTGGGTTTGATCCTGGGCATCAAATTTTAAAAAATTATAAGAAACAAAAATGTGCTTAAGAGTAAGGAAGGCTTCTGTATTACTTTTTGTCCTTAAAAATGGCATTAGGGTCAGAGTGATAGTACAGAGGGTAGGGCGTTTGCTTTGCATGCGGCAGACCTGGGTTCGATTTTGGCAGCCCGTTTGGTTCCCCAAGCACCGCCAGGAGTAATTCTGGAGTGCAGAGCCAGGAATAATCCCTGAGCACTGCAGGGTGCTACCCAAAAAGAAACAAATGACATTAACAGGGGCTGGAAAGATAGCATAGCAGGGAGGGCGCTTGCCTTGCACACAGGACCAAGCTGGGTTCAATCCCAGGCACCCCATATAGTTTCCTGTGTCCACCCAGGAGTGATCCCTGCATGCAAAGCCAGGAGTAAGACTTGAACAGTCAGGTGTGGCCCAAGAAACTAAACAAAAATGATATTAATAGGACCAGTTGTGTGGTGGTAGAAAGTCCATCTTGCTTGCATGTGTGAAGTCCTGGTTTTGATACCTGGTACTACAAAAAATAACTAACAGAAACAGCACTGAAACTAAAATAGAAAAAAGATGTGCATTTAGTTTTGGACACTAGTCAAAATTCTACAATTTCTGTTGTTGACTTTAAAACGATATTTTTCTATAAAGTCCCTGTTTAACAAGAGAAACATGTCATTTCTTTTCTTTTTGGGGGGTCAGGGATTCAACCCAGGGACATGTGAAGCAAGAAATCAACCAACACATATTTTTTAAGTAATTGTTCTTGATTCTGAAAGTTACCCCAGAGGAAAAGCACAGAACTTCCTTCAACAGTTCTGTAGGACAATGATTAAAACTATGTTAGTTATTAAACATGTAAATGACAAACTGAAGCAATTAATTACTTTAGATATATTAATTCTCACACCCTGAGTAAATATTACTTTCATCCTTATTTTACATATTAGAACACTGAAGCATAGATATGATAAATAGCCTACATAATACTACAAAGTTATTAAGTGGTGAGCCAGGATTTAAGCCCACATCTTTATGGTTCCAAAGCTTATGTTAGCACTTCTTCCACACATCAAAATTATCCCACAAAGAGCCTTCCATATTTTAAGCATATAAGCAAAACTGAAATATTTAACTGGAAGTAATGAATGCATTTGCTTAAAATAGGCCAAATGTATTAATAGCTATGTTCTATACAGACGATTTTATCCTGAAGATGTTTTATCATATATATGTGTGTGTGCTTTGCTAGCACATTTTACTTAACAGCTAAGATTTATACTTTTTAAAATTACTTTTGAACTAAAAATTAATTTCTTTATAGGGGGCCCTCCTAGTGCTGCCCAGGACAGGGATGGGCGGCAGCGGAGCTCAAACCCGCGGCCTCACGTATGCCAGGCACTGCTCTACCACTTGAGCCACAGCCCTGTCCCAAAGAGTTATTTTATCTTTGTTTTTAATTGTTGTTTTATCTTTGCTTGATACTATTTGGTATTAAATCAATAAACCAGAATATATGAGTCATGCTACTTGATTCTGATTGATGATATAGTAAACTGTTAATTTCAAAAATACAATGATGGGGTGGGGAAAAAAAGATATCTGGCACCAACTATTAAAATACAGTTGCTTGCTTTATCTTTTATGTGAACTGGAATGTATAATGTTTTTATTTTCTCAACTGCAGTCCAAGGCTATAAAAGTTGTTAAAGTGGCCCCTAATTAAAAAAAATTAAAAAGCACATGAACATCCAAGTAGTAACCATACTCATACTCGAGCAAGAGACTACCAAGATGCTAGTTACTACCTTACAATGTAATTTGATCCACTGAGTCTAAAGCGTTCAATCTGCACTGGGCGAAATGGACCACTTGATGTCACCCATCATTCACAGCCTGCAGATGGCAAGTCCCTGAGCACGTAACTCTAGAGTAAATCTTATTAACGAACACAGTGGCATAATTTTGTTAGTAGATGACAAATTTTAAAAAATCTTTAGAACAATTCTTCAATTCACACTTCTGATAAATGATCTGCACTACTTTTAGTCATTCTATAATTTGCTAAATGTTACAGACTTTGCTAAGAATCCCAATATTTTGAACATCCCAATCCCGGCATCCCTTCTGCATGAAAATGTACATAAATGTACATAAAAGATGTGATTTACACAAACGTACTAAAGGAAAAGTCTCCCTAAATTCCTTTCTCTTTATCTTAAAATTTAAGTGAACATAAATGAAGCTGCACACATTTTTTTGGATCAATTCTCAGGTTGCCAAAACAAAACAAAATTTCCTAAATTTTTGTTTAACAAAACTGACATTCTGTATCATAAGCACGGAAAACATGAAGTGTCCAGTATTGTGTCACGATTACTTGACAGCTGACACGGAACAATACCTGTCCTCTCCTCAGATCTTCACTTGGGAAAAAGAAAAAAACCTGGAAGATGGGTAAAAGTGAAACAGGAAAACGAGAAGAAACTTAATAAAACATTTCTTCAAAATCAATTATCATACTTTAATAGAATTTTCCCTTATAGATGAAATATAGGATAACGAGATAATAGAAATATTCTAGAACCCCATACGGCTGCACAGTCACTGTTGTTCTCCAACACAAGAATCTTATTTTTTATATACAGAAAAGATTTGCAGTTATTTTTCATACATGATTGGTACTTGAATTCAAGGAGGCCTTTTAATATGACACAATTTTTTAAAGACAAAGTAACAGATTTTATTTTTGAAATTTCTTTGTATCCAGGTTTACAATCCTTTATTCGATACTGAAATGGAATTATCTCACTTCAGATTAGGCATATGAGCCAGTAAATGTTCCTGACACTAGTGGTGAGGAATTTGTAAAATCAAACAAGACACATTTCATCAATAACCATCTCCTAAACTGTCAAATGTTCAGAAACGGACTAGCATGTTGTTTTGAATCTTGTACAAACCTTGGCTTTGCGTACAAGTCCTTCCTTTATTATCCTAAGCTTGCTTCTGCAACACACTGACACTGGCGTGCACCACCAGTGGTGCACACTTGAATGTGGTTTAATTAACACAAATTGCAGTGCAGTGCCAGCGTCAAGTCACCATGTTAAACATTCGACCTATCATACTATGACCCACGTTTCAGCTCAGTGCAGAGATTTTTTATTTGTTTTGAGCACCATGACACCAATCTGAGGACTTAAAGCAGCAACTTATGGTGAAGTTCTTAGGTGTCTTAAGATTGTTCATATTTCAGTGCTGGGTGAAAATGAAAACAGATAATACTGATAGTCACCCCATTCCTGACATTCATAATTCATTCAGACCCATCTACTGGGTCCATGAACTGTATATGCCAGCTACAGTGCTGAGGATATAGAGAAAACAAAGTCTCTGCTTTCAAGAAAGGGTTCACATTCTACTGGGAACCACACCACAGAAGCAAATTCCAATACAGATCAACTCTGGAATCTTTTAGCCCGTTAAATTTTGCAATGCATTTACTCAAATGACTACTTCAAAAACTCTATCTCTTTCAAAAAGATTTTACTGTGGTAAAGTACAATTACTCTCTGATAAGAACCTACTGGGGAGAAGGCATAATCGTCATAATGTTAAGCCCGGGTACTAAACTTCTGAATGCAAATTACCCACCCTTCCCTTCTTAATGCAATTTTTCTAAATTTGTACAGATCTTCTTAAGCAGCTGAACTACCAAAGGCAACAAAATAGCTAAAGGCAATTTGTTAAAATCTAGTTTTAATAAATTTGGGCAATGCTGCTTCCGTTTGACATACGTTGTGTCAGACTATCAAAAAATTCTTTGAAAATGGCAAACTGTGGAATCCTTGCTGCCAGGTTCTGGAAAACATGACAGCTACTGAAATAACTAAGCTTTAACAAATGAGACCTCATAATATCCTCATTGTTTCTGAAAAATACATGATTTCTAACTACTGACTTATTTATTTATACCCTGAATTTCTGCACAAAGGATTGGGATCATTTACCCTAAGACAAAGCAAAACACACGAATTATCCTCTAGGTTTTGAATCATGGCTCTGCCATTTACTTTTTATAATCTTTGTGCCCATAATTTCTGAGATTTTTTTCTGAGATTCTGTAATAAGTGAATATGTGACAATGGGGACCAGAACCCTCATCTGTTGGTTCACAAGAGGGACACCAAGAAGTAGCATGTAGCACAGTATCTGGCATATAGTAAGTACTAAATAAGTATCAGGTTTGTGTCTTCTTTATCCAAATGTATGCTATATAGAAAAAGGATAAGGTGGAATTTAAATTAATTTTTAACACATCGATTCATGCCAAAACTCTATGTGGACTGATTCTGAGTTGCAAATGCTAACGTTTGCATCTGAAAAATCAAGCTCAAAACAAATTCAATTTCTTTCCACAAGGCCAACACTTTGAGGGCATATTTCATTAATCTTTCAGCTATGTTACTTAACGTAAAAATTTTTGTTTAGGGAAAAATAGTTCTCTGGCATACTTTCATTTTAAAAAATCCACTCAAGGGTAATTAACCATTCTAAATTTGACTTTCCTATAGATGTGTAATATTAGGCTGGCTAACAATTTTTCAATGAAAATCTCCTAATTCCGCCAGTCTTCAAAAGCACGATTTCCTTAAAAAAAAATTTATTTTTTTGAGCAAACACACTAATCCTTTCTACAGCGTTTAGTTTTAAAGAAATGATCCGAATGGCAAAAGACTAAAGCACCAATCGTAGGCACGATCACAACTTTGCTGGCGTTAGGGAAAGCAAGTGAACATTTTGCTACAGCTGCAGAGGTGACTGTGGGGGGGGGGGGGGAAAGAAATTGCAAAGTGCTTTGAACTGATCCCCTCCCCCCTCCTTTATACCCAAGAATGCAAGTGTCCTGCATCTCTGATCGAACTGAGCCTCGTCCCACTGACGTAACCAGTAACCCAATCCACCTCTCACACTGCGGAGGCCGGCGGGGCAGCGGCAGCCGCCAAGTCCACCACTCATCCGAGCCTGCCCAGTTCCACCCCCGCGTTTCAGTCATGCTTTCCAGAAATGGGGTCACTCACTAACTATTACACACATGCAGCCTAGCATCCTGCAATCCCCTAAAGTCCGCTGCCGGGAGGAGAAGAGCAGCAAAAAAAAAAAAAAAAGTCAAGAAGGAAGAAGCACAGACGCGCCACCATCAGGAATTGATTTTCCACTCCCGAGCGGAGCGGCGCGTGGATGCCCGGGAACGGGTCTTGTCTCGATCATTTTCGCAGACCCGGGAGTCGGTGCCGGGACAGAAGCGGCGGCGAGGAGCTCGGGGTGGGGGGCTCCGCTGGGTCCGCGGGGATCCCATGTGGCCGCGTTAGGGCAGACTGTCGGAGTCGGGGGCGCGCGGCTGCGGACGGGTAGCCAGATGCCGGGCGCGGAGCGGCGCAGAGAGCGTTTTCGGGCGCCCGCCGATCTCCCTGCCTATCACTCTCTCACCTCAGCGGGCAGGAAACTCAAGTTACACTCGCAGGGACCCGGTCCTCAAGCTTAGCGACCTCAGAAACTGCGGGGAGGCGGGGGGGGGGGGGGATTGCTGCGGGCGGGCGGACGGACCTCAGGCTTCCACTTTTTCCTTTGCAGAAACCGCTGCGGCAGGTTGGGGTGGCGGGGGTGGGGGGGCAAGAGGAAGGTTTTTTTTCTTCTTCTTCTTCTTCTCGGTGTCCCCGCACCCCCTAAGTCTCTAAGTCCCCCAGACCTCCAGCCCCGGGCCGGTCCGGCCCCCGCGCGCGCCCGTCTTCCCGCAGCAACTCCCTCCCCGGGCCGGACTCGGGAATTCCTGCTCCCCAAGTCGACCCGATCCCCGGCGCCCCTCTGTCCGCCCGCCCCCCTCCAGGTCTCCGGGAGGTCCAGGGAAGCCCCCGAGCGGGCAGGGTCAAACTTCCCAAGTCCTCGCCGGCCCCCGCGCCGCCTCCCGCTCCCCCCACCCCCCCCCACGCAAAGTTGATCAAAAAAAAAAAAACCCGGGTCCTCGCCAAAGCCCCGGCGCCCGCTCCGGAGCCCACGCGCCGCCACACCAGCAGCCCCCGAGCGAGCGGGGGGCGCGGGGAGCCAGGGCAGGGGAGTCCCCCCCCCGGGCCAACCCCAACTGCCCCCGCGGAGGGCAGCGCCCCGAGCGCGGAGTGTCCGCGGGCGGGGAGGGGGCGCGCCGGCCCCGGGCGCCCCGCGGCACTCACCTCCGTGCTGTCGGACGGGCTCTCCACAGCCATCTTCTGCCACGGGTCCGCCAGCTGTGCCAGCGGCATCTTCCCCCCCGGCCCGCCGCCTTTACCGCCTCCTCCCTCCCCGCCCGCTCGCGGCCGGCCCCGCTCCGTCGCCGCCCGAGCCCCACGGCAGCGGCAGTGGCAGTGGCAGGAGCGGCGGCAGCAGGCGCAGGAGCGGCGGCGGCTTGCCCGGGAGAGGGCTCGGCGCCGACAGCGACCCTGGAAGCCCGCGCGCCCGGCTGGAGACGCCCGCGCGTCGAGCGAGAGCCTCGCGCCGCTGCCAGGCACCGGGGCTCGCCCCTTTCTTCCTCGCCTCCTTCCGCCGCCGGGACTACAGCTCCGCCCCCCCCTCCCTCCCCTGCCGGTTCCCGCGCCCGCTCCCAGCAGAACAGCCGCGGCCGCGCGCTCCCCCACTTCCGCTCACAACATGGCGCCTAAGCGATACCTGTCTCTCCCGGCGAGGCTGGGCCGCCGCCACCACCGCCGCGCGCACCCGGGGGCGGGGCCTGGGAAGACGCGCTCCTGGGCCGCGCCGCTTGGCCCCGCCCCCCTCCCGCGCCCCGGCCCCGGCGCCTGGGCCTCGCCTACTTTCAGGAAGGGCGAGCCCGGGAGATCTGGGGGCGTCGGCGGAGAGGGAAGGCGAGGGGCGAAAGGCTGGGAGCTCTCGGCTCTCCCGGCTCGGCGGGGCTCCGAGGCTCCTGGGCGATGTTAGAGAAAAGTGCTCCCTTCCCAGCGCCGGGCGGGACATGCGCCAGGCATCAGGGGCTGCGGTCCCGTGCCAGGAACTTGGGAGGGGGCGTGGGATAGCTGCTCGGCCGGACTCCTCCCGGGGTCCCCTGAGCGCGCGGTGCTCGTGGTGCCCTCCCTTAGAGTCCCGAGACACCCAGTCTCTCCAGAGTCACTGGGCAGTTAGTTATCTGCCCCCCCCCCGCGGCCCCCCGCGTCTCTCAAAACGGGACACAGAAGCGACTTTGCCGGGATCTCCCTAAGAACTCGACCCTTGGTGTGATACCACGATCTCCCAGTTGACGCTCTTGCACTTAATATTAAACACTCGAGATTCATGTGTTCTGCAGGGGTCACCGCCCCCTCCCCAGCCCCAGGTCCTTGGAGCCCCTGGACTTTGGTCGCGACTCCCGATGCGACCCCCTCCCCCCCACTCCCCGCTCCTTGCTCCCTGGACCTTCATGATGGGAAAAACCAGTCCCCCTTCCGAGAGGGCAGGGACTGGGGGGGGGGGACTGTTTGAAAACATCCTCAGGCGAGAGCCCGCCTGGGATCCGGCTCCTCAGTTGACTTTCAATAAAAGATTAGATTAAAAATTCAGGGAGGCTGTGGGAGGAGGGCGACGAGGGAGGGGTTCTGACTCCTCCTCCCGCCCAAGATGGGGAAGCCCGGGGAGGAGGAAATCCAATCCCCGGGCAGGCTGGCGGCTCCCGGGACCCGGGGAGCTGGTGGGAGCGGCCCCGGGCGTCTGGAACGGGTCCCGGGAGGCTTGGACCCCGCCGTCCCTGCGCCAGGTGCCGCGCGGGACCGGGGCCGCCGGGGCCGAATCGGGTAGAAGTGGCCGGGCGGAGTGGAAAGCTACTGCAGTCTCTGGCTCGGCGCCCTTCGGCGAGCAGCGTGCAAGTGCAGGGAAACCTCCGGGCTCGCTCGTGCCCTTCATCCCTCGGGCCGGCGGCCCCGGCTGCCCGGTCCTCCCACGCCCCACACCACAGCGCGTCCCCTGCCGCGCGCCCAGCGCCCGCCTTTGAACAGCTTCCTTTCATCCTCCGGGGCCCCGGCCACCTGGGGAGCGCTCCCCCTGCCCCCCTAGCGCAGGTGTGAGCTGGAGATTAGAGCCCCACGGCCCGGCCGCCCGGTCTGCATCAGCGGCGCGAGGTTCCTCGCTGGGCTGCAGAGAGGCAGGTGTTGGGCTCTGGCTACCGCCCCCCCCCCCCATCTGGGTCCCATTGGCTCCTGCTGGAGGCCCGGGAGCCTCGTGGCCACCTGAAGAGGCTCCATCTGTTTAGGGAGCCCGGGCAGGCGCCGGAAATCCTCACTACGTGCCCTCTCCCGCAGCCTTCGCTCCTGGGGACGGCTCGGGGTTGAGCAACATCTGGGCAGGCTCAGCGGGGTCTCGGAGGGGTGGGAGGTGCAGAGTACTCAAGTCCCCAACCGACTTGATGCAAGTGCTGCAAAAGCCAAACGCAGATCGTTTGGCGGCCCCGGCTCCCTGAATTCTGGCGTCAAACACAGCTAGCCTCAATTTGGAGAGGAGTTGTGCTGTTGTTTGAAATTCACACGGAGTTTATCTTTCATTGGGACTGCAACGTGACAACACCCTTGCTTGTAGCAAAAAGTTGGTCAACTTGGTTAAAGATAAATTATCACCTCCACGCGCTGACCAATTAATCCAGGTTTTTTTTTTTAAAGCCCTTTCCTTAAAAACGATTTTTAAAAAGACAACGAGTTTTTCACGCTGAAAACTAGAGGAATAAATTTTAAAGCAAAATGAAAAGATCTGCAAAGTAATGTTAACAGTAATCACGTTGCACGAATGAAGCAGTAAACCAAGTGTTAGCTATGGGCTGAAGTCCCACTAGTACAGCTGTCTTGCACTTGGGATAGACTTGATAAGTATTGGTGAATTGACTTAGAAAAACAGGATTTTTTCCTTTGTTTCCCCCTCCCCACAAAGAAAAGTGATGCTTCAGTTAACAATGAATGCGACCCCTACTCCACATCCTACTTCTTTTCGCCCCTCCCAGTAAACAAAATTAAATTCAAGATCCAACAGTGGTGTAACAGTTCTCTGTGTTCTCAAATGAGGTGGGGGTGGGGAGCTGGCGAGATATGGTTCTTGTGGGTGACAGCAAAGGGAGTTACTGAAAAGTAGAAGCTGATAGTGCCCATCAAATAATCACTGCCCTGTTCGGGCTAATATGACAGCCTTTAGCTGCACATGATTATTGAACACTTAAAATTCAACCCCAAATTTACTGGTTATATTTGAGGTGTGCTCTAAGAATAAACTTCACAGTCAATTTCAAAAGACATGACCCGGCAACACTACGACTCCTTGGCATCTGCCCTCAAAGCACAGAAACATCAATCCAAAGGGATATGTTCAGTGCTTATCTTAGTCAAGATAAGGAAACAACCCCAAAACGCCCAACTGCAAATGAATGCATCAAGAAGTTGTGGTATATATAGATGGCGAATACCATGGGGCTGAGAGGACAGACAAAATCATGCAATTTGCTACTACATGGATGGGATTATGAGATAGCATGCTGAGTGAACTAAGTCAGAAGGAAAGGGCTAGATACAGTGATCTCTCCTCATATGCAGGGTTAAAGATACACAGTCTTAGATCAACAAATGGTCAAAGATAGCAGAACTGGAGAGTTTGTCCACAGAGCAGAGCAGAGCAGGGTGTTGAATAGGAGGGGCCTTTGGGAACTTGATGGAGCAAAGTGGGTACTTTGATGGCAGGTGTGGTGTTAGGATGATGTCAGCATGAAACCATCATTAGCAGCATTGTAAATCCCAGTACCTTGATAAAGATTTTTTTTAAAAGAGAGTGCAACCTTTTAAATAATTGTATGTTGGCTGCATGGTACAATTCTATTTTAAATATATTTAAATGTTTCATTAAAATCAATTTGCTTTGTTTCTTTTTCGTTTTTCTTATGTGGCTATGAAATACATACTTAACATCTAAGGTTTACTTGTTAGACTTGGCATTATAGCTCTGTAGGACAGTGCTGATTTAGAACATTCCTTTAACCTTGAGCTTTTATGTATCCTACAAGTCCTTTACTGTTAAGTGATAGCCTCACAACGCACTGTCCTTTGGAGTTCTTGCAAAATCAAGGGCTGATTCCATTACCTCCCGATTCCAGGCCTCCCCTCCTTCACATGAATCTCTGTCAGAACCAAAATATTGGAAAGTTATTATTTGAAACTGCAGAAGAGTCAAATAGCAAACCTCAGTCAAAAATCTGGACTAGGCTTCCAAGAAATCATTCCGAAGGTATGAGAGGACAACCAGATTTAACCTCCTTTGTCCACAACAATTTCCGCTATAATTATAACCTTTGTATACAAGTTTAAATGGGCATTTACTTAACAAAATAGCATTTGTTCAAAAAATGGAGTTACATCAGTTTGAAAATGCTACAAGATGACTATGTGGTTCATGGTACAACAAACTTCACATATTTCCAAACTTCACAGCTCAATTACATGGGGACTTATCAGTACTGTACCCATAAAAAAGCAGGTTTCATCAGCAGCAATCTGAAAAAACATTTTCCATTCACACTATCTGAAGCATATTTCTTTTTCATTAAAGAGGCCAAGTAATCATTAAAAACGTTTAACTAGTTCTTTCCAGAGAGAAGGCCATAGGCTCAAGATTCAGAAAGTAAAAAAAGACACACAATGATTCATCTTTCATGTATAGGAATTCCACTTATTCTTTGAAATTCCTTAAGTAGAAATTTGAATGATCTTTTCTTGCTTGACAGTCATCTGCCTGATTGTTGTCCATTTGTTTTGCGACACCTGGTGTTTGGGGGCTACTCCCAACTCCCCTCTTTACAATCAAATCTGGCCTCTGGCATGTAAAGCATGCGCTCAGCCCTGGAGCTATCTTTCTGGCTAACAGTCTTAAAACTGATACACCTCTTAAGAAGACAAAAGAAATTACCCCATCTATTTCACCCTCTTCTCCCAGACAACTCAAATTTTGGAAAATGTCTTGTCTGGGTTCCCTTCCAGTTATAAAGTTTAGTGATCCTAGAGTCGTATAGGATGAAATATCTATAAAGAACTAAGGGGAAGACAGCCTAAAGTACAAATCCTTACAATGCTTTCTCTTTTGCAGGGACAGTGGCTCTCCAGTAGTGCTCAGGAGACGTGAAGCCTAATCACAGTGATACTTAGCTGGGCTGGTTGGTTTAACGCTCTGCTCAGCAGTGCAGCACTGTTGAGGCCTGGGGTGCTGGGAGCTACTAAGACTAAATCTGAGAGTAGAAAGAAGGGAAACCATGAAATGCCAAGTATCAAGCTTGGTCTTTGGCCCCTGAGCTCTCTTCCTGGCCCTGCAAAGCTTTCTTTAACGTTATGCTCAGTAAGGGAATATGGGATAAGAGGTAGGCCTGTGTGTCAACTGCAGGTTCCTTCATATCTCTAAGTTTTTACTTGTAGGTCTAAAAATAGGGTCTGGCACATAGTAATTGCTCAATAAATATTTTCAAAGTAATTTTGATTTCCTCATCTGAAGACAGATAGCAATACCTACCTTAAAGAATGATTGGGAAGATGAGATAGAAAAACTGTCTTGTAAAGCACAGTGCCTGTCACATAGGAAGCCATCAATGGAACCATTGTTGTCAGGTTTAAAACGGGTGTATTCCTGCATAAATAATGTAATCCAAACACTTGACTCTCAAAGTTCTTTCTTTCCATTTGTTGTGTGAGTATTTTATTGTGGTATAATCAATTTCTTTAGGGCACTCTTGTATCACACGCACATAAAAAGATGGTGTGAGTAATTTCCTGTGGAATTCAAATAAAAGAGCATGTAGGGTAACTTACTGTTTTGTTTTTCAAGCCACATATGTTGAAATGCAAATGATTACAGGTCAGTTGCCTCACAGGCTATGATCAAAACTTTGTTTATGTAATGCTCAAAAGAAACTAACAAATGTATGATTCAAAGTTAACATTACCTGACTCATACTTGCAGTAGAGCTGCTGGGAGGAACAGGGAAGTATGGAAGAAAGGTCTGTGTCACACATGCTTTAATGTTTTCTTCTTTTATTGGTTTCCAAAATGTTTAATCCTTAGAGGTGTCATTTTGTTTCAGACTTGTTTGAAGGGAGAGAATTATGGGGCTTTGGGACTTGACAAGGAACTAAGAAGTCATTGGTAGAGCTTTCATAAGCTATAGTTTCCCTTCAGTTTTCATTTTACTAGAACAAAAAAGACCCACTAAATATTCTTGTTGATAAACACTAATTCATAAGAGGGAGATAATACATTAAAATTTCATTTTCAAACTGATATTAAAAACGGCTGCTTCCACATTAACAAAAAAATCACAGTATAAAGTATCCCTTCAGAGGATAAACATTCCTGTTTTATAACTATCAATTTAGTTAGGTTGGTTAGAGCAGTGGTTCTCAAATTCTTTCAGTCCACAAACCAATTTGAAGCAAAATCCCAAAGACCACCAGTCTCTACTTATTATTATGGTGAGGGGGAATAGCAAAATTTATGAAATTGTTATTTCATAAGCATGGTTGTTATTGGGCCTGTGCTTTAAGACACTTTATTACTTTGTATTTGTACCATTATCTGTAGATTTGTCTGCAGCTAGAAAAGATATTTTAACAATATCTACTTTTTTTATTGACTTGCATTTAGGCCAGTCCATAAGCAGACTTCAACTGGGAATTACTTTGGGGAAAGCTGTGGAATTTGATGGCGCTCTATTCCTTTACCATCAGCTGAACTTAAATGATTAGGCCTGGGAAATCTTCAGCGTTAATGACAAATATTGTGTGAAGGAGGCAGTGTCAAATCAGGCCTGCTGCTGGGAAAACTTGCTATAGATTAATAATGTAATATTTGTAAGTAAAATATATTTCCATCAAACAACACGATTATTGTATTAGCAAATTGTTTCTAAATCATGTTCTGGTAACTAGTAAAATAAAAACTGTGTGAAATATAAATGTTAATGAATTGTTAAAAAGAAATCAAATTTAAATAACTTGTGATTGCCTGCTAAATCAGGAATGAATTCTAGTAATTAAATACAATTTTTAAAAGCGCACCTAATAAAACTATCTGCAAACGATGAGGTCAAATGTAAATAAGAATAAACCAATAGGAACTCGAATTGGAATTTTTGGCTCTTTTCAATTTTGTATAATGATGGTGATGTTAATAGTTACAGTTGGACATTTATTGCATACATACAATATATCAGGCACCACTGTAACTGTGTCACGTACCCGAATCACTCTTTAATCATCATCTCATGGTAAGAATACTAAATATTTATTAATAGCCATTAACAACTATTGACTCCTCACAAATTATTAACTGGTTTACATCCATTAGGTTTCATTCTGCCAGTGTTTATTTCTAGCAAAGATTAGTGTTTGATGGAGAATAAATGTTTTTCATTATAATTTAAAAGTTCAGGAAAATGTACCATAAAATACAAACATGCACTTCAGGGGTATTTTCATTAAAGATATCTGTATGTCATATATTTTTGTCTGTTTTGTGGATCACACCTAGAAGTGTGGTGGGACACCCCAATCTCAATGCTTGGGGTGGTCCTGGTGGTGCTCAGCGATCAAATCAGGGTCCCTACATGCAAAGCATGCATTCTAACCTTTTGCACCACCTCCCTGATTCTGTCATGCTGCTTTTTATTCTTTAGTGCATTTCACCTTGGAGGAGACAGCAAGAGTCTCTCTGTGAATGTCATTTTGAGAAAGTGAAAATAACTTTCAGTTTCTCCAAAGAGCAAGGCAGGGTTTGAAAGAATGCTCAAAGAGATCACTTTCAAATGAAAACTTTCTTTTCATAAGTCATCCTGGATCTTTAGATCACTGTTATGGGTTGAATTTTGTGCCCCCTCCCCTGCCAAAGATAAGTTGAAATCCTAACCCCCACCTCTTCAGAATGTGTTGCGACCTTATTTGGAAACAAGGTTGTTGTAGATAAAATTAGTTAAGATGAGGTCATACTGGAGTACAGTGAGCCTCAAATCCAATATGACTGGTGACCTTATAAGAAGATGGTCATGTGAAGACCGAGACACAGGCTTGGAATGAAGCATCTACATACAAGCCAAGGAACACCAAAGATTGCTGGCAAACCCCCAGAAGCAGAGTGAAAAAGAGGCAGGGAAGGATTCCTCGACAGGTTTTAGAGGGAGCACATTAGCCCTTGGGCAGTGGACATTAAATATCTCTTGTTTTAAGCCACCTAGCTTGCAGTACTTTACTTTGGCAGCCCTAACAAACTAATATAAACACAGAGAACGTTTTTGCTTATACACACGCGGAACATTTTTCATCTCTGAAACACTATATCTACTATTAGGAACTTCCTAAAATAGTAGGTACATCTCTGTAAGCAACAGGGAAAAAAGCAACCACGCAGAGGTATTTGTAATATGCATTTTTAAAAAACGAGGTAGGAATAGAGCCTAGAATTTAATTTCTTTGAGTTAAACACAATGCTAACAAAATAATCCCTGATTTTAACATATAGATCTCTAAAATCCAGATGATCTTATATGAGCAATTATTCCCAGTAGAGTATTGTAAGTTTTCACTATGATTTATTAGGCTGAAATTAAAAAAAATTATACTGTAGCTTCCTAAATCTTTCCCTCTATCTCTCAGTTCTGTGTTAGGAAAGTTTTATTTTTTCATTTAGAAAGTAACCTCTACTTTTCTTGTAATTCTCTAGATGGTTTGTGGTATGAGTATTTAGTTCATCAGATTTGAAACCTAGTGTCCATCCTGTTACCCTTCAGTACACCCTCTCTCCCACCTACTTATTTGACAGCTATATTTTGTTGATTCTGCTTTCTGAACTGGATGCTGTCAAAGTTTCCTACATTCCCTCCCAGCATCCGCCCCAGAATTCAGGTTCTTATCATCCCTGCCCTGAATTATGGCAGCTCCATTTAGAACCCTAAAGACTACCCATTCTCCATACCTTGACCAAAGAGTGCTTAAAATGAAAATCTCATCATGCTCATCTACTGCTTAAAACCCACAATGGCTTTCCAGAGTTCCAGATAAAATTCAAGCCACTAATAGCAATTAAAGAGAAATACTTAAGATGAGGTCATACTTGAGTACTGGATCTAATATAAATGGTGACCATGATATCTTTTTTGTTATAAACTCTATTTCAGCCAACATATAATTTTGGTTAATGTAAGAAAAGTTCTTTACAGAATTATTCCAGCTGATAAATGAGTGACAAACCTAGAAAAGCACCATTTCAAAACCCATACATAATGGAAAAATAGGTTTAGGCAATGATTGTAAATGAAAGAAGCCATGAGATGGAATATGGATGTAGAGCATGACATTAGAAGAATTAGGTTATCCCACCTGAACCCAGTGATTAATATTAGCTTCCATGCAGCCGACTTCGGTTTGATCTCTGATATAGCACATGGTCTCTCGAGCACTGCCAGGAGTGATCTCTGAGCACCACCAGCTATGACCCAAGAACCAAACAAAAAAAAAGAAGTGGGACAACCAAATACTATAAGCTTCTTGTGTCATGAAATAGAAAGCACGCAGTATTATTTCCTATGACGTACTCATTCCAAAAATCTGAAGTGGAATTCAATTAAGCCTCTAGAGCTTCACTGTCCAATATGGTAGCCATTTATCACATGTAGATATTTTTTTTTGTTTTTTTTCTTGGGTCACACCTGGCGATGCACAGGGGCTACTCCTGGCTCTGCACTCAGGAATTACTCCTGGCGGTGCTCAGGGGACCATATGGGATGCTGGGACCTGAACCCGGGTCTGCCGCGTGCAAGGCAAACGCCCTACCTGCTATGCTATCACTCCAGCCCCCACATGCAGATATTTTAATTAAGTAAAGTTAGATTATAATTTAAAGATCAGTTCCTCAGCTCTACTATCCACATTTTTTACTAATTTTTATTCATGTACCATTGGTTTACAGTTATGTAAGTATTGATAGTACAGCTTCAAACTTTAATAAGTATATTGGTTTCATGGGACCCACTACCAAAGTTCCAGTGCCATTTCTATTATCAGACTGACCCTCTCTGTTAGTTCTTCCCATCAACCTTTTCCTTCTAAAATGATTACCATCATGTTTATTTCTTCATGCGGAAGAGTTATCTTGGTTGGGAATACCACTAACCATAAGTCAAGTGTCGCTTTTCACATATGGCTAGTGACTGTGCATTTAGTACATATTATATAACATTTCCATTAGGGCTGAGAGTTCCATTGGACACCACAGCTCTAGACCAAACCTGTTTTTGGTGAAAAGGAGATTTAGAGTAAGAAATGAAATGATGCCAGAAGCCAGTACATAAACAAACATAATGAAAGTGAAATAATCTTGAGATTTTGTTGATCTGTTTTCTGCAGTGAAATGTATAAAAGGGTAGAGGGTAGCACTTAATATTGACAGAGAAAAAACAGATGTAACGTGCAGGACTTGTAGGACTTACATCCTGATTTGAATTAGCTTAATACGCCCGCACGGCAAAGCCTGGCAAGCTACCCGTGGTATATTTGATATGTCAAAAACAGTAACAAGTCTCACAATGGAGACATTACTGGTGCCCGCTCGAGCAAATTGATGAACAATGGGAAGATAGTGCTACAGTGCTATTATATTTTTTAGACGATCACAAAAGCTTATGGGCAGAAGTTTGCTGTATTTTCAGATTTTACTAAATTTAAAATGCATTTACTTATTGGGGGGGAGGTGCAGACCACATCTGCTGGTGCTCCAGGGCTGTTATTGTGGAGTCACTCTTGGCTGTACTCTGGGGACCATGTCGTGCCTGGAGAGGGACTGGGAGAGACTACATGCAAGGAAAGGACCCTGAATTTCTCTATGGGCCAAGATTTTAGTGAGATTTGGTGTCTCATTGGGCTCTTGAGGTACGTCCATTTTCCTGACTCTACCATCTCCAGTCAAGAAGGACCCCAGGTCTGACGAGAAGACATCCGCTATAATGAGTTAGCAAGCAGAACAAGGCAGAGCTGGGTAAAAGTGGACATCTGGAATGGCAGGGGGATGGTCTGATCTCGAGCAGCAAAAGGACAGTTGACAGCAAACAAATCTCCGAGTACAGCGGAACTTTAGAACCAATCGAATTAGGCCCACTCACAGCAATGTCGCTGAGAGAAAGCTGGAATCAGGGTTCTGTGAAAGTGGGGCCGAGGGGTAGACTGTACTATTATTAGGAAATAATAAATTTGACATGAAGTCAGAAAATCAGAATTGAGGTCCGGGACCTGAAAAATGATGGCAAGTCTGGGGCTGGATATTCTACCATATGATAAGCCTGAGTAATTGAACGAATTCTAGAATCTTGGAGAGAAAAGGGCCATGAAAGCAGATTGCTCTTCTCTTTCCTCTGCTGAGGAAAAGCTAAATTCTAGAAAACTTGGAAGATGGAAGAGTAGAATACCATTCTGAAATCCCACTCGCTCAATTGATTTTCATGAATTCTGGATGGGGCAAAATTTTTTTTTCTATTTTCTCCCCCAAATGTGAGTCACATTCAAAGTCCCATTAAAAATTCTTGATTATTATTATTTAAAAAGTTTTTTATAGCAGATTTAGTGCTCAGGCATTGCTCCCAAAGGTGCTCAGAGGACCATGTAGTGCCAGAGATCAAACCTGGGCTATCTGAATGCAAAGGGTGCACTGCAGCCGCTTGAGCTATCTCTGGACATAAAATGTTTTTGTTGTTTGTTTTTGGCTCATCCTGGTGATGCTCAGGGCTTACTCCTGACTCTGTACTCAGAATCACTTCTGGCAGGGCTCAGGGGACCAGATGGGGTACCTGGGATCGAACCCAATTTGGCTATGTGCAAGGCAATCACCCTACCCATTGTACTAACTCTCTAGCCCTGGCAAGCATTTTGTTTTTAATGATGATAACAAATGAGTAACATAAATTTTACTATGTTATCAATTTTGTTTGTTTGTTTTTTTGTTTATTTTGGGGTCACATAAGGCAGTGCTCAGGGATTACTCCTGGCTCTGCGCTCAGGGATCACTCCTGGTGTGCTCATGGGAACATCTGGGGCACCAGGGGTCAAACCTGGCCCCATGCAAAGCAAACACCCTACCTACTGTACTTATTCTGGACCGATACTATCCATTTGTAAGTGCATAGTTTAGTAATAATAAGTATACTCACATCATTGTGTGACTGACTCCAGAACTTTCTCATCTTCTAAAATGGAAACTCTATTCATTAAACAACTACCACCCCCCCGTTCTTGCTTGCCATTGCCATTCTACTTTCTGTTTCTATGAAGTTCTCTTTTTTAGATATCTTATATAAGGAGACTCATACAGTAATTATATTTTTGACTGGTTTATTTCACATAGCACAAAGTCTCCAGTGTTTATCCATGTTGTAGCTTGTATAGATTTCTCTACTTTTAAAAGTTGAATTATATCCCATGTGTATCTATACTTCGTTTTTTTATCTATTCCTCTGTTTAGGGTTGTTTCTGCTTACTGATTACTCTAACTAATGCTGCTGTAACCTGGGTATGCAAATACAAAGCTCTTTGACACTGTGGCAGATTAAGAAATGACCAAGAGTTATTCCCCTTCTTGTATCCCCTTTGTGATATGTCATTACGATTTCTCCCAGCAAAAAATAGAATTTCTCTACTATTTGAATCTGGCACAGCCTAATGACTAGTTTTGCCTAATAGAATGAGATGGATGGAATGTGTTACTCATTTCAAGTCTGAGCCTTAAGATTCTTACACACTTTTGCGTGTTCTCTTGGAATACCGGTGAAGAGGCCTGCGTTTAACTGCTTTTTTGTTCACTGACCAACAACTGCATTGAGAAGGGAAAAGCTTACCCTTGCCTCCCTCCCTCCATATTCTCAGGCTTGGCCACTCTGTGTTTCCTGTGGCCTGAGAGCGTCTGTGTTAGACGATTAAGGGATGAGAGAACATGGGGAGCAGAAATGAGCCATCTCAGCTGAGGTCTAAAAGACGTGCATTATATATAATGGATAGATAGCAATTACTGTGTCATACTCATAAAGTTTGAATGGTGAGTTTTATAAAAATCCATTTCAACATAATTCCAACAACTGTCAGCAAAGGTAACCTGGCAGCTGATGGCAGATACAAGTGAGCCCACAAAAGAACAGTATAAATGTCCAGGGAAAATTGCTAACCAATAGAATTATGAGCCAAATAAATAATTGTAATCAAGCATTTTTTGATCTGCTGTGCAGCAATATATAACTAATGGATCATATTCCTTTTTAACTCTATTATTCCTTGGAAATCTAATCCAACTACACAAGAACTTCTATAATATATATTGAGTGACTCCAATTCCCTCTCCCCAGCCTTGAATCTGATATTCTTAATTAAGACCTGATATATTTAAGACCTCTGTCTTGAAATTGTAAATCCATATTATATACCCCATCTGGACATTACATGAACATTTCAAAATCAAAATTTCCCGAACTGAATTTTTTAATCCAACATCTAAGTGCTATGTTATCTATTGATACTTCTATTTTCTTTTGGCAGTGCTACCATTTTAAAACCATACTTGAGAAACCAGAGCTATAGTATAGCAGGTCGGGTGCTTACCTTGCCTGTAGCCAAGCCAGATTCGATCTCCATCATCCCATATGACCCCTTGAGCACTCCCAGGAGTAATACCTGAATGGAGGAGTAACCTCTGAGCATCACCAGGTGTGGCCCTCAAACCAAAACATGAAGAACCCACATTTGAAACATCAGTGGCTCCTCTGATTCATCTCACTTTTTCCAAAATCAGGTGATCTTTTTAAAAGCATCTTTGCTTTTGCCATCTTAATTCTCTTTGTGTCTATAGAACTACTTACCCATCAGATCTTCTTTGCTGTTTTCCAATCTCTGGCTTCTGCATCCTCAAATTAATCTCACACTGATTTTAGATTCATTCTTTTAAAATGCAGATTGATGAATTCACTCTGCAGCTTTATTCATTTTAAGTATGCTTTACTTATTTCTGCCTATTCAACATCTGGGTCACTGCCATTGATTATCACATTGATTCCTTATTTTTCTCCTGAGTATGGGTCATGTTTTTGTATTTTTAATGCCCAAAATTTTTAGATTGCTTGCTAAGTTTTGTAAATGACACATTTAAAAGATTCTGGAATCTGTTCCTCCAAAGGAGCTTTTTCTTTCTTTATGTAAGCAGTCAACTTGGCTCAGCTCATATTTTTAATGATCTTCCCCAGAGTGGGCTACTGCTAGGTTGCTTAGTCCAGTTTTTCTTTTGTTCCCTCACCTGGGATTTTTGAATTTTCTCATGTGTCTGTGTATGAGAGAGAGAGAGAAAGAGAGAGAGAAAGAGAGCGAGAGAGAGCGAGAAAGAGAGATTCTGGCATCAGCCAGAGATTTAGGCAAAGCTAATACACAATTTGAAGTACTCCCTTTATATCTCTCTTTTCAGAGGATTTCCGCACCAAAACTTACTCCATACCCTGTCCTCTGATTCTTTTGATGGAAGTGGTGAGCCCACCACCAAGATTACTCACTCCAAGTTTACTCGCAATGGTACTCAGAACTATAAGCAGTGCCAGAGGTTTTAGCCGGGGTGAGCCTGATCAGCACTTGAACCTCTGTACTAGCTCTCTGTACCCCTATAATTCTTTATATTACAAAAGCACCAGTATTATTCTCCCTTCACACCCCTTTTTTGTTGCAGTGTTTGCACACTTGGTTGTACTTACTGGAGTTTGCACACTTGGTTATGGTGCTGGCACACTTAATTATGCAGTTATGATGCTTGCATATACTTGGTTATAGTGTGCCAGAGACTGCTCACTTAGTTGTGGCAAACAGCTCACTGGCTGGGATCACCTTTGGGCATGTGGGGCAGTGCTAAGGACCAAATTTGTAGTCTCACATTTTCAACGCTGGCAGTCTAGCCCTGAGCTATCTACAGCATTATCTGCCCAGTTTGGTGACGACTGGGACTCGCCTTTCAGGCAAAAAAGCTGTCAAATATGGAGAACTCTCACAGAGCGGAGATGCTGTCCTTCAAGTGTCAGCCCTCTCCAGTATCTGTCTGCTTTTCTTCTCTATTATCTCCAGGTAGGATTAAACAGAGTCTTGTTCAGAGTTTTAAGTTTCTGTCTAGCTGTGTAGAGAAGGACAGTCACAAAGGAGCCACTTGGACATTATCAGGAGTAGAATCATTACAAGGATCAGCTGATGCCCCAGTGAAATCTGTGGGGGTAAATCTAGAGTTTAGCATCCACTGTGAACTCTCCCTAGGGCCAGACAAATAGTACAGAAGGTAAGGTGCTCGTCTTGCATGCAACCAACCCCAGTTCAATACACAGCACTACATATGGTCCCAGGTACTGCTAAGGGTCACTCCTGAACACAAAGCCAGAAATATGCCCTGAGCATTGCCAGGTATCCCCCTCTCCAAGAATTACCTATGATACCTGCTTCTGCTCAACACTTATTTCTGTCTGAACTTCTGTTTACTTTCTTTCTTCCTGTTAAGTGCCCGTCTCATCGCTGCCTGTTATTTCCTTCTGCACATGTGTTCTTCCAGGATCAGCCAGAGTTACAGGAAAAATTTAAAGACAAACCAAAAGCATTCCCTGTTCTTTGCTTTTTAGAGATTTCCATTCTGAATCTTGTTCCAAATTCAACTTTTTAGTACCTCTAGGAAATAGTGGCCCCCGATTTGTATATGTAACTGTAAACTTGATATCTCCATTTGAATATCCAACAGGTACCTTAAGCTTAAATGTGGTCAAGTGATAATTCTTTTTTTTTTATTCTAAGGTTTGTTTATTTTTATTAAACAAACAAAGTAATATTTTTATTAGCCACATCCAATGTTCTCAGACATGTTAGTTTTAATACACAGTTTTAATTATTAGCTTCAATTAAGCTTAATAATTTTAGTATTGGCTCAATTAGTTTTTCTTATCTAATTACTTTTCTTGGGCCTCTGTAACAAACCACCATAGATTTAAGTGACTGAACACAGAAGAAATATCTTTCTTTAGAGCTCTGGAGGCCTGAAGCCCAAACTCTAGATGTTGGCAAATTTTTTTTTCTTCTACACATTTTTAATAACATCCCATGCCACTCTCCTGGCATCCTGGGGTGGCTGGCCTTCTTTGTTCTTCCTGGGTACCTACTTGCATCACTCCCTCTTTGCTGCTGTCAAGGTGATAATTCTTGCTTCTTTCTCCTTTTACTCCCATTCCCACTTCTTGATTCAGTAAGTCACCACTCATAAGTCAAAGTCTACGAGTCACCTTTACTTTTCCCACACTCCCCTTACTCTGCATGGGTAACACGACAAGATGTCCTTTGACTCTATCTTCACAGTTGATACTGAATCTCTCCACTTTTCTTCAGGCACTTGTTACTGCTGGAATTTAAGATTCCAGGTTCTCTCACCTGGACTCTTCCAGTTGCCTCTTTAGAGGTGTCCATGCTCCCACTCTAATATCCTTACTCTCACTTTTCCACCCTGTAGCACAATGATTTTTTTAAATGCCAACCAGACCATATTACCGTCTTGCTCAACCTTTCAGTGATTTCACAAAGCTCTAAGAGTAAAGCCCAAAGTCCTTGCTAAGGACGACATGGTCTTTCAAGACTTAACCCTCCCCACCTTATTTCAACTCCCATCACTGTTCCCTTTCCTTGAACACTCGGTTCACATTATCCCTATTTCTATGTTTTGACCAGCCAAGCTCTTTTCCCTTTCCTGAAACACTCTACTCTCAACTTATTATTTACTTATTGTCTGTGCTCCATGTTGGATTTCGCAGGAGTTATTCCTGGCTCTGCACTCAGGAATTACTCCTGGCGGTGCTCAGGGAGACCATATGGGATGCTGGGAATCAAACCCGGGTTGGCTGCGTGCAAGGCAAACACCCTACCCACTGTGCCATTGCTCAAGAAGCTAATTGAGAATCCATATCTTTTCCCCCAGAAAACCTTTCCTGTACCTCTCTGGTGGCAATTTACTTTTTCTTGAATTTTCCTTTTATTTATTTTATTTGTTTTTTTTTTTGGGGGGGGGTGGTGAGTCCTGACTCTGCACTCAGAGAACACACTTGGCAGGGCTCAGGGAACCCTATGAGGTTCCAGGGATAGAAACTGGGTCACCCAGTCAAGACAAGTGCCTTATCCACTGTATTCTCTCTTTGGCCCCTGTTCTTGAATTTATGCTCTCTATTTAAGCACCTAAAACTTCCTATCTCGTGTTATAGACATTTGGGTATGTTGATTTTTGTTTGTTTGTTTGTTTTTGCTTGGTGGTCACACCCAGTGGTACTCAGGGCTTACTTTGGCTCTGTACTCAGAGATGATTCCTATTGGTACTGGGAGACCATCTGGGGGGCTGGGGACTGAACCTGGGTCTACAGCGTGCAAAGCAAGTACCCTACCTGCTATCCTATCACATTGGTCCATCCAAATATGTGTTTTGTCTTCCCAAATCAACTTTGGTACCACAATGGACAGAATCCTTGACTAATTAATTTGAACATTCACCATATGAGCTATTACAGGGCTTTGCTCAGAGTGACACTGATAAAAAAATGTTGAGTGTGTGAACAAATAACCAAATCCACTCTTCATTTCTATTGAAGGGAAATATTATTGATGTTTGAAAAGTGTCAACAGAGCTTGGGAGTATGCCTCAGTGGGAGAGCGCCTGCTTTATGTGTTTGATTCCAGCCCACCTACATCACAGAATGCAGTTCCTGGTGGCACTGCTGGTACAATGCCCAGCACTAAGGTGTACACCCCCCAGTGAGCACCATGGCTAAGAGTATGATCCCTGAAAATTACAACAAATGGAAGGGAATGAGAAGTTTTTATAAAGTGCCAACAATCATCATAGGCTATTCAATTCCTATGAAATTAATGAAGCACAATTCACTGAAGTCTACTTTATGAAATGTTTTAAAGCATTTCTCAGTGTTTAAGTGCTTATTAGAAATTGTGGAAACTGTTGAAGTGTTCTGATTGAGGTACATTTGAACAATACTACCTGAAATGTTCACTTAACCAGTGTATCTAAATGTTCTCAAAACTTGCCAATGAATCATGACTAATTCAGCTAGCAGAATGCTGTGGGTATGTGCTATATAATAGTTAGGTAGCAACTATGGGGTCACGCTCACAATGTTTTAATGGTGAGTTTTTATCAAAATCCATTTCTGTATAATCTAGTTGCTAAAATGGAAAAGTTTTCACTTTAATTACACAAATCTCAGGCCCGGGCCTCAAATTGACTGCTTTTTATGATCTTGCCTTCCTGCAGGCTCCATTATACTTATTCTTTCTAGATTTCCAGTCCTTGTTGCTGAACTCTGCTTTTTACGGGTTCTATTTCAAGCTTATACTTAGGATCTAACCTCATCCACCATGCCCATCTATGTCATAACAACTTCTCCTCAGAGAGAAATGTTTTTGGATATATTTTTTCATCTAGTGGAATTATTCACAGTTTTATTGTTAAGGTCTGATGATCAGTTTTGATCTTTAAATATATTTTTCATTAATTTCTTTCAGGGAAAGACAAATGTTTTTAATTGTGGTTTGTTTATTTGGTGTGATAATTACTTATTGACATTTTATCTACTTTTGTGTTTTGCATGTTATTCTTTCATTTTTTTGGGTGCAATCCAGATGAGTTTTAATAAATTGAAAAAAGAAATTGGAGCATTGCCAACCTGGTAAAAGTTATGATTGAAAACTGTGTGACCAAAGAAAAAGAAATCCAAAGTTCAGATGCTTCTAATCCTGAGTTGCAAAAGACATTGCTCATAAATGACACTGTGGAACAAAGTATTAAATAATTCAAGACCATTGATGTCATTACTATCTGAACAAAAACATTTGACTAAAGATGAATAATCCTTTTTGTCTTCAAGCTATTTGATATTGGAAAATTTCCACTTCTTATACAAAATTTTAATTTTTTAATTGTTTTAGTGGGTAAGTCTTTGGAATAATGGACATGAGTCTAATTAATATGAAATGAAGCCACAGTTTTGACATTTTATGCTTATACTAGGGGAGGCTTATCAGTTAGGGCGCTTTTGGCTGCAGAGAGCTGAAGATCCAAGTGGAAGTAATATAAGAGGAAACCAGTTATCTTATATCAGAAGAGGTCTAAGAGTAGAGTGATTATGAGGTTAATAAATTCAGAGGCTTGACAATATTATTCAAGTTCTACTATTTTCATAGTTTTGCTTTATCATTCTCTGAATTTGGTCCCCAACCTTTTTGCACCAGAATTGCAAGATATTCACAACAGTTCCAACTGCCATATGTAGACAACAGAAATTGATTTCCCCATAGATCTGTTGGCTAAAGTCCACAATCAGTTGTCAGCAGCTTTGGTTCCTTCTTTAAGTTCTGGGGGGAAGCTCTGGCTCATGCTTCTCTTCTAGTTTCTGTTGGCGGCCAGTATTCCTTGGTATTCACTGGCTTTTAGCTGCATCCCTACCACCACGGCCTATGCCTTAACACAGTCTCCTCCCCTGGGGGGTCTCTGTATCTCCACATGCCCTCCTCATAAGGATGGCAGTTACTGGCTCATGGTTTTCCTACTCCGGTATGACCTCATGTTAAGTGATTTTCATATTCAAATATCCCAAATCTAAATAAGCTCAATTTTAAAGCTTTGGGTGGACATGAATTTTAGCTTCAACTTGGTGTTGGATGTTTTCTAGACCTAGGGGGCCCTTAGAATTTAATGGAAAAGAAAAGTAATTTCTTCTAAAGAAAGTTAGTAGCTTGTTGAAGGAATACATGAAGAACAAGAATAAGATAATACATTTTGTTTGTTATTAAAATTATATTCCTCAAACGTGACAGTTTAACACATTTTTATTTATACAACTTTGCTAATCCTGATATTTTATTGTTAAGGGCTCCTTTTATGTTATCTGATTACATTATAGGTGTTGGACAATCTTTGAATAGCATTCTTGCTCACACATGCATGTACACACACACATATATATACATGCAAAGAAATAGGTATACTGTAGGTACAAGATAGCTTGCACTGCAGTGAAAGATTAAGACTGGAAAATATAAAATTGTGAAGTTTCAAGATTGTTGTGTTAAAAGAAAACAAAAACAGAAGAAAATCCAGATTGTATAGTATATAACAAAGAAGAATTCTGAATTCAATATAATTTCCCAAAGTATGCCCAGTCAGTAAAATTCTTGAGCAATCTTTGAGAAAGCAATATTTCTCAAGACTTTTTCTTCCATAAATATAAATTTAAAGAAACCTATTCTAAAATATATCTGGCAATGTTATTATTCTACTTTCAAAGGTTTGGGTCTGTGATTTTAATAAGCTGCCTCTCAGAATAGAAACTGACAGTAATTTGTCACATTCTAATAGAAAATTGGTGTATGCAGGCTACTTTTCAGCATTATAGGAGGAACAGGAAAGATGATAAGGGACAAATGACTAGTCAATTTCCTATAAAACTCTTTTCTAGTCTTAGTGACAAATATTATCATAGATGTCACATTCTTCTTCCATCCAAAGTCTAGAGAAATTGGTAAATTGTCACAAATTTGAAAACACCTTATTTGTTCTCTTATGTAAGAATAACCACATTATTGGATATGCCAAAAACAGTAACAACAAGTCTCACGATGGAAACGTTACTGGTGCCACTCGAGCAGATTGATGAGCAACGGGATGACAGTGAGACAGTGATTCCACCATTCTATTGTAAGCCTTATGAAAATAGGACCCGAGCCAGTCTTATTTATTTTTGTGTTCCTAGAAACTAGCACAGTGATCGGCAAAGGGAAGCAATTAAAAATTAGTTGAAGTTAGTGGAATTAAAAATTAGTAGAAAAGGTCTTAATAAAAAACTTTATTGTGAAATATTGGGCTAGAGCGATAGCACAGCGGGTAGGGTGTTTGCCTTCCACACAGCTGACCCGGGTTCGATTCCTCCGCCTCTCTTGGAGAGCCCGGTAAGCTACTGAGAGTACCTTACCCGCACAGCAGAGCCTGGCAAGCTACCCGTGTCGTATTCGATATACCAAAAACAGTAACAATGAAGATGTTACTGGTGCCTGCTCGAGCAGATCGATGAACAATGGAACGACAGTGCTACAGTGCTACAGTACTACTGTGAAATATTAAGTGAAATTTTTCAGGTATCTTATTAGAAATGTTGATGTTTTTAATGATGTATGTGGTTGATACAAATCCTCAATAACCATTCTGCCTATGCTTTGTTGGTGCCATGGCCACTCAGAATAAAGGCTACATGTTTTCTATTCTTCTTTGCAGCTCTATATGATTTATAGGATATTAGCAGAACTGAGGGATAGAAGTTTACAGGCCTCTTACTTAAATGGTGGTCTGGAGCGATAGCACAGCAGGTAGGGCATTTGCCTTGCACGATGCCTACCCGTGTTCGATTCCTCCGCCCCTCTCGGAGAGCCTGGCAAGCTATCGAGGGTATCCCACCTGCATGGCAGAGCTTGGCACGAATACCCGTGGCGTATTCGATATGCCAGAAACAATAACAAATCTCACAATGGGACGTTACTGCTGCCCGCTCGAGCACATTGATAAATAACGGACTGCACTGCTACTTAAAAGGACAGATGGGGTTTTCTTGTTGCCTCATCTTACCATCCCTTTCCTATATCTCTGCCTAAAGCATAGGTTTGATGACCGGAACACTAGTCTTTATTCCAGACTATGAAAATGAGGGGCACTATTGGCTAAAAGGCATGAATCACCCTAGGGTTACAAGGAGATGAGACCTGAGGACTAAGCAGGGAAGCTTTACCAACCTTGGATTGCTAATTCTGAATTTTTACGTGAGAGAAATTTTGTTTGTTTTTGTTTGGGGCCACACCTGGCAGTGCTCAGGGACTATTCTTGACTCTGTGCTCAGAAATGACCCCTGGTAGTTCTCAAGGGACCATAGGTGGTGCCGGGGATTTGAAGCAAGTTGCAGCCACCACAGACTCACGTAAGAGAGCCAGTAAACAACCTCCTGTGCTGTCTGTCCAGCCAGATAAATAGAATTTTATTTACAGAAATCACATATTTAGTTGAAGCTTACTGCTCTCATTCGACAGTTGGTCTAAAACATATACCCAGGGAGGTCTAAAACATATACCCAGAATGTAGAATGGAGATATACCCAGGTCTAAAATTTGGTTCATTCTGGATCTTTCTTTCCTATTCCAATTGCCTAGTTAGTGATATACATCCAAACAGAATGAAACTTGATTCTTACTTTTCTGTTGACTTTAGTTATAATATGCAGCTATTATCTGTCACTAATGCTTCTTTCATATCAACTGATCCCTTAGCTATCTGCTTGAAAATTGCAGAATTTGTTCCTGTTTGGAAGGCCATAAAATTGAGCAAACATAGATGGATTATATGGCAATTCTTGAATATACCTTAGGAAATTTTAGGTTACTACAAAAAATTGCTACTTATTCTATCAAATTTGTATGTCAAATTTATTAGCAAGACGTTTTTGTGGGACCCATAATAAAAGTTGAATAAGAAGATCATGAGAGTTGATGCAATTTCTAGAAGGTAATATTTCATAATGAAGTCCAGGCATTGGGAGAAATCCTTAGTTATAAACTGCATTAAGAGTTATTAAGGACAGAGGCAGGGATTTTTCTAGCTGAGTTCTGGTTCTCACTTTGAAATAGCTCATGCTCCATTACTTAGTAGTATAAATCTTGGAACTATCATTTCCAGGCATTAACAAATTACACACATTATGATGATTTTATTTCTAACCAAAGTCATGATTGGTGCCTCCCATTACACAAAACTGAGTAATAATAATGTATAGCTGAAATATCGATGAAACACTGCTGAGAAATTGACTATGGAATTTGTTTGGCATGATAAAGTTATTAATTCCAGTAATTTATAATTTGTGGGAAGTTAATTGTATTTTCTTTAAGTAATTATGGATTATAGAATCATAGAGGGCAATATATGTTTATGTGCCCATCATGACTGCTTGATAATTTTATAGGATTTATGGATTTATACCCCCAAACCAGTATTCAAGGAATCAGACATCCATTGGGATTATCTTCTTAGTACTTTTATTCTGGAAACTGCCTTTCCCTGCAATTAGGTATCATAGGAGCCCTATTGATGACACAAGAATTCAGCTGTGGCTGTATTTGATTAGTTAGCAGATGATAACTTGACCCTAGTCAAGTCAACCAGGGCCTAAGCTGAACTTTGTAAAATGCCTAAATTTTTCGAAAGGGAAAGGAACAAGAAGGTTGATCTCATTTCAGATACTTGCAAAGTGAATCCATAAGCCTCTGAAGCAGTTGTTATCCATCATTTACAGTCCATGGAGAAAACTCCTAGCAAAGGGATGGGGGAGATATTTGACAAGCAGAGAGAAAATAGAATTAACCGAGTATGTCTCTTATTCTAGTAGTTTCTAAAGCTCCAGTCAATCAATTCTGTCAATTTTTTACTTTGGAATCCATGACAAATATTTACTCCTACTTCTTTCTGCTTGAACAAATTTAGTTTGAGTGTTTTTCACTTGTAATAATTACTTATTACATGTAAACATATGTGCAACTGTCAACATCAGAGGATTCACCAGAGGTTAAGAACTCTGCTAATTTAGTTTAAAGTAGTATTAAAGTAACAAAGTTAAAGTAGTGTACTTATAATTCAATAGATTTTGCTAACTGGGCATGAACTGTCTATTCAATGAAGTAAATCAAACACTCATATTTATAAAAAATATATTAACAGGTTAGATTTTATAAAAGATCTGTTAACGGGTTAGATTTTTGCATGTATTTACACGTACACATGTGCAAAAATAGAACTTTGCTTTATGGTAACAATACTACCACCTAGAATTTTCTCTAGTTCAGATTTCTATATCCAAACTACTAAAGATTTTTAGAAGTTTTAAGTGCTTTCAATGTTAGCGTGTTGATTTTCCTTTCGAATATAAAATGAGAAGGAAAAGAAATGACAGCATGCCATTTTATTTCCTCCTGCTCTAGGAAGCAATCAGGTTCCAACAAACCATAAAATAAAATTGATAGGAGTCCAGTTTGTGAACCTGAATGGAATTTTATTAATTTATAGAGGGGTGTGCACTTTTCTAGTGATTTGAATCATGCTGTATTCCCTTTGAGACATTGCCTTCCTGATAGAACTAGAAACCGTCTTATTTATCAGAAACTCATGATCCAGATGGAATTACAGAGAGGAAAAAACAATGAGAATTGATATGGTATACAGCTTTACTAGATTATAATAAACTACTCTTCTATAAAACTGAATGGAAAAGGTAATGGAGACATTCTCGATATTTTATTCACTGCACTGACAACATTTTTTATCGTGCTATTTGCCTGGATGTATTATTGAATTTTATGAATTTTCATCAGAAACATTGTTGCCTCTTTGGTTCTTGACTGATTTACTATTTATGTCGTTCCTGGCTTCTGTCTTAACCTCTCGGGCCTGGAGCTCTTTATTACTCTCCAGGCCCAGCAGGTTTGACCAGGAGAGGTTCTAGAGAAAGCTGAACATCTCCACTTCCCATAATAAGAATAAATCTATTACACCTGAAAGAAAAATATGGGATGAGAATTTATGCAAATTGTAGGATCACTACCTGGGAATAAACTTTGAAGCCTTATTTTAAGAGGAGAGACTGCACTCCTGGAGGATGAAGAAGCGTTCTCCGGCCAAGCCTGCTCCTATTTCATTAGGAGGCACCCCCTGTTATAAATAGGTAAGTGCGACCGAGTCGCCGTGCTGAGAGATACCACCTTTTTATTATGTTTGCAATAAAGTGGGAGCCATACACCGCATTTCATCAAAGAGATTCTGTCAAAATATGGAGGCTCCCCACATTTCCTGCTCTGCTTTAACATATTCAGGCCTCCTTTCTTACTGTGCTCTTGATCTCATGAAAGCTATTGTGTTTCCAAAGGAAAGAACTTACACTCTTTAGAAATGTACAAGGGTTGTGACATTTGTAGCCAGGGGCTGACATTTAGAGAGGTTTATTCAAAACATGTCTCTCAAAATTAGCATAAGGAAAAACAGTCAGAGAAAAGTGGCCATTTACATACTTCAGGATTTCACTTTAGACAAGCAGGAAATAAATTAATTGAAATTAAAAGTGCCTGTACCAGCTTTTGTGATTGAATCATCTTAGAAGCCGATTCTCCAGCTCTAGCCAGGCTTTTAGATTACTGGGGCCCCAGCTTGTTCTGTTTGTTTGATTTGGGGCCAGCCCTGAGCCTGGCTTGGGACTTGTGGGTCACACCCAGTAGAATTCACGGGCCCGTGAAGTGCCAGGAATTGAACCCGGACCTCCCATGTGCAACAGATATTTTCGCCCTTCTGATCCTTTCGGCTACCATGTTGATGGAGACCCCTAGAAAGATCAGGACTCAGAATTATTTCTTTTTTTTTTTTTTTTTTTTTTTTTTTTAGGACTCAGAATTTCTAAGCTGACAAAGTCCTGATGCAAAAGGACTGTAGACTGCTTCGAGATCATTTGTTATTCAGCAACAGATAAGTGATACAGCCATAAAGCACTATGTAATCATGCCCAAGTTTACTTCTCTGAGTGAATCTTCTATTACTGTTCCCGTTGTTTACTGTTGCCTACCAGGGTGATCTTTTTACCACTTATTGATTCACTAAACATACCATCATTTCGGCCAGTGCTCTCTTCCCTTTCACCTGGAGAGCTATCGCCCCAGCTCTCTATAGAATTTACCCCTTCAGCTAACTTGTGTAGAAATAGGAAGTTACATATTTCTGAAAAAATCAATACCTCCCCCTCTTCTAGTAATAAGTAACTAGAAAATAAAGTTAAAAAATATACACCATTCATAACACTGAAAACACACAGGAGATTCATAACGCAAAGCAAATATGAAAGGTTCAGAACTGCCATGAAAAGGCTATAAACTTGAATTGAAGGTCATAAAACATGATCTGACCAAATGGAAAGACACTTCAAATTGGTTGTTTTTTTATGTTTTTGGGACACACCCAGTGATGCTCAGGGGTTATTCCTGGCTCTGCATTCAGGAATGACTCCTGGAGGCGCTTGAGGGACGTCCATATGGGATGCCAGCAATTGAACCCAGTTCAGTTGTGTGCAAGGCAAGCGCCCTACCCACTGTACTATGTTTCCAGGCCCCGACACTTCAAATCTTGAAGGAGGCAATATGAAAACTTTATTTTTTCCAAATCATTCTATTAAGTCTAGTTAGCACGTTGCTGGTGAATTTTAATGCTCTCTTTTAAATAATAGAATTGTTTACTATTTATGGAAGATCTGTTTTACTTGGGAGGAAAACATATGTGAGAAACATCAAGGCAATTATTGAAATATCAAACTAAAAGGTACACCATTTTTCCCAGATTAAAAACAAATTATGGGACCCAATAAATATGATAATTGAATAATAAATAGCTTAATAGAAGAAAGTAGAGTGCAGAAAAATCTTTCAGCATATATGAAAATTTAATAATGGCAAGTAATTGTGGGAAAGAATAGAGACATGTTTGGCAACAGAAAATTGCAGTGAAAGCAAAGAATTAAGTGAGGGAATTTTTTAATTTTAATTTTTTTAACTTTTTAATTGAATCCCTGTGAGATAGACCCTTACAAAGCTGTTCATTATTAGATTTCAATCATACACTCTTCCAACACCCATCCCTCCACCAGTGTACATTTCCCAGCACCAGTGTCCCCAGGTTCCCTCCCATCACCCCCTACCCTCCACCTCCTGCCTGCCTCTATGGCAGGTACTTTTCTTCTCTCTCTTTCTCTCTCTCTCCTTCTCTTTCTCTTTTTCTTGTCTCTCTTTCTCTGTCTCTCATCTCTCTTTCTGTCTCTCTCTGAGAGGGAATTTTATAAAAGAGAATAATGAAGAAGAGAGTCCTGTAAGATATAGACAATTATTAGAGAAGACAAAGTCATTGAACTGTGAGAGAATTGTAGGAGCAACAAACTGTGGAAAATACAAGAAACCTTGAGACGGTCAAAGAACCAAGGACAAAACTAGAGAGTAGTAGTAGAAAATGGAGAAATGTGGGTGAGAATGGAAAATTGTGAGAGAAAATGGGGATTTGTGGTAGAGACAAAGAATTCTGGGAGATGAAAGAATTCTGGGAGAGTTATGAAGAAACAATGTGGGAGGCAGAAGGAAGTGTGGGAGGGACAGAAATTTTGAAAGAGACGAAGAATTGTGGAAGTGAGAGAAAATTGAGATTTACCAGATAGTGTGGGAGTGAATTGGAAATTGTTACAATAATAGAAAAGATTCAGACAGAACTGTATGAAAAACAAGGATTTGAGTGATAAGAAGTATGAGCAGGCCAGGGAGGTATGGGCTCCGTGGTATAGTGTATGACCCTCATGTGTGAGGCCTGGCACCAATCCCTGGCACCACTAAAAACAAATAAACAGACAAATAAGAGAATTATGAGAAAAGGAATTGCGAATGAAATCAGGTAAGTGAGCAAAACAATAAACTATGTATGAACACAGCGACTTATGGGAATAGGGGGGAGATTATAGAAAGAAAAGGGAGGAATAGGTTGGAGGGGCAGGACAGCAGCTGTTGTGCTTGATTTGCATGTGGCTGACCCAGGTTCAATTCCCAGCACTGCGTCACCTGGAGTGATCCCTGAATACAGGGTCGGAGCAAGTCCTGAACAGCTAGGTGCGGCCTGACCACTGCACTACCAAGAAGGAAAAAGAGAAGGGAGGAATATAGGAATGGGATAAACTAAAAGACGTGATAGGCATAATTGAAGGGTGAATCTGGAAGAAAATAAAATTTGATCTTCTCCTTTATATATATAAATTCATTTAATCTAGATAAATGATTCTATGTTTAAAATAAAATAATAAACTTCCTAGAAACTACATAAAGCAGGTTAGTAGACTTGGATCTTAACCAAAATTGAGTTGAGGTATGTTTGACTTTATAGAACTATAACACTGTCTTCCCATTGTTTTGGGACGATTTGCTTGAGCGGGCACCCGTAACGTCTCCATTGTGAAACTTGTTGTTACTATTTTTGGCATATCAAATACGCCACGGGGAGCTTGCCAGGCTCTGCCGTGTAGGCTGTATACTCTTGGTAGCTTACCGGGCTCTCTGAGAGGGACGGAGGAATTGAACCCGGGTCTGCCTCGTGCAAGGCAAACGCCCTACCTGCTGTGCCTAACTCAGGGTCTGGAGGTATCTCTACAGCTTGCTGATCTTGGAAGCTGTAGAGATGCCTCCAGACCCCATGCCAGGCTGAACTTCATATCTGGGGCACCCCTGAGGGGAGGGGTGGGTGAGTCCCACCACCCACCCTAACAGATCCCCTGGCAGCCGAAAACCTCCAGAACCCAATCACTGCCATGCTCACGGTCAATCTCCACAGGGACAGATGAACCACATCCATGAATGAATCTGTTGAAAGATTTAGGTATGTGGGTTTTGTGACCAAAATCTCCAGACTCTCAAGGAGTCAGTATGGGTGACCTCCCCCCAGCCCCCTATTCTTCTGGGAACCTGGTGTCATGTCCACGAACTGCCTCTGGCACCAATAAGCTTATTAACTGGCCATAATCCAGAGACTTGTAAATAAATCTCAGAAGAGATCAGCAAGCTGCAGAGATGCCTCAGATCCTAAAGTCACCCTACAGTTAAAAATTTAACTCCAGCTGCATCATCTTATGTAACATTTTAGAATTCTATCTCATACTCTATACCACTGATATACCAGGAGTGGCACACATTGGTTAGGATGTAAGGTAGAATGCAACCAATCTCAATGAAAAAAACATTAGCGCATAAGGCTCAACTTGTAACATGTTAGTAATCTCTTATGCAAGGGCTCAATATCTTCAGGGTGAGATACAACAATTTTCACGTACATTCTTCTAATGAAACATTCTTGATAACTTTTAGAGAATTATTCACAACAAGCAATGCAAAATAAACTATTTAGGGCCTGCTATTGGGACAGGCTTGGGTGGTGGTTGGGTAAATTCAAAATACTGGTGGTAGGTAAGATGTAATGGTGGTGGGATTGGTGTTGGAATATTGAATGTAATAAATTATTGTGAACAACCTTATAAAATAAAGTGAAATTTAAATTAAATTAAATTAAATATATAAATACACACATGTATATATAAATATATAAATAAATGTATATATATATATATATATATATATATATATATAGGTGCTGGTGTGACAGTATAGAGAGTAAGGTGTTTGCCTTGCACATGACCTATCAGGTTCAATCCCTGGCATCTCATATGGTTCCCTGAGGCCATCAGGAGTTTGATGGAGTTATCTCTAGCAGAGAGCCAGGAATAAATCCTGAGCAATGCTGGGTGTGCTATAATAATAAACAAAAAGCTATAATATATAATAGTGTGCTATTATTAAATAGTTAGTACATATTAAATAAATAGTACATATTTATTATTATAGCTTGGGCTAGAGTGATAGCACAGCTGTAAGGCATTCGCCTTTCATGCAGCCTACCCGTGTTCGATTCCTCCACCCCTCTCGGAGAGCCCTGCAAGCTACCGAGAGTATCGCACCCGCACGCAGAGCCTGGCAAGCTACCCGTGGCATATTTGATATGCCAAAAACAGTAACAACAAGTCTCACAATGAGAGACATTACTGTTGCCCGCTTGAGCAAATCGATGAGCAATGGGATGACAGTGACAGTTATAGCTTAGGTAGTTTGTTTAAAATAGTGTTATTGTGAAGGGTTTATACTGGGGGCTACATGCAGCAGTTTTCAGGGTCTATTTCTAGCTCTGTGCTTAGCAGTGACCCCTGGTCATGCTTGCGGACCCTACACAGTACCTGAGATTTGAACCTGGTTTGACTGGATACAAGGCAAGTTCCATCACCCTTACTATCTTTCCAGCCTCAAGGAAAAATTTTAATTGGATAATTGAAAACCATCTTGAGATCTGTGTGTGTATCTTTTTGGGTCACATCAGGCAACACTCAGGGGTTACAACTGGTGCTTGGGGGACCATATGGGATGCCGGGGATCAAACCCAGGTTGGCCCAGTGTAAGGCAAACATCCTACCACTGTACTGTCACTCTTGCTCCAGTATAAGTTTATATTTTGTATAGCTTAACAATGTTATTTATAGAATATCACTTGTATCACTTGTCAGTTCGTTGATCTTCGATCTGCAGGTGCCAGTAACGTCTCCATTTGTCCCTGTCGCGTGCTAATGTAGCCCAATGGCGTCTGCTCGCTCCAGGAACACCAAGAGCCTCAAACCGTTCATTCAGGGTTTTGACAAAGAAGTCTGACCATCTCGTTGGTGGGTGGCCAAGCGGTATTTTGACGTCCCGTGGAATCCAGTTGGTGACAGCTCTAGTCCAGCGGTCGTCTCTGAATCGCATTATGTGTCCAGCCCACCTGATTGTTGATGCCTTGGCTAACAAGACAGTGTCCCTGATTCTTGATCATCGACAGAGGTTGGAACTCTGGATTCCTTCTCTCACTTGAGTGGAATGTGATATTCCAAGCATAGCTCTTTCGAGTCCTCTTTGAGATACCTAAATAGCGTTCTCATCCTGTTTTCATAGGGTCCAGGTCTCTAAGGCGTATGTTAGTGCAGGAAGAACGGTGGAGTCGAAAAGATGTGCTCAGAGCTGGAGATTCTTCGTCCTTTTAATCACTTCTTCGATGCTCTTGAAGGCATTCCACCCCCTATCTTCCTCCTGCGCAGTTCAAGTGCTAGGTTATTTGTCATGTTGAGTTCTCGACCTAGGTACACATGACTGCTGCATTCAGAGACATTCGTTCCGTTGAGGGCAAATGGAACATCAGGAACTAGTCCATTTGTCATTGTCTTTGTGATGGAGGTTTTTAGGGAGGCCTCTAATCACCCGTACTGATATTCCCATGGTTCACACCATCTTTTACCCCATCAAATATGGTGTGGTAATTATGGAAAATGAGTATTAAGCGGCCGCACAGTCTGGAACGCGGCCTTGAGTGTGGCGGTGGCTGGGTACTGGAGGTAGAGTAGGACATCTTTGTACAGTAGGACATTTAAATATAATTATCTAAAAAAATTCAGTCATATATTTTATATATGAATATTATATATATTTTAAACTTTCTACATTTCTGCTTTATTCTTAATTTTTCAATAGGAAAAACAGGACAAAGTATAAATCTTCATGATCAACATGTCAAAAGATGGTCTTGGTGAAAGTAAATGAAAATCAAGATAGTAATAACACATTTAGTAGGACTGGAGTGAAAGCACAGCGGTAGGGTGTTTGCCTTGCACGCAGCTGACCGGGTTCGATTCCTCCATCCCTCTCAGAGAGCCTGGCAAGCTACCAAGACGTTACTGGTGCCCGTTCAAGCAAATCAATGAGCAATGAGACGACAGTGCGATAGTGCTACAGTGCAATAACACATTGCCCCAAATCCACAAAATTTAAAAGGATGTAATGTAAAACTGAATTTCAGTAGTGATCATAATGTAGTATACAGCTTTCAAAATATAAAGCTGCACAATTGGAAACTTAAACAAAAAACAAAACAAAACAAAATGCAAACTCTCAGGTTATGAGAAACAAAATGGTGGCTATAGGAGGGAAGGTGATTGGAGAGAGGGAAAATAAGGTAAAGGGGGGACAATTGTATAACTGGGGGATAGAAACTAGAGTTTTAGCATAGAATATTAAGTAACATAAGCAGGAATTGCCTTATAATGTTAGATACTTAAAACCTATATGATGTTATTAACCAATGTTGTCTCAGTGACATTTTAAAAAGTATCTCTCTTATTGCTGGTTGGATGCAGAGGAAAGGGCACTCTCATTCATTGCTGGAGGAAATTTGACCTGCTACAGCTTTTGCAAGACAATCTGGCAGCATCTATTAAAATTAAAAATACCCATGCCATTTGACCTAGTCATCTCAGAGTAACATTCAACTCTTAGAAATTCAGAATTAAAACTGTGAACATATATTCTTGACTTGTAGTGATGAAGGTGATTATAAAAGCAAAAGTCCCTTAATAGGGAGTGTCTGAATAAAGTTTGGGACATAAACCAGTGGAATATGGTGCAAGCTTAAAAGTGAACCAACTGACTAAAATTTCCACATAGTATTTTTCTTCCTATGCTGCCAGGGATAGAACCCAGGACCTCACTCATACAAGGCAAGTGTGCAACCACAGAGCTGGTGGTGTTCTATCTCTAGCCCACCAAGTGGTATTTTGGAATGAAAAAATCAAGATGCAGAAAAAGCATGGATGACATAGTCCCATCTTTCTAAAACACTGACCAAAATACCCTTTTAAATATATATGTGCCTGTGTGTGTATAAATAAATTATAAGCCTGCAGAAAAATGCATGTATAGACACTAAATCATTGTCATGGTTATTTGAATGAAGGAATATATATATGCCCGTATATATTTATATGCGTACATATATATGTATGACAGAGACAGAGAAAGGAGATCAAAACAGAAAAGATAAAGGGAAAATATTGTATTTAGAATCCAAATGTATGTGATGTAACCACATTTATGCATTTTTGAAAAATTGTATGTGTGAAGGAGAAAGGTAAAATGGAAAAAAAATTAATGTGAACACCAGATTTTAAAAGAGTAATGTTCTGAGTTCAGGGCATAATTTGAAAACATTTTTGTAAGTTGAATTTCTGCCATGAAATTCTTTTCATTTTTCTTGTTTCCCTTTCCTCTCTTACTATAAGCCAGACCAGAAAAAATGTAGTAATGCAATAGTTCTGACTGAGTTCTAGTTATCCTAAAATTTCCTAAGAAAGAGAATTACATTTGCTAATGTGTGCTGAAATTTTCCACCGAGTTGCCTTTTGGCAGAGAACAATAAATTATTATTTTGCACTTTGATTTTAATGTATTCTTTTAAAACTTTAATTTATTTTTAATATGTTCCTGCTCAGATGAACTATTAACATCTCTTAGTCAAATCAATTAGTGTCTTGTTTTGCTCTTTCAATTAATTAGTCTTGCCTGGAAACAGGTGACATATTCAACTGAAGAGGGTAACTAAGAGGGCTTAATAGATAAACAATTATTTCCCAAAGCATAGGTAGGCATTAAGAAACGCATGAAGGGATAGTGCATTTCTCTGAAGTAACAATATTAAGAAGCTGTTACGAGCTTGCTTGCTACATCTGGAGGTACAAGTGAGCTCTTCAGCAGAGCAGGGGGCTATTAGCCAGAGCTGAGGGAATAAACACCCCAATTCCTTGCTCTTTCTACCCCCTAACCTACTAATCCTTTCTTTATATTCTTCAAACCCAATTGGAAGTCAGAATACAAGGGAGGTCATTAATAAAGTCCATATGGGTCAGCCTTAAGGGGCACAGAACTGGGTGGAGAAGGGAGGGAGTGGAGAAATGAGGGGGCAAAGATGTCACCACACTCTTCACAGAAATTTCTTATGATAATTTGATGGTTGGTAAAGGTGGATTATAATATTTAATTCATGGCTTCCAATAGCTCATCACTCTTACTGTATCACTGTCATACCGACGTTCATTGATTTGCTCGAGCAGGCACCAGTAATGTCTCCATTGTGAGACCTGTTGTTACTGTTTTTGGCATGTCGAATGCGCCATGGGTAGCTTATGAGAGAGGGGCAGAGGCTCTCAGAGAGAGGCGGAGCAATCGAAACCGGGTCAGCATCGTGCAAGGCAAACACCCTACCCCCGTGCTTTCACTCCAGCCCCAATATCCCATAGAACATGGTTTTATACTGATGGCAACCCATATCTGAAAAACTTAGTATGAAGCCGTGTGACACTTATGCAGCTTAATCACATTACTTAGATGCCACCCAAAGCACAGCAGAGAAGCACCTGAGCTGAAGACCGAGGACAAACAAACTCTAATAGAACTTGGGAAGGAAAGTAGGTGATTTTTTTAAAATTCTTTTATTGATTCACCATGTGGAAAGTTACAAAGCTTTCAGGTTAAAGTCTCAGTTATACAATGCTCAAACACCCATCCCTAAAGTAGGTGAATTTTTAAAACGTTTTCTTAAGGAAGAATAAAAAGTTAAGAAAATAGGGGCTGAGGGTCAGAAGGAAAATTTAAGGCTTCCCAGCCTTTCAGGTCAAATCCTTTTCCTGGGCTGATATTGTTGGTCCCTTTTCAGGATGGAGGCAGATTTCTGTTCCTTATGGCTAGTGCGCCCAAACCCTGCAATATTATAGGGCCCAATGTCACATCTCCTGAACTTCAACCCACTTCTCCATCCTTCCAGTTATACTTCCTGGCACTGGGTGAAGACAGGCATGGAAGGAAAAGAGAGTATCCCAGAGCACCCCAGCTCTCTTTAAGAGTCTCTCAGAATCTAGCCCATCTACAAATTCACTGTCAGCATTGCAAGAACACTGCACACCCAATGGGGAAGATGCAGAGAATCCCGAGTTTAATGAATGAAAACAATAACACAGAACAGACAGTAGTGATGGTATAGGTAGCAGAGCACAATAAATTATGAGTCAAAATGAGAAAACGACAGGGGCTGGAGTGATCTACAGTGAGTAGAACACTTGCCTTGTGCGCAGCTCTCTTGGGGTTGATTCTTGGCATTCCATACGGTACCCCCAACATATGGTCCACCAGGAGTAATTCCCGAGTGCAGAACCAGGAGGAAGCCTAGAGCATGGATGGGTGTGGCCCCCCAAACAAAATGTAACAACAACAAAAGAGAAAATTACAATCAGAAGTAACAAATGAAAAGGTGGTAGATGATGTGAAAAAACCAATAGAAGGTCTGAGCAGATTAATAACAGCTGAGGAAAAGATCAAGGAGCTCTGAGATGAGATGGAGGAAACCTCTAGAAAACAACAGGAGATAGAAAAAAGTCTGAAAAGAAATGAGGTCTATAGGATAAGTTCAAGAGGAACAATATAAAAGTTCTTGGAGTTCCTGAGGAAAAGGAAGGCAAATTTGATGAAGAACCAATAGTTAAAGGAATCATAGATAAGAATTTTCCAGAGGAGGGGCTGGAGTGATAGCACAGCGTGTAGGGCATTTGCCTTGCACGCGACCGACCCGGGTTCGATTCCCAGCATCCCTTGTGATCCCCTGAGCGCCGCCAGGATTGATTCCTGATTGCATGAGCCAGGAGTAACCCCTGAGCATCGCCGAGTGTGACCCAAAAAACAAAAAAATAAGAATTTTCCAGAGGAAATAGAAACATACAGATCCATGAGGCCTGAAGGATCCCAGTAAAAATAGGCTCAAAGAGGAAAACACCCAGACACCGTGTGCTCAGAATGCCAAAAACCATACACAGAGCCAGAATATTGAAAGCAGCAAGATCAAACAAGGAACTAACATACAAAGAAAGCCTACAAAGTTCACAGCAGACTATCAAATGTGTCTCCATAAGCCAGAAGAGAATGCAAGGATATAGTGAAAAAAGCTCAATGAAATAAACATCTCACCATGAATACTCTATCTAGCTGGATTATCATTCAGAATTGCAGGAACAATGCAGTGCTTCAGGAACAGGCAACATCTTAGGAATTTGTAGTCTTGACACCAGTTTTGCAAAAAGCATTAAAAGAACCCCTTTATTTAAAAAATGTCTCTAGCAGCTGTATTCAGAATAGACAACTTTTGTAAGCAACTAAGATGTTGTTTGGTAAGTGAATGAAAGAATAAACTGATAAATATATTAATAGTGCTAGAAGAAATAATATACCCAACCACAAAACAATAAGAAACATATAAAAGACAGGACAACCTTCCCAGAACGTGGCACTGACTACAGTACTAACTCATGGTGCATATGACCGCCCTCTACTAGAAAAAGGAAGGTCTGTTTACTGCTAGCTGGCTACGGAATCTTAGACATTTTAAATAATGAATGAAAGTTTCATTTATATTGACTGTTTCATGTCTAATCAAGTATTTTTATCCACGGAGGTTTTTATCATAGCTTTGTACTTAATAATTCAGATACTTAAGCAGTATTTATAATATAATATTTTATAACAGAGCCAATATTACCTTTCATAAGATAAAATACATATTTTCCTCAAATTTTTTTCTAAATTCTCTTAATTCTCACTAATTTTACATTTTTAGAATTTACATATTTCATACAACATTGAAATGCATTAGAATATAATTATTGATACTATTATTGTTAATGGATATAGCCCTAAAAAGAAAGAAATGGTTTTTGGAAACTTTTACTTTATCAACTTGTCATTGATTTACAATTTTGAATAATTTCAGGAGATTAGTTCTATTCATCTATATGTGTGTAGGTGTCACCACCTCCACAATAAAACAAAAAGATCTTTCCCATATGTGGGATAAAAAAGAAACGCAGCAAGAGAACAACAAATGGTCAATGTCACTGGAACTGAAAATTTCGGCTACAGAACTGGGTTTCCATGGGATTGTGTGGGTTGGGTCCTTGGGACACTGGTGGAGGGAAACAGGCTCTCCGGTGATGGGTGTGATAGTGGAATGATGAATGCATAAAAGTATGATTAACAGTATTGTAAATCCTAGTACCTCAATAAAAATAGTTTAAAATGAAATTGGAATAAAGCAGAAGAGAAATTTAATACATTTAATAATTTTGCCTAAAGCAGGTGTGTTAGATATATGTACTCAATACATATACCAAGGATCATTTGCCCAGGAGTTAGAATACTTGGTTCTGGATCCCAGCTAATACTTAGATCTGTCACTTCAGGTAGATCATTTCCTTGTTCTGAGCTTATTCCATTTGTTGTATAGGAAAGGTATAGGACTGAAGAGCTCAGCATGTTTTAAGTTCTGCATTGCATGATGCAATTACTTCACCCAATCAAAAAGTCTTAAGAATGACTTGGTTAGGTCAGGAGGATTGGTCCACCGTTGGAAACCTGCTTCAAGTGCTGGGGGAGGAGGCAGTTGGAATAGAGAAGTACCACCATGACAAGGACACTTGGATAAGAGTGATCATCTATGTGCTGAAAACAGGTAAAGGAACAAACATGGTAACTTCTCAATATCTGTATTGCAAACCATAATGCCCTAAAGGAAGAAGAAGAGAGGGAGGGAGAGAGAGAGAAAGAGAGAGAGAAAGAGAGAGGAAGAAGGAGAGAGGGACAGAGACAGGGACAGGGAGAGTTAGAGAGGGCGGAGAGGAGGAGGGGGGAGAGAGACAGAGACAGAGATAGAGACAGAGACAGAGACAGAGAGAGGAAACTGCCTGCCATAGAGAGAGGCTGGGGAGAGGGTGACGGGAGGGAAACTAGGGACACTGGTGATGGGAAATGTACACTGATGGTGGGATGTGTGTTGGAACACTGTATGACTGAAATCCAACCATGATCAGTTTTGTAATTCTGTATCTCATGGTGATTAAATTAAAAAAATACATAAGGCAACTTTAAAAAGAAGAATGACTTGGTTAAAAACATAAAGCTGAGTTAGAAAAACTTCCAAAATATCCAGAATTAAAATATCCAAAATATCCATAATTATAATTATGGGGGCTGAAGCGATAGTACAGCAGGTAGGGCGTTTGACTTGCATGCAGCCGACCTGGGTCTATTCCCAGTATTTCATATGGTCCCCCGAGCACCACCAGGAGTAATTCCTGAGTGCAGAGCCAGAAGTAACCCTGAGAATCACCAGGTGTTGCCCAAAAAGCAAAAAAAAATTATGATCCCACGCCTCCTCTAATTTTCCCCTTGGAATGTCTCACCATAGAATCCAATGGACAACTAAAGGACCAAGAGGTCAATGAATATTAAGTTAAAAGCATTGTGTTCTTAAGGAACAATGCTATTAGATATAGATAATGAAGTATGTTAGGAAGGGACAGCAAAAATCAGGGGATAATCTGACTTCAGTATACTGTATGATAGCTGAAAGCAATTCTATTAAGCACTTGTTGTGTCACACAGGAAAGAAATGTCAATTCAAAGAAGAAACCATGGCCTACTATGATCTATTGCTCCCATGCCCATTTAGTAAGGGTAATAGCTCTTTCAGAGTTTTACCTGAATTATATGATTGGGTATAAAAACTAGAGTAATTTTGATGTGGAATAAGAAAGTGGCAAGGGAAGTCACAGCTTCTATTTTTCTCTACCTCTAATATTCAAGTGCATCAAATGATATGTCCTTGGGGCATTTTATAAATTTGTTCTCATGACGGGATAAAAAATATCATTGATCTGAGGCTGGAGAGAGAACTCAAAGAACTGGCCATATGCTGTGTATGCAGGAGCCTTACACCTTAGCATCACCCCAAAACTAAAGAGTGTTCTTCGAGAATTGCCAGTGTGATCTAGAGGCAAACAAACAAAAATCATTGATATCGATAGCAAATCTCTTTTGTTTCTTTGGAATTGGCACTTCCTAATTTCAGAGTATGATAAATTTAGGTCACTTGATTAACTCATATTAACAATAAGAAAAAGGAGTGGGTAACTCAAACAGGGAAAATATGGAAGTGGTTGGTATTATTTGTCAATTATGAATAACTTTACTATAGAGCTATATAGCTCTCAGAGTGGGAAATATTTAGAATTCAAGAAGTGAATACTATGTTATCATCTGTCAATGTGGCGTGGAGTAATATGTTATATATTAGGCTATGATGACCTGTTACTTATGTTGCACTGGAGAAGATTATGAAAGGTTAGACCCAAGATATGGTCAAGACTAAGGCAGTGGGGTTGCCTCTCAAATAAAATATTAGACTTCAGTTCTGTATATATGGAAGAATCTGCCAATAACACTGAGGCTGATTCAAATATTGCACCCAGATTCTAGGGTACAGGAAAGGGGGTAGAGTTTGAAGAATTTATATCCCTATGCCTTTAAAGTAACTCTGGCAAATTCAGAAACTCTGGTTTAAAACATGTAACTGTACTGCACTTCAAACTGTTAAAAAATGGCACTTACATTTCTCCCCTAAATCATCCATGAGGTTCAACATATTACCTTAAGCAATTCAGGTGAACTCTTCAAAATGTCCTTTTAGTTATTCATTGGGAAATATTTAAGTACTCTGCCCCAACTATGAAACCTGAAGGTTGCAAGAACTCAAAAGCAACACACAGTCCACACTGAATCCCAGTGCATTAGGAGTGTACCAACAGTCACTGAGGAATAACTGTCACAATTCTCTCCACTCAAAATACATTTTCTTGAGCGTGATTTACCTTTCATTTCAAAGATTTGTACATAATTTGTCCTGGTGGTTCTTATTTTAAAATGTGAATTACAAAAGCACCTCCAAAAGCTCCTTTTTGTTCCTTAATAAAACACATTTAGTAGCAGAGATGTTCCCTGTCTTCAGTTCAATCAGCACAAAATAGTGTGAATAATTCCATCACGTCTCACACTGTTCATGCTTTACTACTCAATAATTCCACTTTACATGAAGTATAATGGAGCCTCTTAAGAAATGATTGCAGTATCATGCTAAAGAGGTGGCAAATTCAGTTGCTGCTATTTCTACAAATGTTCCATGGGGCTGGAGCGATAGCACAGCGGGTAGGGCATTTGCCTTGCACACGGCCAACACAGGTTCAATTCTTCTGCCCCTCTCAAAGAGCCTGGCAAGCTACTGAGAGTATCCCACCTGAATGGCAGAGCCTGGCAAGCTCCCCGTGGCATATTCTATATGCCAAAAACAGTAACAAGTCTCACAATGGAGATGTTACTGGTGCCCACTCGAGCAAATCGATGAGCAACTGGATGACAAGTGATACAAGTTGTTCCATGGTCTATGCATTTAATTTTATTTCAATCTTCATTATTTCTGTAAACACATTCTGGAAGCAAGTAAAAACATAATAAACAAATAAAATAATAGACAATTTGCTCCTGGAGTAAGTTATATGCCAGTAGATTTATGTTGTTCATAATTTAAGTCAAATGTTTATACTTAGCCATTATTCTATATTAAAAACATAATCTGAGTTTTCTCACCCTTCACTGGATTCTGTAAGATAAATTAGCAGTTGTGTTTGAAAAGATCTTTTGTAAATAACAGTAGTAGAATTGCTAAGAAATATATATCCCAAGTAAATCTATTGAGATGCTAGCATGTTTCCTATTTAATTTGTTTGATTTGAACTCGTATTTCTATGGAAGAATGTGGAATGATAAGGTAATTCCCAAGAAAGTGCATGTAATTATCGATTTGCAGTGTTATTTATGGAGAAACCACCATCGAGATGCGTTTATGTGTAGAGTTGTCTTGAGATCTGATTAGAAAGTCACCTCAATTACAGCTGTCATAAATGGGTTACTTACTTGTTTACACTGAAGTTTTTGTTTCCCTGAACCTCAAAGAATTGATAAGGCCCTTTCACTTTTTTCTAAGTTCAGACTTACTCTAGTTTTAAATATATTTTCCCCTATGAAAATTGAGTCTTTAATTTTGTGTATACATTTTTGTTCTTGAAAAAGCAATATGTATGCATTGCAAGGTAATTTTAGTAATAACTTTGTTATTTGTTATCTTTCAAATCATCTTATATGAAGGTTTATAGTGATTATCTCTTTCACCTGTACCCAGATTGTGGGAATCACGTAAAACAGTCCAAATTTTTTGTATTCTGGGATTTAAAAAAGAGGCTGACATTTGTAATAATTAGGATGAATGTGACATTAAAAACACAGAATTATAATTGTCCTACTATGACCATTTTGATTTATTTAGGACATTTATTAAAGGTCAGAGAAATGTCTGCTTCTAGGTGTTAGTGGAACAAACTATTGCTGATTTGAAATTCAAAAGATATTTGAATATGGCAATGACATCATATCCACTCTGCAATACGTTTGGTGTTCTGCCATTCTCCCTACCCTGTCCTCACCTTAGATTATAAAAACAACATATAGCATCTAAGTGTTAAAAGGCACAACATTTCCAATACCACTATCATTTCTATAGACTTTTATATTCTTTGTCTGCACACGTTCTTATTTTTAAATGTAGTAGCAGCCATAGTAGCTATACAATCTTATATTCTGCTTTTAAATGTCAGTTCTCTTGAAAAGAGATCTGGAATTTCTATTAGGAGACTGAAAAATAGGACTAAGGAAGCTATGTCATTCTCGCTGAAAAGAAATAAAAATGGTGGGTGGGGGCAACATGTGCTGGTTGTGTGAATTTCAAGAATTTCAAAAGTGATGTAATATTTACCTCAGATTTTCTTAACCAGAGACTTGAACTCAACCATCTTGGTTGGAATAGGGTATAGAATGTAATTAGACTACAATTTGTGAATGAAAGTAGAGCAGAATTTTCTTTCTGCCAGATTGTTAATTAAATGCCACAGAAGACATGCATATTTAATTTTAGCCATGTAAAGAATGTGCAATACTTGGTAGGCAAGAGTTTCGGCCAGGAAAGAAATGATTATATATTTAGATCATTTGGCTACCCTTGTTAATTTATTATCCTTTGACGTAACTCAAGTGTAGAGATGGGAAAGCTCTTTGATTTGATCCAGACACAGGGTTTTGCCAGGCCAAAAGGCAGGGTAGTTGAGTTTATAGGCAAAAGAATGCTTGAAATGAAGTGCTGTGAGTCTGAGAGGCGGCAGAGGAAAGGAGATGGAGGTGGAAGGAGGCTGACAGATGAAGGCAAAATAGGAGATAATCAACGGGCTAAGGTCTCTGTAGTACAAACAGATATAACGGTACAAAGCAGAGCAACAGAACTGGGAGGGTAAAGGGTTGTGTACAGCAGTCTTGCTAAAATTGAAATAAAACAAAGAAAATCTGAAATGCAACTGAGTTGATCTATTTTAAAAGTCTTTGTTGTCATTTCATTTTCATGTTGTAAAACATTAGGACCAGAACAGTGAAAAGGGCATGAGAAATTAAAATACATTCAATGACTCACTAATTCACTCAGCAGATACTTATGCGTGCCCTTCCGATATACCAGGCACAAATGTAGGGGGTGGGATAGAGTAGTGAACAAAGAAGGAAATATTTTGGTGGTTTGGAATTTGTACTCTGTAACAGAGTACAAATTCCAAATCGGATTGAGAGTCAGATTGACACTCGAGATGAATAAAATATCAAGCATTAATCACACTAAAAATTATAGCCAGGCCATAGAAGATTCCAAGCCTTGGAGCTAACTTAAAATAGAGAAGTGAAAAGGGAAGATGGGAAAGGGGGGCACAAAAGAAATGATGGAGGAAGCCAAGTCACCATCTGAGGATTCCTAGGTATAAATAAGAACAGCGAGTGGAAAGCTCTTATGAGGAGATTATGCTTGCCAGGTCTATCCTTAACATTGTGAGACCCAAGACAACAGTACAAATGGCCATCCACGTCCTCTCCCTAAAGGTTGGAAGTTATAAAGCATATTCTACCATGCAAACTTAACAAATATACCTCAGTATTGGTCTGAAACATCAGGTTTAGATTTGGAAATCTTGGATTCTTCACAGCCCTGCACTAGATGTGGTGGTACTGGGGAGCCTGCCATTCATTTCTGGTTCTAGTCAGAGGTCAAGCTCTCATTGTTCCTTTTAAATTTTTTTTTTTTAAAATTTATTGAATCACCATGAAATAGTTACAAGCTTTCATGTTTGAGTTATAATCTCACAATGATCAAACACCCATCTCTCCACCAGTGCACATTCCCAACCACCATTATCCCGGGTATACCCCCCTTCCCCCCCCCCCCCGCCTCCATGGCAGACAATATTCCCCATACTCTCTCTCTCTGTAATTTTGGGCAATATAGCTTGCAACACAGACACTGAGAGGTCATCATGTTTGGTCCATTATCTACTTTTGGCATGCATCTCCCATCCCAACTGGCTCCTCCAGCCATCATTTTCTTAGTGATCCTTTCTTTATTCCATCTTCCTTTCTCCCCTCTGCTCATGAAGCAGTCCTCCAGCTATTGGGCAATCCCCCTGGCCCTTGTATCTACCGTCCTTGGGTGTCAGCCTCATGTGATGTTATTTTATACTCCAAAAATGAGTGCAGTCCTTCTATGTCTGTCCCTCTCTGTCTGACTCATTTCACTTAGCATGATACTCTCCATGTTTATCCATTTATAAGCAAATTTTATGACTTCATCTCTCCTGATGATCGCTCCTGGCAGAGAGTCTCTTGCCTGCATGCCTGGCTGTCTTCCCCGGGGCCCCTCGGAGGGGATGGGCTCTAGCTTCCTTCCCAACCCCGAGCAGAGCTCCCGGCAGCCAAAGACCACTGGAACCTAGCTACAGCCATGCTGGAGGCCCCTCTCCACATGTTCGGACAGGCCTCATGCATGAAGGTACCAGCAGAAGAACCCAGGTGTGTATAATCTCATCAACGGCCAACATCCAGAGAGAGACTTAAAAGCAAGCTCCCAGAAGCGATATCTTGTAGCCTACTTCTCCCTCTGGGAGAAACTGGAAATCTTCTGAGAGTTTCCTGCCCACATGGGACAGCCTTGCAAGCTTCCCATGGTGAATTCATATGCTAAAGCCAGTAACAAGCTGGATCTCATTCCCCTGACCCTGAAAGAGCCTCCAGTGCGACATTGTTGGGAGGGCTGAGTCGAGAGAGACTTCTAAGATCTCAGGGAAAGGACAAATGGAGAGGTTACTGAGCCCGCTCGAGAAATCGACCATTAACAGGATTTCGTGATTCGTGATTCATCTCTCCTAACATCTGCATAGTATTCCATTGTGTAGATGTCCCAAAGTTTCTTTAACCAGTCATTTGTTTTAGGGCATTCGGGTTGTTTCCATATTTTGGCTATTGTGAACAGTGCTGCAATGAATATATAGATACAGATGTCATTTCTACTGTGCTCTTTTGCATCCTCGGGATATATTCCCTGAAGTGGTATTGCGGTGTCATATGGAAGCTCAATTTCTAGTTTTTGAAGGACTGTCCATATTGTTTTCCAGAAAGACTGGACCAGTCGGCATTCCCACCAACAGTGAAGGAAGCTCTCATCATTCTTTTCCAAACAGAAGATCCTTCACCACCACAGGAGCCTTGCACAAAGTGAGCTGACATCTCCTGCCCGTGTGTCCAAGCTCTGGGTGCACAGCTGTCCTCTGATGACATCTGGAACGAAGGATGCTTCCATCCCAGACACTGTTCAGCTGGGAAAAGGAACCCTGGATGCCCTTGGAATCCAACTCTTGGTAATCTGAGTCCTGGGCCACCAAAATGTGGCTTAGCTGGGGCACAAGGTCTGGATGAGTATAGCCCACTGATTCCATTTACACTGCCCTGTGGGTAGAGGGTCAGACAGAACAACTCCCTCAAAATAATGAGGTTCAGGGCAGAGGCCCCTTTTATCAGAGTGCAAGGGAAGCCTTCTGGCATTTCACCCTTGAATGGGAACAGGAGTCTGTTCCCTATATCCTCAGGATTTGAACTGTGATGGAGAGATATGAAACTTCTGTCACGTGGAGGTTCTATAAAAAGTAAAGGAAGGAAGAAACAGAAACCAAAATGTATGGAGCATCTGTACCAAGCCTCGCTGCATGAGACATTTTGCTTGCGTGATCTAATTTAATTTTCCAAATAACCCCGGAAGTAGGCTTTATACTTTCCTGTGTACACTTAGGAAGTCACTTCCTTGCCCAGAATCATTCGGCTGATTATCCAGGGAACTTTTCTCAAATCTGTATGCTTTCCATCACATTGCCTTTGAAAGATATTCTCAGAGAAATGCCTCACTTGTAAGAAGAGTGAAGATCAGGAAGGAAAATAAAATCCCACACTGCTCAAAAAGGAAAAGAGAACTCCAGGGCTCCATAATCCAGGGAGAATTCTACCCTGAGGTCTGTAGTGCTCTTGGGAATCCATAAGAACAATTTGTGAATTTATGGTCTTTAGATCTTTAGGTATGGGGGAAAGCTATATTTAATAAAATGCATGAATCATGCACATTTATATAATTTTAAGTGATTTTTGTAATTTCAGACTCCCAAATAACTACCATTCTAATCAAAGAATTTCCTCTAGACGTGGCCCACATTTTAGAAATTTTTCATGCTTCACTCCAGCAAACTCTTCTTACTCTATGCCAGTCGTTCTAATTTCGATCACTATGGATTTGTTTTTAACTGGTTTAGAGTTCCATGTAAATAGAATCATAGAGTACAAATTCTTCTTATCTGGCTTTTCATTTTTACTCAGCAAATACATTTTTTTGATATTCATTCATATTTTGGATAAAAGGAGTTCTCTCCTTTATATTGCTAGTTATTAATCCATTGTATGATTATACCACTGTTTGTTTCTCCACTCTCTTACTCATGGTGGGTATTTGCACTGCTTTATGTTTGGGGCTATTATAAATAAAAGTTATAAAAATTGCGTATGTCTTTTTGGTTAATGTATGCATTCATTTATCTAGGATCTAAACCTAGAACCTAGGAGAACTGCTGCCTCATATGGTAGATGTAGGCGCCACTTTTCAAAAAACTGCCATACTTTTCTAAAGTGGCTATACCATTTGACACACTCATAAGTAATGTATAAAAGTTCTGGTTTACATTCTTGTTTAAATACTTTGATAAAAATATTTGACTTCAAAATATGCAAAGATAAAATGTTGAGATTTGATAGGCATATATATACCATTCAGAATTAATGCATTATTAACAAGTGTGTTTATTAATTATCTTATAATTGCTTCAGAACTTAATAAATAAAATCTTATAGATATACCTGAAGACACTTTCTCCTTTGCCTTCCCCCTTCTTAGAAATCAGCATCATCCTGAAGTTGGTACATATCTTCCCACATCTATTTTTAAATATACAAAACAACATATGAACCATTTCAATATTTCACCAAGTTTATAAAAAATGGCATATTTTCCTATGGTAAGTCTGGCATGATAAATCATTTTATTATTTCAATTTAATCCTTGAAATATTAAACTTCTTATTTACTATTTATTGATTCCAACGCATAATCAGTTTACATCTGCCATTCATGGAAATAGGGAACATTAATTTTATTTAACTTTTAAGTTGACAAGGGGGGTATTTTCAAAGATCAAAATCCTTGAAGGGGAAAGTAATGAAAATTTGGTGGTTGCACTGATTGTGGTGGTGGTGAGGTGTTGCAGAGTTAATACAACCCTCCCATATTCCAGACCAGGAAACTGAATCTCATACAGTCTGTGATTTGTTTGGTTTTTAGAGCTAAGGAAGGTGAGGACAGCAGCAGGGCCAGGTGTTCCGATACCCATTCTGTGATTCTCTTCTTCACTATGTCAGGCAGCTTCCGTGATACCGAGGACCATGAGAGATGGAGAAGGAAGAAGAAAATGTGATGTGGAGGCGGGAGGAAGGAAAAACTTCATAAAAACAAGACAGCAGAATTGTGGTATTTTAAGGAAGAGGTCTGCCCTTCATATGAATGATTCTTGGATTTTGGTGTATATTTTTGGTAGCAGTATGCGGTGAGTCACTAACAAAGAGCTTAAGACAGATGAGTTAACATAAATGGACCAAAATAAGCTGTGGTCTCTAGGCTGAGCAGCTGTTGGACAAACCTGCCAATATTTTATTTCCCAGGGACACTTGCAGCAGATTAAAGTGAGCGGGCAGGGAGCACCACGTTAGAGAATTCCATATCCTTCCGAGTTGCCTATGTCTGAGATGTGGATCTCTAAGGGTAGAGGGGGGAACTCTACTGTTGGTTGAGACTTCAGTTTGTGGAAGAGGGTAGCTTGGTTGTCGGCAGCAGCAGGCTGTGCCAACGAAGGGATACTGCACCGCCAACCTGAGCTTTCAGCCCAGACTCTGCAATGAGGAATGCAGCGAAGGGCGACTCCTGTAGCTTCTCTGAGGTTCTATGTTTCATCATCATCATCATCTTCTTCTTCTTAAATTTTTTTTTTTTTACTTTTTGGATCACACCCAGCGATGCACACGAGTTACTCCTGACTTTGCACATTTGCACTCAGGAATTACTCCTGGCGGTGCTCAGGGGACCACAGGGGATGCTGGAAATCAAACCCGGGTCGGCCGCATGCAAGGCAAATGCCCTACCCGCTGTGCTATCGCTCCAGCCCCACGTTTCATCTTCTGAATGAGGAGCTTGCAAAAAGTGGCCTTGCTGAGCTCTTTCAAGTAAAAAAAAAACCTGGATAGTTAACATTTATTGTTTGGGCCAGGCACCTTGGATTTACAGATGGATTTCATCCCCTCCATTAAGCGTCAAGGTTGTTTCAACAGTTGAGCGTTTAGCAGGTAAAGACATAGAAGCTTCAAAGGATAACAAATCTGCCCTAGGTGATGGAGCCAGCCACAGACTCAGGGAGGAAGAGAGACCTGGTTTCTTAATCCTACTGGAGGCAGGAACTTAGGAAGAGCTGCCTTCACATCTTTCTTCTTCTCTACAAGTTTGTCTGTTCCAAATCATTTCGCTTCTTTTGCACAATGGTGATGTTCAGGGCCATAATGGGAGCCCTTTGCTGCGCCCACACACCACATGGCAGTGGAGATAGTAAATCAAATTCAGAACACACACCTCACACAGGACAGAAACTGCGGAGCTGAGCAGGGCATTTTGATTCACAAGATTATCATCATTGTGTTTTTTTAATGTTCTTTCTACTCGGCAATCTGTACTTGGTGTTCCTGCTGATGTCAGTGGCAGAGATGTTTCATGAGGAGACACCCTGTTTGGAAAGACAATTTAGTAACCTCTCTATCATGACTTAAAATGATTCGGCCCCGGCAGCACTGATAATGGTGACAGGTTTTTTGTTCTTTTTCATCAGTGGCACACAATTGAATCACCTTCTTGTACGCCCCCCCTTTCCTTTGAAGACATTATATGTAGAAAGAGCATTTGATACAGAATAAAACAGACCATAATGTTTTTTTTTTAATTTTTGTTTTGTTTAAGATCTGTTGAGCATGATTTTGTCTAACTTGTTCCGGGTAGATCTTTAGCTAGTGACAATAGTTTTAAAAATCTGTGAGGAAAATCCTGGACCTCAGATTACAAAACTAAGAAAGCTGAGATAACCAAGTAGTGGGGGAAGGGACTTAAGGGCAGGAAGAATAGATGGACTATGGGTCTGCAGCAATAGCATAGTGGGTAGCGCATTTGCATTGCACGAGGCCGACCCAGGTTCGATTCCCAGCATCCCATATGGTCCCATGAGCACCGCCAGGAATAATTCCTGAGTGCAGAGCCAGGAGTAAGGCCTGTTCATTGCTGGGTGTGACACCCCCTCCCCCCAAAAAAAGAATAGATGGACTAGAAGTAACATAAGGACAGTTGTAAAAAGTCTTGATGGTGGTGAAGGTGCAGTAACTTTGTACACCAAACCCAGAAATGTTGACACTACTGTAACCATGTTACCTGATACACAATAAAAGTTTAAAAATTCTCCAAGGATATTTATGACCAAAACCATATTTTCATGTTTTTTTTATTTCTACTAATATCAAAATAGAAAATGACATGATATCTAATTATTTTAATAAAAAAGACCCTCTGCTTTGATGTTTTAAGACAGCAATACAGAACTTGGGAGGACAAGGAATATATACCCAGTAGTCTAAATCAAAGTCAAGTCATAAAACATGGCAGATAGCATGAATGGCCTTGATTTTTCACTTATTTTTATAGCCACATCCTATACTACATGAACTTGAGATTTCTTAAAGAGGCAGGATCTATTTTCCCTCCCCTTAAATCTGAGCTGCCCCTTTAACTTCTTGTCAATCGAATATGGTGGAAATTTCAAGTTTTACGTTCCAAGAATATGGTCAGTTCCAAGTCTAGGCCTCAAGAGACACTGAGTATTTTCACTGTTTTGTTTTTCTATGTTTGCCACGAAGTATGCCCCAGTCATGCTGCTGACAGATGTGAGTTGTCAACTCAACAGTGCTGAGTTGCTTCAATCTCTGCAGCTGAGGCTATCCTAGATCAGCTAAGTAAGTCCAACTGAGACCAGAAGTACTGTCCTTTTCAGACCAATGTAAGTGGCCTATCTATAGATGAGTGAATTAAATAAATTTTACTGTTTAAAGGCACCAAATTTGGTGGGGCGATATCCAGATATACAGTTGCTGGCGATGACTAATAACTGGTACAGAAAGTGTGACTTTATTTTTTTTGTTCTTTTTGGGTCACACCCAGCGATGCTCAGGGGTCACTCCTGGCTCTGCACTCAGGAATTACCCCGGGCTGTGCTCAGGGGACCATATGGGATGCTGGGAATCGAACCCGGGTCAGCTGCGTGCAAGGCAAATGCCCTACCCGCTGTGCTATCACTCCAGCCCCAGAAAGTGTGACTTTAGATGCCTGAAAGCATCCAGGAAATACCAAAAGATTGGAAGCATTGCAGTGATTAACAGGAACTAAACTCAGATCTAACACAATACTGTGATCTCTCAAAATCAGAAAGGCTATTATGAATCCCCTTCCAATTCTCACTGCACATTTTATACTGCCTATTATTCACAGGGCACTTGACTATGTAGAATGCTCGAAGACTAAAGCACAAGAAAAGCAAAAGTAAGTAATAGCCATCTATAGAGCCTGGCCATGGGAATGAAGGTGGTCAAACGGCTGATGAGTATTAGGGTAGGGGAGAAGAGTGAATTTAAGGAGCTGTTTTTAGGGCCAAGAGTCCAAGAGAACAATGATAACAGGAAGACCTTAACAGTCTAGATAAAGAGAAAGATTTTAAATTTTGGTAATGAAAGAAATTATCTATATTAGATGTGTACATGTGACTAACATTTAGATAGAAAACAGGTAAAAACAAATGCAAAAAAGGATAGCCAATCTATCAGTATATCTCCACCTCATATTTCCCAATTCTCAGAAGCCAGTATCTCATCTCTGTCCCCTAAGGTTTTTCTCTCCCCCCCTCAAAATTGTGGAAGGTCCCGTAAAGGCCGAATCACGAATCATGAAATCGCATTAATCACCGATTTCTCAGTAACATCTCATTTCATCCTTTCCCTGAGATCTTAGAGGTCCATCTCGACTCGGCCCTCCCAACGATGTTGCACTGGGGGCTCTTCAGGGTAAGGGGAATGAGATCCAGCTTGTTACTGGATTTTGCATATGAATGGGAAGCTTGCAAGGCTGTCCCATGTGGGCAGGAAACTCTCAGAAGATTGCCAGTTTCTCCCAGAGGGAGAAGTAGGCTACAAAATATCACTTCTGGGAGCTTGCTTTTAAGTCTCTCTCTGGATGTTGGCCGTTGATGGGATTACACACACCTGGGTTCTTCTGCCAGTACCTTCATGCATGAGGCCTGCCCGAACGTGTGGAGAGGGGCCTCTAGCATGGCTGTAGCTAGGTTCCAGTGGTCTTTGGCCGCTGGGAGCTCTGCTCGGGGTGGGGAGGGAAGCTGGAGCCCACCCCTTCTGAGGGCCTGTAAAGGCCAAAGTGATGAAAACTTAACATCTATCCCCACAGCCTTGCCAGAAGCAATCCTCAGACATGTAAGTAGGTACATAAAACACCCCATTCTCACAGCTCTCAGTGGGAGGGATGTCAAATGGCATACATTATTTTTATACTTTTACTATGATTTGTCCACAGAATTAAGCTCTAGTTAGAGTTACCTATTGTGGCAGCTGGCTTTACAAAAACCTCTTTTTTGATTTTGGGTTTGGGCCACACTTGGACCTGCTCAGGGGTTAGTAGTACTGGCTCTGTACTCAGAGATTATTCCTATTCTTATTGAGCTGGAGAGATAGTACAGTGGGTAAGGTGCTTGCCTTGTACATGGTCGACCTGGATTCAATCCCTGGCTTCCCATATGGTCCCTCAAGGCCTGCCAGGAGTGATCCCTGAGCACAGCAATCATTCCTAGTGAGGCTTTGGGACCATCTGGGGATCAAATCTGGGTTAGCCACATGGAAGGCAAACCCTTACCTGCTGTGCTATCACTCTAGCCTCCTTCCTCTCCTCCTTCCTCTCCTCCCCTCCCCTGCCCTCCTCTCCCCTTCCCGTCCCTTCTTCTTTCCACACTACCCATGCACTGAAAGTCTAATAGTCTTTTTTCTATGCCTCTTCCTGCCCTGTCTGACGGTCTCTGCTATTGCTGCCCTCCACCTGAACTAGTTTTCTCCTGACATGCACACTGACTTCTTGATAGCCTGGGCTCAGGTGAAATTCTGAGAGGCCCTGTGTGGTCACCAAATCTAATGTAGTGCCATGATCTGCATTTTTTGATTTAACTTTTGATGTCACTTCTCCTCATATGTATTTTGGGGGCCACAACCATCAATGTTCAGGGTTTATTCCTGGCTCTGAACTTAGGGATCACTCCTGATTGTGCTCAGGGGACCATATGAGATGCTGGAGATTGAACCTCGGTCAACCACATACAAGGCAAACACCTTACTATTGCTTTGGCCCTGAGCAGTATATATTAAACCCAGAAATGACCCAGAAATTCAATTCTAGGCATATATAGTTCAGAAGGGCTGGAGCGATAGCACAGTGGGTAGGGCATTTTTGCCTTGCATGCAGCCGATCCAGGCTCGATTCCTCCGTTCCTCTCGGAGCGTCTGGCGAGCTACTAAGAGTATTCCTCCCACACGGCAGAGCCTGGCAAGCTACCTGTGGTGTATTCAATATGCCATAAACAGTATCAACAAGTCTGGTGACCACTCGAGCAAATCGATGAGCAGCGGGATGATAGTGACAGTGACAGTGATATAGCTCAGAACAATGAGGATTTATAATTATCAAAAGCCATATGGAAAAATATTTATTATAGCTTTATTCATAAGAGCCTCAAACTGGAACCAAATGAACTGTCCATCAATAGGAGAATAGATAAATGAATTTTTGATTAGTCAATGGCACTTTTTACAGCAGAATGCCACACAGCAATGAATTACATACACGTGGACAAATTCCACAGAAAGTATGACGAAGCCAAGGCATAAAAGAATATACTGTATGATTCTACTTTTATGACATTCATGAATAGCTAACACAAATCTACGGTGGAAGAAGTTTGAATAGGGGTTTCCTCAGAGTAGGAAGAAGCTGTGAGGGGGTCTGCAGGGATGGAAACAGTCTCTCTAGATATGGGTGGTGACTACATGCCTATGTACATATGTTAAAGTCATTGAGTTTATACTTAAGGTTTTTTTTGTGTGTGTATGTATGTATGCCATATAGGGAAATATAACTAAGAGTTAAAAATAAATAGGTTCCCTGGGAACTGGTCTACCGAACTAAACCAAGCATGGCTGGGGGGCTGGGGGTAGTAGTATGAGGTGGCAGACACTAAGATCATGGTGAAGGAAAGTGAACCCTGGCTGAAAGTGTGGTGTTGGAACATTTAATGTATATAATTCGTATCAAGAACAATATTGTAAATCACAGTGCCTACAGTTAAAAACAAATATATACAAACATTAAAGCCAGAAAATAAATTGAGCAGGTTCCATGAAAACAAGGACATTTTCTGACTTCAGCACCACTGCCTTACACGCGGGATTCCATTAGCGAGCACTTAGCTGAGCAAATGAATGAATGTGGATTTGCATTTAAAACAAGTTAAACCAACAATTAAGTTTGATTGAATATCTATTTTCTATGTCACTTCACTCATCAAAGGTGAATCAGCTTAAGGAGAAATTCACAAACTGATTATACAAAATGGCAGGAAGGAATAGATGCTATAAAAATAGACGCCAAACAAAGTGGTGAGCAGGGCTAGAAGGAGACATTTCAAACGCCACTTCAGGGAAGTGAGATTTAATCTGGCCCTGGAAGTATTTCTGCAGATAGGACTGGGTGGGAGAGGAAACGAAGAAGTGGGTGGGGTGGGGGCGGGTGGCAGGGAACAGAGCCTTGGAGACAGGAAGCCCAGGCACATTGGTAAATGGAGAAACCAGAAATGGTTGAATCAGGGCTGGGGAATCATGGAGTGACGCTGAGCATCAGGCTGGGGCCTTTTCTGAAAGGGGCTGAATTACTTTGCAAGGAGTTTGTTCTACACCTGCAGTGGTACAATTTCAAAGGTTTTTTGTTTTTTTTTTTTTCTTTTTGGGTCACACCCTGCGGTGCTCAGGGGTTACTCCTGGCTCTGCACTCAGGAATTACTACTGACGGTGCTCAGGGGACCATATGGATGCTGGGAATCAAACCCGGGTCGGCCGCGTGTAAGGCAAACACCCTACCTGGTGCTATCGCTCCAACCCCAATTTCAAAGGTTTTAAAGAGGAAAGGTAATTTGGAAGAGAGGAATCTTACGTTTCCCACATTAATATTTAAAAGATGTCTCTAAACATAAAAATCGAAAATGTTCAATGATAAAGGACACAAACTGATATGATCACTGCTATCATTTTCACAGGTCAACTCTGAGATACTTTTGAGAAACGAACATGTAGCTCACAAATCATAAAATGTATCATTAAATGTATAAATCTCAAGGGCTAGAGAGATAGTACAGGGAATACAGGGCTTGCCTTGCCAGGAGTCATGCCTGAGCAGAGCCAGGAATAGCCCCTGAGCACTGCAGGGTGAGTTATTTATCCCCAAATACATAAAACATTGCACATTGACCCCATTAAAAAATTAAGTGTAAACTTCAGTGGGATTTAGTATACTCACAAGTTGTGCAAGTATCAACAGTGTCTGATTCCAGAACATTTTCATCACCCCCCAAAAGAAAACCCCCATACCCATTAGCAGTCGCTCCCCTCCCCCTCTCTTGCTAACCCCTGAAAACCACTAATCTGCTTTCTGTCTCTATGGATTTTCCCAGAGACACTCTCTATGTGTAGATTGTGCACGCCCCTCTCCCCATTAGCAGTCATTTTCCTTCTCCCTCACCCACACAAATGGATTTGTGCATACCGCATCATAAGCTGTGATGGATTTTGAGCATGGGAACACATCAGATTAGTCTTTGATGGCAGGGCAAGGAATGGGAAAAATAAGGTTGGGGGCAGTTCACTGTGCCTCTGGCTTGCGGAGGTGAAATCTCGCATGCATGAACCAGAACACCGGGTTTTCTAGTGGATGCCTGTAGGGCGCTTTCAAGAATCCCCCTTCAGGACCTAGACACTCTTTAGCTAAGTTGCTATAACTGTTTAAGGGTTTTTTTGGATCTTTCCCTAATCTGAAGAAAGTGTGTTAGCCTCAAATCAATCTCTTTTGTTTCTGCTGCATACATCCAGTGATTGGTCAATGGGCTCAGACACCTTCTCCAGTCTCTGAGGGTGCTAGCCAACTGTAGAGCTCACCAAAAACGGAGATTGATTGCAACGTATTGCAACTTATTGCAACTCAACTCCTCCTGCCCAATCCTTTGGTCCTTGCTTCTCCACAGGTGTTGTTCCTAATAAACTTTCTGCACTCAAATCTCTGTCCCATAGTCTGTCTTCCGGGAGACCCAGCCTGTGACAGTAGGATGAGAGTAGAGCTGACGTATGTGCTTTGTGAAGAAACGGACTGGACCAAGCTTGGTGCTGAGTTAGAGATGTGGGTAAGAAGGGTAGAAGAATTTTTTAAAGAGAAGCAGTATAGACATACACATAATTTGCACATTAAATTTATATAAACCCATGCATTATTTATATGTAAATATGTAATACTTCCTCAGGCACTTAATGTCTATTTTGACCCAGAAACACTTCTGGCAGCGGGAGATGCAAGATAAATTATATATGGTTCTTTTGTACCATGAACCCACGATGTTTAGGGGAAGACAGAGAGTGAACAATGAATTCTAATACAATGTACTGCCCACAATGGTAAATGTCAGGAAAAATTAAGAATGAAGCACTAAGGGATTGGAGTTGCTGCTGAGGTTCTAAGCTATGTCCTCAGAGATGGCGAAGTCACCCCGTGACATGGAGTCTGCAGATGAGACTGCGATTAAAAGCTAAATATTAAGGCTAATATATTCTCTTCCTAAAGAGTTGGGAATAGGGATTTTGAACTCCCTAGAAAGGTCATGAATTTAGGTGCTATCTATAGAGAAATGATATGTAAAACATTGGAACTATATGACATTGTCAGGGGAGATCATGTAAGATGAAAACTAGAGAAAGATCTGCAGCAGATCTGACTAATATCTAAACTCAGGTTGCCTCTCCCCATGCCAACACCTGTAACACCCATGGCCGACACAACAAAGTTAATTGACCAGATCGTCTCAGAATCCTTCTTAACGCGTAAGCTTTCAGGCAGCCGTAACTAGTAAATTGACTTACTATTCCTGCTTTCTTCTCAAAGGCTTGCTATAATGATCTCAAACAACTGTGTGCCTCCAAAGAAGAGTTTGCTGCTTTGTTTCCTAGGTACAGAGATAACAGCCGAGAAACCAGGGAAAGTCCCAGGAGGGAGGACACACAAAAGGAAGAAGACTGTTTTAAGGAGGAAATTATAACATTTGCTAAACATGAGGGTAAGCTGATGACTTGAAGAGATAGTGAGATTTGAAGAAGGGAGATAGTGATGCCCTTCAGAGAGTGACTTCACTAGGATGTGTGCAAGAGAAGTGAGATGATGGAAGTTGGAATAGAGAATGGGAGGTATTTCCCATGCTCACCTGTAAATGCACTGTGTTGGGCCCAACTCAGGAACTCACTGCCCTTTTGAGGACTCATCCCACAGTCATTGCCTCAGGAAGTGCACTCTGGCTTCCTAGGAGCATGACTGTAGGAGTTATCTGACACGGAAAGGGGCTCATTTTCATGTTCCTTTCATAGGGACTCAGTATTCACAGCGCAGTCTGTACTGTTGGCATCGTGAACAAGCACGTGTGACTCAGCCTGAGGACTTTCTCTGGTCACTGGAGCATACTTGCTTATTTGCCAGAAATGCCAGAGAGTTAATTTCCCAGAGAGCGGTCCTTAGTCACTGGATAGTAGTTGATGGATAAATAAATATAACAGCTTCTTCAACTTCCAGGCAGGTAAATGGGGTGGAGGGCTGTTTTATAGTCTTCTGACAGTTTACTAGCAGCAGTGAGCCTGAAGTGCCCAAAGTATGCTTATTAATGCTCCTTTCCTGTTTCACTTCTTTCACCTACTGGTGTTCTGAGACCACCTCTCACCTAAACTGCTAGAACCCACATCCGTGTTTCAGAGTTGGCTTTTGTGGGGAACCAAGAGCTCACCAACTCATTTCCTCTTCCAGGGCATGCAGAACAACTGCATATTCCACTGAAGATTGGTCAACTGCATGTGACTAAGCTCTGACACATGTGCAGAAATGTTGTACGTCACATCAACTCCAGGACTGGCCTCAAAACTCCTGCTATGCTCATCCCTCTTAGTCTTTCTTTTCCATGGAGACTTTGGAGGCCACATGTAAGACAAAAGTTGCTTGGATTCCTGAGTTCATCTATTACAGGAGAACTACTAAGGGGCTTCCCTTCTTGACCCAGATAAGTACATGAATGACTTACTTAGAAACGGAACTTTACTATGTTAAATTGCTGAGTTAGTTTTTTGTGTTGTTACAGTGCTAGCATAATTGCTGGGCCCTCTCCGTATGGTGTTACTCAATTCTACAAAATTGATGTAATCTTTCCTATTTTAAAATTTTCCATTCTCTATAGGGAAGGCTTCTACATAGGATGATGTGTAAAGCCGAAAGCCAGATAGTATTGTACCACCGTGATAAATCACCATGATAAAAAAAATAAACTTTTTTTGTGGGGGGACATACATTTATTTAGTGATGCCCAGGGGTTGTTCCTAGCTCTGTACTCAGAAATTATTCCTGGTGGTGCTTGGAGGACCATGTGGGATGCACGGGATTGAACCTGGTTTGACCATGTGCAAGGAAAGCATCCTTCTCACTGTACTATCTCTCCAGCCCCAAATCAATAAACTCTTAATTAAACAATTTTCATTCCCTCCGCATGGAATGGAAACATGGAAACAGCCACGTGTTAAAGGCAAGACATACGATTATCTGATTAAAGTGTTCACTCAGTTGTGAACAATAAGTACCAAATTAGCTCCCAAAGAGAGTTCTGTTTTCAATGGATTTCTCCTTGGTAGGATCTTGGAGACTTATTGGTGTCTTTGCATAAAAGGCAAAGGCCTCTTCCAGTTTTATCTGTGCTATTCAGAGACAGACACCACTTCTAAGACTGTTAATCTCTGACATCTGCAATAGAGTTCAAACTCCTTAGCCTGACATTTCCAGGTTTACCCACTTACCCAATCTACATTCCTCATCTGATCTTTGTCCCTTCCTATGAAATGTCTCCATTCACACTACTCACATGATGGGAGCAGCATGTTTTCCTACTGGTCACCTGGACTGTCCATTCCACATTTCTGCTTTTTTCCAGAGCCAGTCTCCATTCCCAGGCCTAACTCAGATTCTCTCTCTGTTTGAAAATCCTAAAAACCCATTTTGCTTTTCTTTGCTACTACTCATTTTACTGTCTGGATTGACTGCTTAAGATCATTTCTATTTTTTAATGTGTTGACGTATTTTTCAATGTGTAGTCCTTATGGACTAGTATTTAGAGAAATCAATCAACTATTGCTCTTTCTAATCCCTGTCGCTTTTATCAGGTGCAGGGACAAGATTATTGAAGACAGAAACAGAAAGATTGCTAGAGCTACAGACAGATTGGTAAATGGACAGACAAGGGATGAGCACTGTAGCATTGTCGTCCCATTGTTCATCGATTTGCTTGAGCGGGCACCAGTAATGTCTCCATTGTCAGACTTGTTACTGTTTTTGGCATATCGAATACGCCATGGGTAGCTTGCCAGGCTCTGCTGTGTGGGCGGGATACTCTCGGTAGCTTGCCGGGCTCTCCGAAAGGGACAGAGGACTTGAACCCGGGTTGGCCGTGAGCAAGGCAAATGCCCTACCCGCTGTGCTATCGCTCCAGCCCCACAAGGCATTAGAATACAGCAAATTGGACTTAAATATCACAAAGGCAGAGACTTGTTTATACATGATTTTTTAAAAAAATGGTTATTTGAAAATAATTTCAAATGTACAGAACGGAAATAAATAGAAATAGTATAAATAGCACCTATAAATGCTTTATGTACACTTACTTAATCACTTGCTACATGAATTTCACCTTATTTTCTCTATTCTCTTTACTTACAAGTCTATTCTCTGTCATATATCATTTACTCTCCACATACACTGCACACATGCGCACACACACACACACACGTTTGTGTGTGTATGTGTGGTATTATTCTGAGCCACATGAGAGTGAGTTACACATTTCATAAGCCTTTAGCCTGAAATACTCCAGTGTGTATTTTCTAAGAGTAGAGACAATTGATAAACTTCCAGCAAGTTTATATTGTTAAATTTGTATCTAAAATTTGCTCTCCTTCCAATTTTGTCAATTGACTCAGTAATGTCCTTTCTGGCATTTCTCATCTAAGATAGGTCCCAGTAGAGGGTCAGATCTTGCATTTAGCTATCAAGTCTCCTTTGCATGCCTTAATTTCCACATCTTTTTTTTTATGACACTGCCATTGCTCAAGTTAACCCTGGTTCTTTGATTTTTTTTCTAATTAATTTTTGATATTGGGGATGGAACTCAGGGCCTCATATATGTAAAGTATGTTCCCTACCAGTGAGCTAAGTCACTCACTCTTCACCTTTCTAAAATTAGAACATTGAAATTAAAAAAATATCTGGTAGGTTTGGCAGGCTATTTTCTACACATACATATGGATAAATGTAGTTATAATTATTCCCAGCGCAGGACTCTACACTTCTATCCCCTTTTATTTGCATCCAGAACTTATAATCACTGGCAGTATTATTAACGGGGCTGTACAGGAACCTTTGTTATATTTTATTTACAGTGCTTTCCTCCTCACTTAAGTGGAGTTGGAGTAGAAGAGGAAATTGCAAATCTCTTTGTCCTCCAGCTTCTGCTGGACTGCAGGCTGCATGGGAGGAAAAGTCAATAGAGGAAGTGAGAGAGTAAACTGAGAAGTTGAAATCAAAGTGGTGGGCCACTGAGCCTATGCTGTGGTGTTTCCCTTCTCTGAAGTCAAAGCGTTTTTACAGACAGCATTCAACCATAGTTAAATAAAATTCGTATGTTGTAGAAAAGGAAGGCATTAGTAATTTCCGCTGTCTCTGAGTGGAAACAGAGACACTGACAGACTTGTGTCGCTGGCTTTTCTGCTTTGTGTCTGAAAGGCAAGGAATCACGGAAAGCGAACTGATAAAGGAGGGCAGCTGAGCAGGAGATCTGAGCCAATTCATTACCATCGCTGCCGAGTAGTCATTAGTACAGTAGATTGCAACCTCTCTCAGTATTGCTATTTGTAAAATGAGGGTTTGGGCTACACCAAGTTGCTCTAAGTTTCCTTAAGTGATTGAAAAATTCGATACTCATTTGTGGGACATAAAAAAATCCCATAGTATGAGACTAACACCAAAGGGCAGTAGAAACAAAGGGCAGGACATATGGCCCATGGAATGGTCCATTGTTGAAAGCCTGTCTCAAGGGCTAGGGGGAGGGCAGTTGGGACAGAGAAGGAACTATTATGACAATGATGGTTGGAAGAGATCACTCTGGATGGATAATGTGTGCTGAAAGTGGGAAAAGGACCAAAAGGATATCTCTCAGTACCTGTATTGCAAACCATAGTGCCCAAATGGAGACAGAGACAGATACAGAGAGAGATAAAGATAGAGAAAGAGAGAGAGAGAGAAACAAGGAAAGTGCTTGCTATAGAGACAGGTTGGGGGTGGGCAGGAGGATGTTGGTAGTGGAAATGTACATTGATGGAGGGATGGGTGTAGGAACATTATATGACTGGAACTCTGTCATGAAGGCTGTGTAACTGTATCTCACAGTGATTCAATAAAAAAGAAAAATAAAAATGCAGTGATTATGAATACAGAAAGAATTCAGTGCTCATGCATGGAGTGCTGAGTATGTTTTGGAACCGGGGCTAAGATGAGTGAGACCTTGTCTTTGCTAGCTGTCACACTCAGCATGAGTAGCGGTAGAGGGAAGGCATGTAGGTAAAGAATTGTCCAAGGTATAATGCTGTTACCAAGGAGACGATAAGTCCCTTTCCCTGGGTAATGGATTGTTTCATAAATGAAATGAAGATGGTGGTTAAACTGAGTCTTGAAAGCAGGAACAAGGCATTTTGGGCAGGAGAATGGATGTTTGTGTACTGGCCATACTGACGACTTGCTGGAACACAATATGCCAGAGGTAAATTAAGGGTAGTGAGGCTAAATCAGTAGCTAAGCCAGCTTGAAGCAAGCATAGGCAAGAAGACCTGAAGCAAGGAGATCATTGGGTAGCCCAACGCAGAAAATAAAGGATTGAGTGGCAGTGAGACCATGAAGCAGGGCGGTGGTTAGAGATATAGTTAGGAGAAAGAATTGAGAAAGTTAATCAACTGAGTATGGGACTGAGGGAGAGGAAGAGAGACTCTCACAGGACCACCACGTTTCTGCTTTGCACAATGGGCTGGCTTCTGGTGTAGGCAGAAGCCTTCAAGGAAGAGCAAGTTTGGGAGATTTATGGCAAGCCTAGGCTGAATCCCTGACAACACGCACGCACAAGCACACACACACATACACACCACAAAGTATATTTATTTTGAGGTGTGTGTGAGACACGCAAATGGAAATTTCCAACCAGCAATTTTATAGATCTGGAACTCAGGAGAAATCTGGGCTGGAGACAGATCTCATGGTTAGGCAGTTAGGCTAACCATTAAACTGTTAGGCAGTCTGATGATCGGGCAGCCCCTTTTGGCAAGGCTGACTCAGGAGTTTTGTTGTCTTATTACTCCTGGATTCTTTTAGTTTGTGTATGTGTCACAGAATCTTTCCAAGCAGTGCTCTCAGAGCTTCCATCTCTCTGGTGTGGGGTATTGAACCCAAGTATCTAACTGCTGTATTCTCTCCCAGTGCCTAAAACTGGAATAGTATTTGCTGAGATCTTCCAAGTTGAATGATACTGTAAAAATAACCTTGATCCTGTTTCTCTTTCTTTCTAAACCATTGTGTAGACTTGTGAGAGTTTGACATTGAAAGTGACCAGTCGGGGGGCTAGAGCACAGCGGGTAGGGCGTTTGCCTTGCACACAGTTGACCCGGGTTCGATTCCCAGCATCCCATATGATTCCCTGAGCACTGCCAGGGGTAATTCCTGAGTGCATGAGCCAGGAGTAACTCCTGTGCATTGCCGGGTGTGACATAAAAAAATGTCAGGGCTAGGACGAATGGAGACATTACTGAGACCGCTCGAGAAATTCGACGATCAACGGGATGATGATGATGATGATGATGATGATGATGATGATGATGATGATGATGATGATGATGACCGTCAGTGTAATGTGCCCTCATGAACGCTGAGGAATATTCCAACTAGTCAGTGTGAGAACTGGAAGAAAACCTGGAGTCTTTGACTCACAGTGGGAGTTATGCTAATCATGATGTGAACCCCTGCTACTGACTGATGTGGGGTTTACCTGGGAGGGTGGGACAAAAGCAAGAAATGATCTTGACAATGTCAAACTAGCAGGAAATCAGGGTTTCTCATGTATGTTTTAAATATATAATAAATTAAGCATATGTACCTAGAGCACACAATTTATTTCTTATCCTTTTTCACTTCCTTGCTTGTGTTGTTGCAATGGCCTGGGGGACACACACATGCTGGCGATGACACACCTTTGGTTGTGGTGCTCGCTGGGGATGACAGCCCTTGGTTGTTCGCTGCACTGTGGCTGGAATTGCTTGAGGCTCCGGAGATCACAAACGACTGATCTGCCAGAATCAAGTTCAACACGGTGGCTGCCCTGGGTATTGAACTTAGGACCTTACATGTGCCTGCAGGCATTCTAATGCACTGAGTTATTCTTTTGGGCCCTTATGATCATTAATTGTCTGCTTGGTGAAGTGTAAAGCACTCTGCCCTTAACCATATCATCTCAACTTGTATGCCTTCTAGTACTTCAAATTCTCATCTTTGGGTGAGAAAAGATAACCCTATAGCATCTATAATAGCATTAATGCAACGATACATCAAGCATGCCAGCACTCAGAAAGCCATCAGTAGATGTGACTTTGCTGGGAAGGCCAGATATTCAGAATAGAAGAAGACTCTAGTATTCACTGGGCAAGGCAACCCCAGGCCCAAACATGACGACAGAGTCTATGGACTCTGATCTCAGGTACAAAGATGGTTGAGAGAGAAAATTTGGGTAATGTTGAGGGGTTTTACCCCCATTTTCTCCCAAAGCACCTACTAATACTTACAAGATAATATAAAGATTAGGAGCAGTTCCCTCTCATTTCTCTTTCTTTACGTAGTGATTTAAGCAGCCTGAAAACTGCAATATGTCCCCAGTCAGAGAACCCAGGACTGTGCTATTAAATTCATGTTGCTATTCAGAAACAACTTTTATAATCGGATAAGGCCATCTGGCACTCACCTAGTCCTATGGTCCAGGTTGGGTCTCTAAAATTCTTGTTGGACTTTTGCCGTGCCTGGACAGTGGGTCTTAATAATTTTCCATTTATGTTTTCTTATAGGTTTTCTGTAGTAGGCTTAGTCATGCCCAACAGTAGATTTAATTTACATTTCCTATTTTTCCTTCTATTCCTACTTTCTCTCTTGCCATTTTTTTAAAGAAAGAACTTTATTTTTCAGAGCAGATTTATTATAGTCACAGAAAAAAATCAATCAGATAGTATACCTAATAATCATATGCCTCCCTTCCCCTATTTTCCAGTTTCTCTTAATATTAACATCGTGCATTACCAGATATGTTTATTATAATTCATTAACCAATACTGATAAACAGATCAATTAGTAACCAATGACATAAAGAAACCCATCTTTTTTTTTTTCATGGGGGGGCTTTTTGGGTCACACCTGGCTATCTTTATTCAGATTTCCTTAACTTTCCTGACTCTGTTCTTTTTTCCCGGGTCCCAGCCAGCCCACCCACTTGATGCTGTATTGTCACACGTGAGGTCCCCCTTCCCCTTTCTCAGACTTGCCCTTTTTGTGATGATCCCTGAAGTCCTGAGGTCAGCTGTTTTGCCAGCTGCCCCCAACCCCCATTGGGATTTATCTGATATTTTTCTCATGATTGGAGTGATGGGTTTAGGGGAGGAAAATTACATAGGTGAAGTGTTACCATTTTCATCACATCTGATCAATGCTACCTGTCATCAACATGATGAACAATCGACCACGTTTAATTATTATTTTTAATATTATGGTGAGGATTTAACTCAGGACTTCACACAAGCAAGGCATGTGCTCTACCACATTCTTGAACTGATGGACTTCATTTGATGTTAAACCATCAAACCTTGGCTAAAGCAGTGTTTGCAAACTTATTCTTCCCTTTCCCGATTATTCTCTTTGGAGGGAAACCTCCTCATTTAGGATGCATAGCTGCAAATTTCGAATTCTGCTTCTTGAAATATTTGTTTCTTGGGGCTGGAGGGATAGCACAGCAGGCATGGCGTTTGCCTTGCACGCAGCCAACCCGGGTTTGATTCCCAGCATCCCATATGGTCCCCTGAGCACCGCCAGGAGTGATTCCTGAGTGCAGAGCCAGGAGTAACCCCTGCGCATTGCTAGGTGTGACCCAAAAAGCAAAAAAAATATTTGTATCTTCTCCCACATTTCTAATTTTTTCATATATTTATATTACTATGGACTCATGAATATTTACTTAATAATTTGGATTATATTCAATACTATATTATTGTGTTGTCCAAACCATTATATTCTGGACCATTGGGAGCTCTTTCCATTGGTTTCTTGGATCTACCCTTCCTTCCTTCTTTCTTTCTTCTCTTCTGGCAGTATCAACCTTATTTACAAGATAATTACTAACATATCACCCAACCAAAATGCTCTGTGAGCTTACTGGACTGCAGGCAGAAAGGACTTGAGAATGAGCAGAACTTAGTTGTGTCTTCCAAGAATTCTCAGTGGCAATGGAAGAGGGGAGGAGACATTGGAGAAAAGAGGCAAAGATCTGACAGGTGAATGGCAGAAGTGGAAGCTCAGGATGCCTGTTTCAGTTATAGGTCCACTTTTCCCTGCCTCTCTCCAGCATTTCTGATGGAGTCTCTTAGGAGAACTACATGCCGCACCCCAGACTAGCTTCTCTTTCTTCCCTTGGTCTCAGCTCAATCATTGCACTTTTCTAGGTGAGACATTAAAAAAAAAGCATGATACACACCACAGGTAAGCACTGATGATCAGATATACTGTTATGGAACATACAGAAGATGACTCCTCATTTAAAAAAGGAGCAGTCTTTAACCCTTTGCAGCTTCCTTATGTTTGGAAGGACTTGTGGTCACAGAAACTAGGAAGAGGAAGTGAGGAAGATTTGTAAAAGGAGGAATTTGATTTTAGTTTCTCCCAACCTGCAGCCTTATGAAAGGTTGGGGTTCCAAGGATCTGCTCTCTCAGCCCCCAGCTTCATATTTCCAAAGCTTGGCTCATAGCCAACCTTTAGTTAATCGACATCTGAGCAGTAATTATCTTTAGATTGCCTACTATATGTTCTGCCACTCAGTGTTATGCGATCATGTAATAAAATCCATGCCCTAGTGCATTAACTAACCTTTTGAAAAAAACCTTTCAATATCATCTCCCCCTTCTTCCCCCTTCACAAAGAGCTGGCAAAAAGCTCCTGGACTTGAGTGCTAAATGTCGAACCATTAAAAACGCTGGTGAAAGCTATGAAGTCATCAAGTATTGACCTGAGAGAACATTTAGCACCATCTGATTTCTCCATCCTGACATCAACATGAAACGGACCTTACATGCCAATGAATCACTTTCCCTATTTAAGTTCACAGGGTTTGTCTAAAATAGCTCCCCTGATACAAAGTGGAAATTTAGCCTAGGGATTATAATGGTGAGTGGTAGACTCAAGTATTATGTTTTAACCATAAGAAAAGGAGGACTGACTAAAATTGGATTTTTTGGTGGGGGAGGAGTGATAGGGTAGAAGGCACTTTTTTTTGTCTTTTTGGGTCACAACCGGTGATGCACAGGGGTTACTCCTGGTTCTGCATTCAGGAATTACCCCTGGTGGTGCTCAGAGGACCATATGGGATGCTGGGAATTGAACCTGGGTCGGTTGCAAGGCATGCAAGGCAAATGCCCTATCCACTGCGCTATTGTTCTAACCCAGAAGGCACTTTTTATTTGTGGAAGCCATTAGGAAATTAGAAATCTAATCCTGTTCCACATTTCTTAATACTCTAAATTCTCCAATGGTAGTGAAAGGTTATAGATCAAAAAGTAGTGTTCTGCTCTTACTCAGATATGTTGATTTAATTAGTGTAATAGATGATTATAAAGTGAAGGAACAATTTGAGGGAAAAATGAGAGGGACTAATGAGACTGAAGGTTTGTTCAGGGTTAATCACAGGAATGCAAGTGGTTCATTCTGAAATTTCCATGGTATTTGATAATATCTTTAGCATTCAAGTTAGACCAGAATTGATGACCTCTGAAACAGCCTAACATGAGATTACAACACATGCGTGTACACACCACAGTGTATCTGTACAGTCTCACACGGATTTGAAGGAACTGGATATTAAGACAAGTGTGAAGAAGATGGTATGGGAAAAAGCAAAAAAAAATTGTTGGATGGCCTTATGCTTATCTTCTATGTGTCTTCATTCATATCACATATCTTCTTAGAATATCATCTTTAGTAGACTTTAACTGAACAAGGGAAACACCCTTTAAACAGTTCAACAGTCACGTATCTATGGTAGTGCCCCCAGTCTGAAATTTAGTCTGGAGCGTCCATTTTATCCTATTGGCTGGAATTTGTTCCTGACTAAAATTTCTTGGTGAACATCAGATAATTTTGTTAAGATTCTAACCTGTCCCACCCGCTTCCAGACTTGTCCCTGGTCTTTTGTGACTGCAGATGCTGGTTCCTCCTAGAAGGATAAAATCAAGATGTCATCACTATTATTAATTTTCCCAGAGCCCTTTGTCCCTGGGTTATGACTCATTACATTATCAGAAAATTTCGATTGTTGGATCAAGCTGGAAAGACTCTGGAACACTGTGATACAGATTGCGGGTCATGTTCTTTGAGATGAACCATACAGACTACTGAGGATTTTTAGACATGCTCTACTAATCTCTGGGTACGCTATTTCAAGATCCAAGCATACTTTGCTACTTAGGCTGCTTGAATTTTGAAAATAGAAAGCTTTCAAAAGCAACAATAACAAATGTAAGCTCCGTCCAGCAATATTCATCTTTTCTTCCCATTGGTCTTTCCCAAACTCTTTGAAAAGTGCCTGGCACAGTAGGCATTCAATCTAACTTTGTTGAATGGGTAAATGATATGATGTTGACAATGAAGAAAAGGAATATGGCATATCACATAGGGAGCTTTTCAATTAGTTCAAATATGTATGTAATATAAATGGAAGGGGAACTAGCCATAACTGTTTAATGAAGAATTTCAACTCAGTAGGGACAGAAACATGAAAGTGTTTTATTTAGCTTTAATCTCTGCTTCCAACTGTGCTCTTTCTTTTTTCCTTTCCCATTTTCTTAATAACATCTTGGGCAGATTCCATAACTTTCTGGTCACTTTAATTGTTAGAAGTCCAGTCTAGTTTAAAATTTCAATATTAACTTTGATCTCAGTCTCATTTCATCTTCTTGTCCAAACCTAAGGTTAAGCTGTGTTGAAGTGGCCCAGTCTAGTTCTAAAATATATCATCTGCCCTCTTCAAGGCCTAGCTCACCAAGCATGTTGGCAGGGGAAGTTATAAGAAGAAAAGGGAAAAGTCTCTTTTATTTATTTACTTATTTTTTTGCTTTTTGGATCACACCCAGTGATGCACTGGGGTAACTCCTGGCTCTGCACTCAGGAATCACCCCTGGAGGTGCTCAGGGGACCATATGGGATGCTGGAAATCGAACCCAGGTCGGCTGCATGCAAGGCAAATGCCCTACCCGCTGTGCAATTGCTCCAGCCCCGGGACAAGGCTCTTTTAAACTTATTGACTGCTACTGCTGGTCATTATTGGTTGTTATGGTTTCTCTGGTGCACACTGCCAGACCTCTCAACCTTGCTGGAGGCCGACTTCTAAATGCTAACATTTTTTTCTTTTTGGGTCACACCCAAATGCACAGGGGTTACTCCTGGTTCTGCACTCAGGAATTACTCCTAAAGGTGCTCAGGGGACCATATAGGATGCTGGGTATTGAACCCGGGTCGGCCGTATGCAAGGCAAATGCCCTACCCGCTGTGTTATCACTCCAGCCCCTAAATGCTGACATTTTTTTTTATAGCACATGGTGAGCTACTTAGGGAAGTGGTTCTCAGAGAGCCATTTTTTGTCCTGTGAGATCAAGACTGTGTTCATATTAATACCAAAAATATTGTTTATCTTTTGCACTGTTAGAATGATAGTGCCAAAGCAATGGTAAGTAAAACACCCTATGCCTTAGTACAAATTAAAGAAGTGGCACCAAACTGTACTAGTAGTCATGGTACTCTTCATTGTTGTCACTATTGGCAACAGAGCAGAGCAAGACAGAATCAATTTCAATTGGGAATGTCATTGATTAAACAATAAAAACTACATACTATGTTCAATCTTGACCATAAAGTACATGCCTTTTAAATATTCTATGATATAAAATGGGAACAATGCATACAGCACTTTGGTTGCATACAGAATATGAGAGTTGTCTGGAAAAAATATGCATAGACTGACTTGTGAGCTGAACTAGTAATTTATTTTCACAGAAAAACATTTTCACCTGGAATAATGTCTGACAGACAAAGTATGATAATTTAGACTTGGGTATTTGGTAACTATTTTCCTGTAAATGATTGACATAAGTAATCCTGCCTCATTTACAGAAAACAACTAAAGGAATTTGTCATAAGTATAAAATTTGAAGTTTCAAGCCAAAATCAAAATTTTGCAAAGGTTGTGTTCAACATAACCAGCATAAAAGCTTTCCAGTTGTTAAAATTTTTCCAGAATGCTGAATGGTAAGATGGGCGGTGATGCTAGAAAATTCTCCAAGATGGCAGACTGAGTGTTGGGGCTGTGGGGGGAAGAGTGGGAGAAGGAGCCTGTGAACACTGGTGGAAGGAAGATAAAACTGCTGGCAGGACCAGTGATGGAACACTGGATATCTAAAACCCAACTATGAATAGCTTTGTAAATCATGATGCTTTTATAAAATAAAATTTAGAAAAAAATGTAAAACACTTATTTTATTTAAAACTTAAGTCACAGTGATATACAGAATTGTTCATAATAGAGTTTAAGGCATATAATTTTGCAGCACCTGTCCCATCACCAGTACGATCTTATCCCCATCAATGTTCCAGGTTCCTCTCCAGCCGCTAGTCTGCCTCCTTGGAAAGCACATTTTAAATTCATCAATTGTAATTTGTGTGTCTTATTGGCAGTGTCACTAGCTCACCTATACACGACCAATGTACTAGGGGCTCCCCGGCCACCATTACATGTTCTCAACATCATTATTTCGAATTTTCCCACCACCACTCAAGTCTGCCCCAAAGGTAGATGATAATTTATTTATTATTACTTGTTATGAAAAATTGACTAAAAATGATCTAAAAAAGTTTCCTTAAAAAAAGTTTCCTTAAAACTTTGGTACATCTATACAATGGAATACTATGCAGCTGTTAGAAAAAGGAGGTCAAGAATTTTGTAGTTAAGTGGATGGGCATGAAAAGTTTCATGCTGAGTGAAATGAGTCAGAAAGAGAGAGACAGACATAGAAAGATTGCACTCATCTATGGTATATAGAATAACAGAGTGGGAGACTAACACCCAAGAACCGTAGAAATAAGTACCAGGAGGTTGAATCCATGGCTTCGAGGCTGGCCTCACGTTCCGGGGAAAGGTCAACTCAGAGAAGCGATCACCAACTACATTGTAGTCGAAGGCCATGTGGGGGAAGGGAGTTGTGGGCTGAATGAGGGCTAGAGACTGAGCACAGCGGCCACTCAACACCTTTATTGCAAACCACAACAGCTAATTAGAGAGAGAGAACAGAAGGGAATGCCTTGCCACAGTGGCAGGGTGGGGTGGGGGGGAGATGGGATTGGGGAGGGTGGGAGGGACGCTGGGTTTACGGGTGGTGGAGAATGGGCACTGGTGAAGGGATGGGTTCCCGAACTTTGTATGAGGGAAGTATAAGCACAAAAGTGTATAAATCTGTAATGTACCCTCACGGTGATTCTCTAATTAAAAATAAATAAATTAAAAAAATTAAAAAAAAGTTTCCTTAGAGGAAAGTGTGTGAAAATTGTATCTCATCTTGGAGCCATTAAGCTTCGGTACTAGAGCTCATTAGTATGTTGTTAGAGATATATGTGAACGTACATATGTTCATATATATATTATTCAAGATTGGTTGTCTTCTACCTTACACCCCATCAAATGTGGTGTGCTACTCTTGGTATATTAGTGGAACAATTTTATGATATGTTGTGTGACTGCTTTTGCAGCCACATGTTCCTGGAATTCTAAAATTTTTTCATAGGGTGCTAGAATTGGAGTCAACTTTTTTTAACTGGATGGTTATTTGGAGGTCTGGATGCATCTCTGTAGCATGTTGCTCTTTCAAGATTTATTTGTGAATTAAAACAGCATGGTACTGGAACAAAGGCAGACCCGCAGACCAATGGAACAGGGTGGAATATCCCTACACACAACCCCAAATGTATGATCATCTAATCTTTGATAAGGGAGCAAGAGATGTGAAGTGGAGCAAGGAAAGCCTCTTTAACAAATGGTGCTGGCACAACTGGACAACCACATGCAAAAGAATGGCCTTAGACATCGACCTGACACCATGCACAAAAGTCAGATCAAAATGGATTAAAGACCTCAACATAATACCACAAACCATAAGGTACATTGAAGACAAGGTCGGCAAAACCCTCCACGATATTGAAGATAAAGGTATCTTCAAAGATGACACAGAACTAAGCAATCTAGTAGAAACAGAGATCAACAAATGGGACTACATTAAACTAAAAAGCTTCTGCACTGCAAAAGATAGAGTGACCAAAATACAAAGACTATCTACAGAATGGGAAAGGATATTTACACAATACCCATCAGATAAGGGGTTGATGTCAATGGTGTATAAAGCACTGGTTGAACTCTACAAGAAGAAAACATCCAACCCCATTAGAAAATGGGGTGAAGAAATGAACAGAAACTTTCCCAAGGAAGAGATACGAATGGCCAAAAGGCACATGAAAAAAATGCTCTACATCACTAATCATCAGAGAGTTGCAGATCAAAACAATCATGAGATACCACCTCACACCACAGAGACTAGCACACATCCAAAAGAACAAAAGCAACCGTTGTTGGAGAGGATGTGGGGAGAAAGGGACCCTTCTACACTGCTGGTGGGAATGCTGACTAGTTCAGCCCTTTTGGAAAACTATGGACGATTCTCAAAAAACTAGAGGTTGAGCTTCCATTTGACCCAGCAATACCACTGCTGGGAATATATCCCAGAAAAGCCAAAAAGTATAGTCGAAATGACATCTGCATTTATATGTTCACCGCAGCACTGTTTACAATAGCCAGAATCTGGAAAAAACCCGAGTGCACTAGAACAGATGACTGGCTGAAGAAACTTTGGTACATCTATACAATGGAATACTATGCAGCTGTTAGAAAAAATGAGGTCATGAACTCTGCATATAAGTGGATCGGCATGGAAAGTATCATGCTAAGTGAAATGAGTCAGAAAGAGAGAGACAGACATAGAAAGATTGCGCTCATATGTGGAATATAGAATAATAGAATAGGAGTCTAATACCCAAGAATAGTAGAAATAAGTACCAGGAGGCTGTCTCCATGGCTTGGAGGCTGGTCTCTCATTCTGGGCAACTCAGAGAAGGGAACACCAAGTAAAATGTGGTCGGAGGTCATGCAGGGGAAGGGTGACGCGTGCCGAATGTAGACTAGAGACTGAACACAATGGCCACTCAACACCTTTATTGCAAACCACAACACCTAATCAGAGAGAGAGAACAAAAGGGAATACCCTGCCATAGTGGCAGTGTGGGGTGGGGGGAGATGGGACTGGGGAGGGTGGGAGGGATGCTGGGTTTACTGGTGGTGGAGAATGGGCACTGGTGAAGGGATGGGCTCTCGAACTTTGTATGGGGAAAACATGAGCACAAAAATGTAAAAATCTGTAACTGTACCCTCACAGTGATTCACTAATAAAAAAAAACCAAACCAAACCAAACAAAAAAATATTTATTTGTGAGTCTGGATCATGGATGTTAATGGGCTTAAATTTGTCCAGAGGCAGTTCGTGGGCGTGACTGCCAGGAAAGCAGAAGTGCAGGGAGATGGGGGTAGGGGGGCATTTCTGACTCCAGAAGCCTGGAGATTTCAGTCACAAGTCCTGCATACCTGTTTTTTTCAGCAGATTCAATCTCATGCATAGGGGGCTTGGGGCAATCCTGTGAAGGTTGACCATAAATGTGATGATTGTTCTGGAGGTTTATGGCTGCAGGGGTTCTTTTGGGGCAGGTGGAGGGATACACCTGCCCCCCTCTCCTATGTGCCTGGATGAGATCTGTCTGGCATGGGGTGGGGAGACATCTCTGCAGTGTGTTGCTCTCTTCTGAGATTCACTTGTGAGCCTCTCATCCAAATTTTTTTCTCCTTACTTACTTCACTTAAAATGACATCCTGCAGTTTTATTCAAGTTGCTGTAAATGATTGCATCAAGTTGCAGCATGGTTTCATTATTACTTGTAGCTGCATAGTATTCCATTGTGTATATATACTATACCTTTATTTATCAACTCATCCATTGATGGACACCTTGGTTGATTCCATAGCATTGCTATCGTGTTAAGTGCTGCAATGAATAATGGTATGCATAAGTTCTTTTGTATAAACATTTTTGTTTCTTGGGTGTAGAAACCAAGAAGTAAAATTGCTGGGTCTTATAGTACCTCTATTCTTATGTTTCTGATAAATATCCATGCTATATTCCATAGGAGTTGAACCAGGCAACATTTCCACCTAGCAGTGGATGACAGTTGAAAGTAACTTTTTTCACCAAATCTCACCAACAAAAATTTTTTTGACATGTGCCATTGTCACTGATATAAGATGATATTACATTGCTCTGGAATTTCCTGATAATAAGTGATGATGAGCATTTTTTCATGTGCCTACTGTCCATCCATCTGTCTCCATCAGAGAAGTGTTTGTTCATTTCCTCTCCCTATTTTTGTTAGGGTTTTTAAATTTTTTGTTTTTGGTCTTTGTGAGTGCTTTACACATGTCTTGATTATATCCTTTGTCTTATGTGTTGAGTGTAATATTCTCTTCCACTCAGTTGGGCATATTGTAACTTTAGCTCATATTTCTTTGCCATGCAGTTTTTTTAATATGGTGTAGTCCCATCTGTTTATTTTTGCTTCTGTCATCTCTGACAATGGAATTATATCATTGAAAAGCCTTTTGAGATCTAAATCTTGGAGTGTTCTGCCTATATTTTCCTCAGTATATTTAATGGATTCTGTTCTGAACTAAAGTCTTTGATCCACTTTGAGTTGACTTGTGTGTAAGATATATCATATTGATCCAACTTATTTTTTTCTTGGTCACAACCAGTAGTGCTCAGAGCTTACTCATTGTTCTATGCTGAGGGATCATTCCTGGTAGGGCTTGGTGGACCATATGGGGTTCCAGGAATTGAACCCAAATCAGCCATGTACAAGGCAAATGCCCTAGGTGCTTTATTATTGCTCTGCCCCTCTCCCCCAGCTTCATTTTTAAACATGCAGTTATCCATTTTTCCCATCACCATTTGTTGAAGAGGATACACGTACTCAATTTCATATACCAGGTTCATTTATTAAAAATTAGTTAGCCATAGATCTGGGGATTTGTCTGTGGGTATTCAATCCTAACCCATTGGCTGGTAAGTCTGCCTTGTTATAGTACCATGCTGTTTTGATTACCATAGTTTTATAGCATAGGTTCTGGTTAGGTAATTTGATACCTCCCAATTTCTTATTTCTCACTATGGCTTTGGCTATTTGGGGTTTTATGGTTCTCTACAAACTGTATTATTGACCATTCTAAGACTTGAAGATTGTTATTGAAATTTGGACAGAGATTGTACTGAATCTATATAATCATTTAGGTAGAATGATTGTTTTGACAATATTGATCCTACCAATCCAGGAAATACAGTGTAGAGTTGACTTGTTTGGGGGTTATACATTGCAGTGCACAGAGATTAAACCCAGCTTTTTCATAGTGCTCACGGGTCATTCCCTGGCAGTTCTATAGGGACCATGTGTTGCCAGATATCAAACTTAGGCCTCCTGCATGCAAAGCATATACTCCAGCCTGTTGAACTCCCTCTGATGCAGAAAAAGTGAATTTTTTGAATTATATAATGGAATGTGCTAACATTTAGAGCATCTGTGTAGATTACTAAACCAGTATTTTCAAATTATAATGCATAATTTAACACAATTATATTTGGGTAAGAGATCCATTTAAAGTACAAGATAGACTAATGGATTTTAGAATAATAAATTGTTAAAGGTTCATTTTTTATGTTTTCAGATTCCATACTGCAATTAACCTTTAAAAACTATCTCTTATAAGTCTTAGCATAGCATTAAAGTAGAAAATTTGTAATTATCTGAAAGGTTATTAAAATATTCCTCTCTTTACCAACCACATACCAACCACATACCAACCAGATAGATCATCTTCATGTTCTTTAATAAAACAAATACATTGCAGCAGATTCAAAGTAGAAGCAGATTGAGAATCCGGCTGTCATCTGAGATTTAAAAAAATGTAAAATAGTGCCATTAGCTCAGTTTTTATTTGGGGAAATATATGATAGTTATTTTTCATCAAATGTTACTATGCTAACATGCAATGGACTTGATTGTTAATTTTAAATCAACTCATCAATACACATTGTATTTCCCAGTGTATTTACTGAAAATGGTAAATGGAAATAAATATAATATAAAAACACTTGGGAACCTCAATAATTTTTGAAGACTGCAAAGAATTCAAGAACTGGTGATTTTGAGCTGTCATTCCAAACTGATCCATATGCCAGTAAAATCGGAATCACCTGGGATTTTGTTTAAAAGGCAAAGTCCCATCCCAGACTAGTGGAATTAGAACTTACATTTGAACAACTTGCTCAGATGGACCATGCTGAGAGCACAGTAAAGTGCTGTAGGCATGGGGGGTGAAGGGGGCGCTTTCCACTAGAAGGGTTCTTGATGGAATAGATTTGGTTGAGCTTTATTTTCTTCCTCCTCTCTCAGCAGCTGCCATTGGATGGATGCCACATGTCCCTAGTTGCCTTCACCTAGTAGATAGCCTTCTTGCTCAAGCCCAGAGCTCAAGCCCAAAGAGTTCTTGCTCAATGTCTTCTTGTCCTGGGGGAAAAGTACTTTGGGCCTTGCAAATCTATCATGCAGACATATTCATTGCAAGCCTTCTTTATTGTCATCCCAAGGTGATGTCATAATCATTCCAATATTCATTCTGCTCTATGCATTCTGCACATACGGGCTAGGAGGAGGCACCCAGTTCCTTGCTTACATATTCCCCCAAACTCCCAACATTCCCCTAATCTGATGCATACATTAGGGTGAGCCTGGAGAGTCTCTTTCAGAAAATATCCAGCTAGTGTGTGTATGTGTATGTGCTGGGTGGGGAGGCAGTAACGCTGCTTATTTTTGGTTTTGGTCCATACCCTAAAGTGCTCAGGTCTTACTCCTTGTTCTGTGCTCAAGAATAATTCCTGGTGGGGCTTGGAGGACCATGTGTTTTCCTGGGAATTAAATCTGGGTTAGCAGTGTGCAAGGGAAACACTTCACCTGCTGTACTCTCTGGTTGCTTTTCATCTTCTATTTGGTAACAGCTTTACAGAGATATCATAGAGTTTGCCCATTTAAAGTATACAATTTGCTTATTTGAATATATTCACAGTTGTGAAACATTGCCACAATCAAAATCACCTTAAAAAGAACCCTATGCTGTTTACACATCATCCCACAAATTTACCTCCCAAATCCTCACCCTGTAAGAAATCAACCACTGATGTACTTTCTGTCTCAATGTATTTGCTTGTTATGACTATGGTATATAAATAATTACTACACTTTTGTAACTGGCTTCTTTCACTTATTTTCAAGGTCCATACATGCAATATATGTGTTTGTACTTCATTTTTATGTCTGAGTAGTATTCCATTGTAGGACAATACCACACTTAACTTCTCCACTTGTGGGCATTTAGCTTAGTACCATGTTTAATTAATTTATTTTTTGATGGACATTTAGCTTACTTCTACTTTTTTATATTATAAATAATACTGCTGTGATCTTTTGGGCTCACATTTTGTGTAATCATCTCATGAGTGTATACCTAGAAGTGGAATTGCTAAATTATAAGGTAACTTGATATTCAACCTTCTGAGGGACTGTAATACTTTCCCAAGATGCCTGTACCAGTTTTCATTCCCACCAATAGATACATGAGATTAACAATTTCTCCCCTACCTTGCTTATACTAATTCTCATCTGCTTTTTATCATTCTGGCCAAGCTGTGTGAAGTGATAAGTTGCTTTGATTTTGCATTCCATGCAGTCACTTCATCTGGCCTAGAGGGAAGTGATGGAGCACCTCACTAATTGTGCTACACTCCCACACCAGTTAACCTCTGAATTTTGCAACTCCCCCAGTATTCAGAGTTTGGAGAAAATTGTGCTTCCCTGTCCCATCTATCCCCACCTGTTAAAGTCTGAGTATTGGCAGGAATAGGGCCTGTTTTGTCAAGTGACTCGTACAAAAGTACAGGACTCTGTTTCGAACGTGGAGCTATTTATCACTTCTCCGTCCTTGGCATTTGGTTTAAGGTCCTATACAACATTCTTTTCTTTATAAAACCACAAATACAAACCTATAAAATCATTATCAGAACTAGTTTAACCCCAAATGAATTGATGTTTGGAACCCCCCCCACAAAGCAGCCATCACTTTCGGGGGTAGGTCTTTCAATTTATACTTGACTCAAAGGATACAAACAGGATTAGCCTGACAGTTTTGGTCTGATGGGTTCATATTGATGGAAAATAGAATAAATGTAAAATAGTCAGAATACATTTGGTCAAGAGGAATTGATGGCAGAGATAAGTGAGGACATCATATGAGACCCACAAGCTTCTAAAAATGAATTTACATCTTCTGACACAGAAAAATGACAATATGAGAGAATTTAGAGGAACACAGATGAAATTGCTGAGCCACTGCTGGTAATTTGGAGGAACTGTGGGGAAGAGGAGATATCAAAGACTGGCAAAGGGAAAATGTCTGAATTTCCCAAAACTCTAACCTCAGACTGGAAATTGAATTCATTCAAAATTCTAGAATGAATTATTAAATTGAGTGGTTTATGGCTACTTGGACAAAAAAGAGGGGGTGTCTAGCAAGCTGTATAGATTCACTAAGTGATACCCAGTGGGTCCTCAGATAGCCACTGCTCTAGCAGAGTAGGGAATCTTCTGGCACTGAGCCTCTACAACAGGATTTTTGTCCTGTTTATCACAGTGTTTCCACAAAAGAAATCAATTTCCGGATGAGAGGGAAAATTACAAACTGAATGAAAAACCAATGTGGATAGTGTGCATATGAAATGACTGAATAATCTACAAAGAGAAAGTTAACAATCACTTAATATCAAGTCAGAAGCTGATCTCTAGTAATAACAGCAACAATAGCAATTATAATAATGATCGTGATGGTAATAATAGCTCGTATTTATCAAATTCTTACCATGTGCCAGCATTGCTTGAACTACGGCTGGAGCAATAGATAGCACAACGGGTAGGGCGTTTGCCTTGCATGCAACCACCTGGGTTTGATTCCTCTGCCTTTCTTGGAGAGCCCAGCAAGCTACCGAGGGTATCTCGCCTGCACGGCAGAGCCTGGCAAGCTACCCATGGTGTATTTGAAATGTCAAAAAACAGTAACAACAAGTCTCACAATGGAGACGTTACTAGTGCCCGCTCGAGCAAATCGATGAGCAAAGGAATGACAGTGACAGTGACTTTACTTGTATTAACCTATCGAATTATGACAATCACTCCATAATATTATCAGTAGAAATTATCACTATAGCCAGGTTTATGGATTGGAAAGTTAGGAGTAGTGCACTTAAATCACTTGTCTCAGGCCAAACAGCAGGGGAATGGAACTGGCACTTAAATCTGTCTCCTACCAAACATGCTCAGTCTTGTTGAGGATGTGTGTGTGTGTGTTGAAGGATAGATTCAGGATTTGACTCTAGAAATCCTGGTCTCAGAAAATAGTATATATTTTTTCAATATTAGTTTACTATTGCCCCCCCTGTGCCTAGCTGTCTTCACCTAGGCCCCTCAGAGAGGCTGGATTGCCTTTCCCTCCCTTCCCCAAGCAGAGCCTTGACAGTTGAAGACCTCTGGAACCCAGCCACATCCATGCTCAAGGCCACTCTCCACACATTCAGACAAGCCTCAAGCATGAAGGGACTGGCAGAGGAATCCAGATGTGTGGGACCCAGGGCTGAGATCTCCAAGCCTGCTCGGATTGGGACTGGGTCTTCTCCAGCCAGACCCCCCATTTTCCAGTAGCTTGGCAGCCACACCCACAAATGGCCCCCAGCACCGTGTAATCCCACCAACAGCCAACATCCAGAGACTATAAGACCAAGCTCCCAGGAGCACAAGGCCGCTTTGCAACTGCATGACATGTAATAGCCTTGTTCTCCCTCTTCAAGAACCTGAGAAGCTACCAAGAGCCTATCGCCCTTATGCGAGTGCCTTGCAAGCTGCCCATGGTGTGTTCATATCCCAAAATATAGTAAAATATATATGCATACCTCTCGGAGAGCCTGGCAAGCTACCAAGAGTATCCCGCCTGCACGGCAGAGACTGGCAAGCTACCTGTGGCATATTCAATATGCCAAAAACAGTAACGATAGGTCTCATTCCCCTGACCCTGAATGAGCCTCCAATCTTTGGGAAAGATGAGTAAGGAGAGGCTGCTAAAATCTCAGGGCTGAGTGTAATAGACACATTACTGGTGCCTGCTCGAGTTAATCGATGCACAATGGGATGACAGTGATACAGTGATAGTTTACTATTTATGGCATGTGATTAAAAACAATTGGGGGTGGAGTTAGAAAGGCAGTACAGGAGTTAAGGTCCCTCTTGCATGCAGGCTGGTTCAATTCTCAGCACTGCATATGGTCCCCTGAGCACTGTCAGGAGTTGTTCCTGAGCACAGAACCAGAAATAAGCCTTGAGCATGGCCAGGCCTGGCTGTAAAAAAACAGTAACAAATATTGGGGTATAAGTAGGTAAGCAGAAGCAGCCAACATAGGTTTAACCTTGGGGAATGAATGTCAAAATATCATGCTTCATCCCAATTTCCAACATGGACTTGACCGTGGAAGTTCAGGTCTTGAGGAAAAAAAACCACTGTAGGAACAGCAAAAGTAGGTGTGTGAACTTAGCATGCTCCCTTTTTTCCAGGAACCCTCATTTTTGGTTTGAACAGTGAGAATCCTTGCGATTGGATTACAACTTTTTATCATCTGCATTTTATGACATTTCTACAGTAAACCCCCCCCCTTTTTTTTCTCATTTTGTAGCTTTATTGAGTCATCAGCTTAATTCTCATCCACATTGAGTGTCTGCAGATTTTTGAAAGTGGTGACGGACACATAGGTAACCAGTGTGTAAAGTTTGTTTGGTGAATCTTCGTCCTTGTTACGCTTTCTGGACAAACGTACACAGATCTGGTATGGGACATTCCTGATGCCCTTGGCCCAGACGGCCCTGTTGAGCCTCGTGTCGATGCGCACGTCGGGGGTGCCCATCTCCTTCATGGCAAACTTGTGGATCTCCTTGAGGGCCCGGGGCGCGCGCTTCTTGAAGCCCACGTCGTGGATGCGCTTGTGGATGTTGATGGTGTACTCGCGCGTCACCACCTCCTTGATGGCCGAGCGGCCCTTCTTTTTCTCGCCGCCCTTCTGAGCGGGCACCATACTGCTGGCCGGCTGAGCAGAAAGGAAGACGCGGGGGCTTGTGGCCTGTTTTTGTATTTTAAAAAATAAATGAATAAACTAGATAAATTCCTTGGGCTTTCCAACACGCCCAGGTTCTGGATGCATTTCAGAAGGAAGGAAAGACTGGGGCAGTCTGTAGCAGTTCTACTCTGAACGTTGGTTCTGTTTGTCCCTGTCTTTCCTCCCAGAAGAAAGTTCTTCCCCAGGTCAATTCAGCAACCACTTCCCACCTTTAGGGCTTCCACTCGCTAGAGGATATGCTTACCTTCTTTGGGAGCCCAGTCAAATCATATACCACTGCTTCTTAGGCAATCATTTATAACTTCCACGTTTTTGTGTTTTATTTTTGCTTTTTGGTTTTGGGGGCCACACCCAGTTTTGCTGAGGGTTTACTCTTGGCTGTGTGCCCAGGCATCTCTCCTGGTGGGCTCAGGGGACCATATGGGATAATGGCGATCAAAACCAGGCCTGCCACTTGCAAGGCAAGTGTCATAACCACTTCTGTACTATTTCTCTGGTCCCATTCTTTTTTGTTTTTCTTTTTGGGTCACACCTGGTGATGCACAGGGGTTACTCCTGGTTCTGCACTCAGGAATTACTCCTGGCGGTGCTCAGGGGACCATATGGGATGTTGGGAATCGAACCCCGGTTGGCCGCGTGCAAGGCAAATGCCCTACCCGCTGTGCTATTGCTCCAGCCCCCCATTATACATTCTTTTTCCAGCCCCCCATTATACATTCTTTAATACGTAATTTTGAAGACATATTACAATCATAATATTTTCCCTTTAGTTCACATTTAAGCCTATTTGTTTTGTAAGTTGATTTATTGGTTTATCATGTTATGAAATTTCAGGGATTTAGTTTCATGCTTTTACATATATCATGCTAATGTCCAATGGTGTCACAACAACAACAACAACAATAAAAACCCTTTACTTCTTCCTAGCCCCTCTCCCTTTTCCCTTCTCCTCTCTGAAAATCACCATAGTTTTGTTTTCGGGAGTTTGGAAGACATTCCCAGCAGTGCTCAGGGCTTATGCCTGTCTCTGTGCTCAGGGATCAGTCCTGTTCGAGCTTGGAGGACCATATGGGATGCGCGGGATCAAACTCCGGGTCAGTCACGTGCAAAGCAAGCATCCTACTCACTGTACTATCTATAGAGACTTTTATTAGGACTTTTCAGACGATAATGTGCTGAGGACTCACCTTGGGATCTTATCAAAAACCAGATCTTGAGCAAGTAGGTCTGGATAGGGGTTTGGGATTCTGCCATCCCAGGAAGCTACCACAAGAAATGCTGATACCACTGTTGATGGACATAGTTTCAGTACTGAGACTCCACATCACCTTTCAGAGCGCTGACCTTGTTAGTAGCTCAAAAATCCTTAGTACATGTAAATTGATCCAGACTTGTCTTTTCTAAAAGACCATTAGTGATGAGTTACCAGGTACTGTGAAGCACTCTAAAATAGGGTAGTGAATGAGGTGGGGAACGGGATACTTTCTTTGTAATTCAGGGCAAGGTTTGGCTGACCTTCCACTTTGTTATTTGAGGCCTCACAGATGGGTGGGCTCATTTGAAAAATTAAAATATTACTATCACATAAGTGGCCCAGACAGGGCTTAACTCTCATCACAAAGAGGGAAGGAGAAGCAAGGTAGAAACTCATTACCTGCATCAAAACGTGGCAGAGGGACATGGAGGAGGCAAGAAAGAACCAACTCTTCTCAATCTATATGTACTGATGAATCAATATCTCCTTTCTTTCTAATACTAGCTTTTCTACTTTCTAATATTAGATCTAAATCTGATTTTTCTGTTTTTTTCCCTAATCTCATCCTTTGAAAACTTAGTTGGGGTATATTTTTATTCCCAACCTCTAAGTAAAAATAATTAAATAAATAAATGAAAAGAAATGGACCATGTAAAACAATCTAAAGTCTGGAGAAATCACACCAGAAATGAAGGCCTCATAAGATCATCCATTGCTCAATTTTCTCATTTGGGTGGGGCGGTGGGTGTGCCCTCCTCGCTCCTGCTGATGCTCGGCCAACTAGGCCAGATGGCTCAATGCAAGTGCTTGAGGATGCAGCACTGCTTGGGTCCTGTGGTGCTGGGAACCACCAGGGCTACCCTGGCAATGCTTAGGGGCCTCCAGGGTCACGTAGAGCAGTGTTTGGGGGCTACCACAGTTGCATCCAGCAATTCTCAGGAGCCACCAAGTCTATATCTAGTGGTGCTCAAAGGTCCAGGCAGCAGCAGGGATCAAACTAGAGTCAGGTGCATGTGCTCTTAATGCCTATACGATCTCCTTGCCCTTCCTAGACTCTTTTCAAGCGAACCCATTTTCTAGTGAGAGTCACTGTTACTGTCACTGTCATCCTGTTGCTCATTGATTTGTTCGAGCGGGCACCAGTAATGTCTCTCATTGTGAGACTTATTATTACTGTTTTTGGCATATCCAATAAGCCACGGGTAGCTTGCCAGGCTCTGCCGTGCGGGTGCGATACTCTCGGTAGCTTGCCGGGCTCTCCGAGAGGGGCAGAGGAATCGAACACGGGTCAGCCACATGAAAGGCGAACGCCCTACCATTGTGCAATCACTACAGCCCACCTAGTGAGAGTCGGGAGGGAAATTAAAAATGTATAGCCAAAGTTTGAAGCTCTCTCTGGTTGATTTTTATTTTTTACTTGTTTGTGTGTGGGGAGGGGGACACGATTCATCAGTCGTGTACCAAGATGAGTATTAATATATGCCTAAGTTTTCATTGATATCACTAATTCGTATTTCCTATCAATAGTCTTAACAGTTCTTGTTAGGGCATTTATGAAGCCAGCAATCTCCACAATGGCAAAATGCAGACCTTTGATGCTATAGTATCTTCCCAACAAGCTGGTATTTTAATATCCTTTTGCCTTATGAGATCAATTTGTACTCTGGTGCAGAGATTTCTGTAAAAGGTCAGTCCTGATATTGGAAGAGAACATTTAATCAAAAATAGTATGTAAAAGATAATGCAGAGATGATATCAAATAATAACCTTTATTCTCTCTGACATAAACCAACTATTAACAAGAATATTGAAGCACAAAGCTATTGTGTGTTGAGTCATGTTTAGAGAATTCATATTAGCTATAAAGTAGCTGTTATACAGAATGTTACAATGTAATACTATTGTGTTATATTTAGAGAATTAATATTATCCACGGGAAAAATAACTTACTTTTTTATACTAGTTAAGTTAGAAAATGATCTGGTTTCTTTCAAGACAATGCCTCATTCAGTTATTATTCATACTCCTGGATAAAATTGCCATAAAATTTAAAAGGTATCTCATTTAGGTTCAGCTGAATTATACTTTATTTTAGAAGAAAAAGCAAGATCTTTCTGACCTGCATTTTCTATTGTGAGGTTAACATTTTGTTTTTAATAATAAGTGCTGCTGATATAAAACCAGGTAAAAATATTTGTACACACCCACTTTATAAAATTTTATTATTAAAAATAGGATTAAGAATCGAGAATGTAGAACAAAATAGCACTGATTTTAGTATGAACTAATGGGAACCAGTATTGCATATTTTCTTTTTTTTTTTTTTGCTTTTTGGGTCACACCTGGCGATGCACAGGGGTTACTCCTGGCTCTGCACTCAGGAATCACTCCTGGCGGTGCTCAGGGGACCATATGGGATGCTGGGAATAGAACCTGGGTCGGCCACGAGCAAGGCAAACGCCCTACCCGCTGTGCTATTGCTCCAGCCCCCAGTATTGCATATTTTCTTAGGATTTTTTCCCCTTTAGGTTAAGGGCCACTCCTGGTGGTGCTCAGGGCTTACTCCTGGCTCTCTACTCAGGGGTCACTTCAGGTGGTTCTTGGGGAACCATATGGAGCGCCAGAGATCAAATCAGGTTTGGCTGCATGAAGTGCAAGCACCTTGCCCATGTACTATCTCTCCAGCACCTCTCTTAAGAATTTTGCAAAACCATAATTCCCAAAAATAGAGAGAAAGAAGGAAAGTGCCTGCCACAGAGACAAGGGTTGAGATGGAGTGCGGGTGGTGGGAGGGATACTGGGAACATTGGTGGTGGAAAATGCACACTGGTGGAGGGATGGGTGTTCAATCAATGTATGACTGAAACTCAATCATGAAAGCTTTGAAACTGTATCTCACAGTGATTCAATTAAAAAATTAAAAAAACTTCCAATACTATATTAAAGAGAAGTGGTGAGAGTGGGCATCCTTGTCTTGTCCCGGATCTTAGAGGAAAAGCCCTTAGTTTTTCTCCATTGATGATAATGCTTGCCCTAGGTTCGTGGTAGATGGCTTTGACTATCTTGAGAAAAGTTCCTCCAAAACCCATTTTGGTGAGAGTTTTTATCATGAATGGGTGTTGGATCTTGTCAAATGCTTTCTCTGCAGCTATTGATATGATCATATGGTTTTTATCTTTACTTTTGTTGATGTGATGGATTATGTTGATTGATTTCCGAATGTTAAACCATCCTTGCATCCCCGGGATGAATCCCACTTGGTCATGGTGTATGATCTTTTTGATGAGTTGTTGGATTCTATTTGCTAGTATTTTGTTGAGGATCTTTGCATCGGTGTTCATCAAGGATATTGGTGTATAGTTTTCTTCGTTAGTGGTGTCTTTGTTTGCTTTTGGTATTAGGGAGATATGTGCCTCGTAGAAACTGTTCGGAAGGGTTCCTGTCTTTTCAATTTCCTGGAAAAGCTTAAGGAGAACTGGCAACAAGTCTTCTTTAAATGTTTGGAAGAATTCGCCAGCAGGCAAGAAAAAGATATTAAGGGGATTCAGATCGGAAAGGAAGAAGTCAAGCTCTCACTATTCGCAGACGATATGATGCTATACCTAGAGAAAACTAAAAGCTCTACTAAGAAACTCTTAGAAACAATTGACCTATACAGTAAAGTCGCAGGCTATAAAATCAATACCCAAAAATCCATGGCCTTCCTATATGCAAACAATGAGACAGAGGAAAGGGACATGAAAAAAGCAATCCCGTTCACAATTGTGCCCCAGAAAATCAAATATCTTGGAATCAGCTTAACTAAATAAGTAAAGGACCTCTACAAAGAAAACTATAAAATGCTACTCCATGAAATAAAAGAGGACATGAGGAAATGGAAACATATCCCCTGCTCATGGATAGGGAGAATAAACATTGTCAAAATGGCAATACTCCCAAAAGCATTATACAGATTTAACGAGATCCCTATAGGGATACCCATGGCATTCTTCAAAGAAACGGAGCAAGCAATCCTGAAATTTATATGGAACAATAAACGCCCACGGATAGCTAAAACAATTCTTGGGAAAAAGATGGTGGGAGGCATCACCCTCCCCAACCTTAAACTCTACTACAAAGCGGTAACAATTAAAACAGCATGGTACTGGAACAAAGGCAGAGCTGCAGACCAATGGAACAGGGTGGAATATCCCCACACACAACCTCAAATGTATGATCATCTAATCTTTGATAAGGGAGCAAGAGATGTGAAGTGGAACAAGGAAAGCCTCTTTAACAAATGGTGCTGGCACAACTGGACAACCACATGCAAAAGAATGGGCTTAGACATCGACCTGACACCATGCACAAAAGTCAGATCAATATGGATTAAAGACCTCAACATAAGACTACAAACCATAAGGTACATTGAAGACAAGGTGGGCAAAACCCTCCACGATATTGAAGATAAAGGTATCTTCAAAGATGACATGGAACTAAGCAATCTAGTAAAAACAGAGATCACCAAATGGGACTACATTAAACTAAAAAGCTTCTGCACTGCAAAAGATACAGTGACCAGAATACAAAGACTATCCACAGAATGGGAAAGGATATTTACACAATACCCATCAGATAAGGGGTTGATATCAATGGTATATAAAGCACTGGTTGAACTCTACAAGAAGAAAACATCCAACCCCATCAAAAAATGGGGCGAAGAAATGAACAGAAACTTTCCCAAGGAAGAGATACGAATGGCCAAAAGGCACATGAAAAAGTGCTCTGCATCACTAATCATCAGAGAGATGCAGATCAAAAGAACCACCATGGGGGAAACATGAGCACAAAAATGTATAAATCTGTAACTGTACCCTCACATTGACTCTCTAATTAAAAATAAACTAATACAAAATTTTTAAAAAAGACCAGCCTGACTTATCTTATAAAATTAAAATAATACTAAAATACTAAATACTACTAATTAAAATATTAAATACTAAAATACCAAACTAAACTAAAAATTTGTTCTTTGAAAAAAGAAGGACCAAGATTAATCACCATGCAGTTCCATTTCATGTTTAGGGCTATGATTAAAAAATTCCATAGTTTTTTTAAAAAAAAGAAAGACTAGAGTTAGGGGCTAGAGCGATAGAACAGTGGGTAAGGCTGTGCATGGCTGTGTAAGCGCCTTAAACGAGGCCGACCCGGGTTTGTTTCCCGGCATCCTATATGGTCCCCTGAGCACTGCCATTAGTAATTCCTGAGTGCATGAGCCAGGAGTAACCCCTGTGTATCGCCGGGTGTGACCCAAAAAGAAAAAAAATTCCATAGCTTAAAATTTAAAAAAATTAGAATTCTGAAAGATGACAGGCAGGTGATTCCTACTTGAATATGTCACATTGCTGTAAAAGATAAGCTATATGGCCTCATTCTGGCCGCAAGCTAACTTCCTAGAGCTGACTGCCCCAAGATTCTTCCTGACTCAGCTTTTCCAAACAGCTCTTTGTCGATTTCCATCTGTGCTTTCCTATCCAGGTGCAGAAGCCTGCTTGGCACATGAGTTCGCCATAGTAGTAGTATTTTGTACTCTGGGATAACAGTTCCTCACTGCATGTGTGTGCCTCTATGTGTGTATACAACAAATGAGACACATTTAGCTACATGATTTCCTCTCCATTTCTACTCACTTGTCATGTCATATATTGTGAGTTAACCAAGTAAGGCAGTGGTCCAGAGTTGCCTTCCATCCTCCCCAGACCTCCCCAGCAGAGAGAAGAAGAGCCAGAGAGATGGGGGGAACCAGAGCCTGATGGTGAAAATGGCCTGTTTAATGCAGAGTTGTTAGCATATTGAAAGAACATCTGAGAGGAGGTCTAGCACCTAGGTGTGATTGATCATTTGCTTCTGGAAATTTACATAGATCATTTACATAGGAAGTCATTAGCATAGGAAATTCTCTTGGGGAGATTAATGCAAGGAGACATTCTGTCTCCTGTGGGCACCTACATTGCTCTTTTATCTTTCCCTCTAGTTGTATATGTTACCAATACTTGCAGTTGTTTGGATAAAAACAGTAAGAAACAAAGATCCCAACACTTGGTTCTCTGACCTCTGAGAGCAAGCAAAGCTTTTACTATAAATCCCAGACTAAGTCTCCTCAGGCCACTTCAGCCTGTTCTTTCCCATAGGGGTCATGTCTCTTAAGTCATAACAGCTTGCATCAAGACCAAGCAATTTTATGCATCAAGCTTGCATAAAATCAAGCTTGCATTTATGCTTTCTAGGCTGCTCCATTTTGATGCTGGGGTAGCTTTGCCACTTGCCCTGGATCCATCCCAGTCCCACTGCAGGACCTCTCTTTTGGGATGTTAGGAACTACAGCAACTGAAGCCTGAGCCAAGTAATTATGACCTAGTTGCAAGACTGCCACATGAGCTGGGGGAGAAGTCAGCTGGAATAGAGAAGGGATCACTAAGTCAATAATGGTTGGAGGGATCATTCAGGATAGGAGTTGTGTGCTGAAAGTAGATAAAGGACCAAATGTGATAGCCTATCATTATCTATATTGCAAACCATAATGCCCCAAAGTAGAGAGAATATGGGGGAAATTGTCTGCCAGAGAGGCAGGGGGAGTGTTGGGAAGGGGTGGAGGAAACATTGGTGGTGAAAAATGTGCACTGGTGGAGGGATGGGTGTTCCATCATTGTATGACTGAAACTCAAACATGAAAACTTTATAACTGTATTTCACCATGCTTCAATAAAAATCACTGTATCACTGTCATTCCGTTGTTCATCGATTTACTCAAGCAGGCACCAGTAAAGTCTCTATTCCTTCCAGCCCTGAGATTTTAGCAGCCTCTCCTTACTCGTCTTTCCCAACTATTAGAGGCTCTTTCATGGTCAAGGGAATGAGACCTATTGTTACTGTTTTTGGCATATCGAATACGCCATGGGTAGCTTGCCAGGCTCTGCCCATGCGGGCAGGATACTCTCGGTAGCTTGCTGGGCTCTCCAAGAGGTAGGTCACATGGCCAACCCAAGTTTGACACCTCCTCCCCTCTCGGAGAGCCCGGCAAGCTACTGAGAGTATGGAGCCCACGCGGCAGAGCCTGGCAAGTTACCCGTGTGTATTGGATATGCCAAAAACAATAACAATAAGTCTCTCAATGAGAGACATTACTGGTGCCCGCTCGAACAAATCAATGAGCAACTCTTTATGATTTGTTGCCTACTGTCTGAACTCCATCAAATATGGTGTGGTAATTATGGAAAATGGGTAGGTAGGAAGTGTCTTTTAATGTGTTCGGAAAGTGCAGCATGGCAGGGGTTGGGTAGAGGAGGTCGGTTGCTGGGGCTGGGTCCCTTGGGGCAGAGAGAGTTCTAACCCTCTGGGGCACCCAGAGTGAAAAAAGCCTGCCTGTTTTTTATTTTTTATTCAATAAAAATAAATTAAATAATTATGACCAATGCCCAGGAGCAGATATATTTCAGAGTCCATCAACTCTCAAATATTAGGAGCATAGCGTCAATGGTCTTTCTGTGTTTAACCAAAGATCTTAACTCTCCAGTAAAATATAAAAAGGCTATAGGGGAACTAGAAAAGCAAGTACAAATACACAGCACTTCAAATACAAAGCAGTACAAATACAAAGTTTAGAATTACCAGAAAGTTTTGGTTTATAGGTAATCAAGACTTACTCGGGGAACTGTGCCAATGAGAGGTAAAATACAAAGGAAAGGTCAAAGATAAACTTTAAATTAGGGATGCTAGCAATAAGCTTCTCTGGAAGGAGGAAAAGGGGCAATTCACCAATGAAGCCTAAAACACTTAGGGTTGATATCCAACAATGTATAGCTTAGCCATCTGGTATTGGCCCCATCTCCTGCCCAGGTTTCCATCAGTATAACCAGAGCCTTAAAATACTACTATAAAATCCTACAATCAGGACACGTGGGTAATTCCAATGTTGAATTACAAAAGCTGAACAGCCCATTAATACAACATAGATCCGAATATTATTCACCACCACCCCACCCCCAAAACAATCCCATTGTCTGGGACATAGGGGCCACTGAGTAAGTGTGAATGGAATAAATCCACTGCTGCCTCATGATACCAGGATTTCTAGACAGGGTTGAAGAATGGAATACATGAAGTCATTAAATTGTAAAGACTCCTAGTTTAATGTACCTCAGGGCTCAAAATATTTTGCTTGTGGAACAGATTCACAGTCTATATTGCATTTTCACAACCATTATTTGATTTAAGAAGACATTCTACTCTATTCTATTTTCCATAGAACCTAAAAGTAATTTTAAAAAATATAAGTGCAGGGACTGGAGCAATAGTTCTGTGGGTAGGGTGTTTGCCTGGCACACAGCTAACCTGGTTTCATCCCCGGCATCACATATGGTTCACTGAGCTTGCCAGGAGTGATCCCAGAGTACAGAGCCAGGAGTAATCCCTGAGCACTGCTGTGTGTGGCCCTAAAGCAAACCAAAATATATGAGTCTAAACTTTGCATTCTCCTGCTTGAATTGTGTTAGGACTGATTGACTTCAGAACAGATTTTAAACTTATTCATAGGGAATGCTTGGTTTTTTTAGATGCAATCTCTGTTCCTCCCATTATGTGTTCCTTTCCCCCTTAAATACACAGAACCCCAGAAATATAGAAGTCCCTGCTATACCCAAATTTATATAAGCGTCATCTCTGCTTTCTAGGCCATGCTCTGGCCTACAATACACCCTCACATACTTGGACACAGTATCCATCCACCCAGTAGGGCTCCAATGGGTCTTTGGCATTGGTGACAGAGGTATGTAACACTATTGCCAAAGGGTGCTGGGACAGGACAAATGTTTAGAGCATCTATACATAATATGGCAGAGGTGTAGGAATTATTGGATATAGATTTAATCTGGGAAACAGACAAGATGGAAGCAGTTGTTTGAGGCTAAGAGAATAAATCTGCTTCTTTATACTGAAACCCACAGGAAGTTAAGATGGGATGAGGGAACAACTCGTACATATTGTTTTAATTTAGTTTTCCTCAGAAGCAGACCATGAGACAAGAACTTGAGTGAAAGCAGTTTATGTAGTGTAAGTGGTTTCAGGAAGCACACTGGTAAGGAAAGTAGGAAGTAAGAGAGAAGGAAAAGAACTCAGTGGAGGCTGGTATTGATGGATACCATATTGCTGCAGACAATAATTCATCTGGAAAGCAATTAAAGACCATGTAAAATATACTTTGTAGTTCCAATAAAGAGGTAAGGATGCAGTGAATGTTTTCACCAGTTCCAATAAGTCTTCAGTTGAGGCTGTTTCTAGTGTATGGGGTCATTACCCACACACAGGCTGAGAAGGCTCCAATGGTCCAAGAAAGGTCCAAGAAAGTCATGGGTGTTGTAGCTGAGAATCATTGGATTGGGATGTAATAAAATTTGTATGTAATAGTAAATTTCAAGGGGACACAGGCAAGCATCTGATATCCTCTGCTGCACATGTGTGCTTGATGGTCAGAGTCCAGACAGGTAAAATCAAGAGGGCACCAATCCCAAGCCATGTTCAGGAAAGTGACCAGGACCAGGAGTCAAAGGGTGGTTTCCTGGTGAAGATCATGAGCCAGCCAGCAAGAGAATAATTGTCATCTAGGTCTGAGTCCCTTCTCTATTTCTCTTAAGTGTGGATCTCTGACCAAATGACTGTACCCCGTCTATATGTCAATTTCCTTGCAAGTGAAACAGAAACATCTGGCTCACCTACTTTCAGACTGTAGAGAGGAACAAGGACAATTGTTCACAGAAAGCTCTGACAAACCTGTGCAATGCCATAGATTTGTCCAAAGGAACAAGAAGAGGAACAAATTAGGAAGTTTAATTTTGAAGTGATTTTCTTTCTCTGGCTAAGGGCTTCGAATGACTTGTCTGAAGGCAAATACTGACTTTGAACAGAGTATAATCATCAGACTGGGGTGGAGTCTGTGGACAGGCCACCGGAAGCAAGGTGATGATCTTTAGGATGGTTACTGAGGCCAGAAAGTTGCATGACAGTGTTTGAAAGGTGACATCAGTTGCCTTGAGGAAGATTGCTGGGGTGATGTGGGAGAGGATTTCAGATTCTAAAATAAAGACTTGAACCCTGAAAGGAGTGCATGCGATCTGCGCACTCTCACTTTTCACTTAAATTTTCCAGATGAATCACTCTAAGTGCACTTCTTAAACAAGACATCAACTGGATATGAGCTTTTCCCTGAAGTGTAGGTCAGACTTTTGGTTGCCAGGGGAAAGCTGAGGGTGGGACTAATCAGTCACACGTCTGCTGAGATAATCACTGCAGCAGCTCTTGCTGCGTGTAATTGCTCCTAGTGCAAGTGTGAACTGTCACAAAGAGAAAATAATAGGGTTGTCCCGGGATCTTGGGGATGGCTGCCATTTCCACCATGATGGTTAATGTCTTTTTCCTCAAGGGAGCTTGATAATGGTATAATTTTCCGTGAACACTGTTTAATGGAAGACATTTTGTGAGAGTTTTGCAAAAATATAAAAGATTAACTTGATGGTCTCGCCTGTACACTGGGATTTTCTAAATGTGGTTCAATAGTACCTTTGAGAAAATGAGTAAATTAACAAGGAAAGGTGTTGCCTGTGAGAACAAAGAGAATGTAATAACATCGCTTACTCAAGCCAGCTAAGATACAAATATCATAGAGGGTTATCTGGGAAGGCACTAATTCTGGGAACAGGAAGGATATAAGTAGTATTTTACAAATAATCGCTTTAAATAGAATGTCACCCACTTCTGCAGATCTCCCTTTCTGCTTATGCAAAATTCCTTTTCACTCCTCACTTTCTCTTTGCCTGCTGTTTTTCCATCATTTACTAGTTTCCCCCATTTTGTTGCTGACTGGTAAATTACCATTGACATTTGGCTTATTTTCAAACAGACTGGAGTCTGCCAAAGGATGATGCAGCAACTTGTAATCAAAAGTTGGAACTCCAGGCATCTATGCTGGACTTATGAGCAGTAAGAGCTTCCAAACAACAAAATGTTATTTTGCTGAAAACCAGTGCTTTTTCTTCGTTAGCACTGCTTATATGCCTCGAGGATCGCAAAGAAATAAATCTGTGTGAGTTTACATAGATCTCCCAAGTTCCTGTCAACCAATGTTTGCTTTCTATTAGCCCCATCCTTCTCTGTTTTCTGATAGCTGGGTCCTTAGAGGAATGCTTGGATTTAGCCAAACTCCTTAGAGCCTCTTCTCTCAGCCCTTTCTTGAGTACACGGAAGGACTCCTCTGACATCCTTTTACATCTGTTAGCTTAGTGATTGCATCACAAGAAAGACCACAGAAGTTTCCTTGAATGTTTCTTTTACTTCGCATTAAATAATGTAGTCTTATTCCAAAGATCTTAGTCACTTACTTGTTTCTGTGGCTTCTCTCTCAAGTTACATCAACTTCTCTAAGACCCACTTATTAATTTATTTGGTCAAGAAGTATAATCAGTAGTTTCAAAGAAACAATCACTGTGGATACAATGAGCATATTGTATGCCTCTTGCGCTGTTCTCTCTGGAGTCTGACAGTGCTGCAGTTTTCAGTTATTAAAACAAACTCTTGGAGACCTTGTCTCTTCATCTGCCCTCTGCTTTCCTCTCTGTTTGATCTATTGCTATAGTTCCCTTTGCTCTCTATTCTCCAGTTTACGGAATTATCTTCAGTGCCCTAAATTTGCCATAGCCTCTGTTTTAGTTCAATTGCAGACAATAAATAGAAACCACCTGTAGCTATTACGGTAATGCTAGCTGATATAACAATAAACTCCAAAGACTCCCCATGGCCTAACAAGATAGAAATCTATATATCACTATTATGAACTCCAAAATGGGTGTTGTGGTGTTGTAGGGAGCCGTTTAAAGTGATCATTCAGAACTCAGACTCTTCCTTTCTTGTGATGATGTGCCTCAGTATTCTCTGTGTACAGGCACCATAGAGACAAAAGGCTGAAGGAAGATTCCCTTCCTGAGAGGTTTTTATGGGTGGGAACTGGAACTGGGGCATCACTTTATGCGCACTGCTAGAACTGATAGATGGCAACATCACTGCAAGGAAGCCTGAGAAATGTAGTCCTGCTCTGTGCCAGGAAGCAGTTTGAAGAGGAACTAGTCAGATGTGGCCTCTGGAGGAATAAGCCAAACTCTGCATGACTTAAGTAGGAGAAGCTTCACTGAGAGGAGTTTGGGTAGGTCACAAAGTTACTACAGGATGTTGGGAACCTGGTTCAGACACTCAGTTGAAGATCACACCTCAATGAGAGACTCTTCTTGTTTGCAGTGAACACTGGCTGTCTGAGCTTGTGTCACCACATCAGTGCCATTGGACCGTGGATGCTGCCACTTCTGCCCTGGACACTGGGTACGCTGCCATTGTTCCAACTGTTGTGACCACGAAGCAAAATGGCTTCTCCAACATCCCTGCTTCTTTGTTTCACTAACTCCTAACTCCAAGTTTGGGAAGAGTGAAATTGTTGGAGTAGTCTCACTCAGACTGGCAAGTAATGCAAAATAATGTATCAGGACAGTCTCCACCTTGAGGCATCTTCTTCCCCATCACCAGAGTTACTGCTTTTAAAAATTAAATTGCACAACTTGGTATACCATACCAGATAATCGCCAAGGTCCTTTTTTGCCTTCGAGAGACTATGATTTGCTCCTTATCTATAGCTAACTACTTTTTCAATGGGGGATTTATTCTCCAGGGCAGGGCTATTACAAAAAATAGGGACATATTTCTTGGTTCATTTACTTCTCAATTTTATGCTACCAATTTTTGTTCCAAACTAGAATGGGAGTGCAGAATCCACATTTCTTCAGAGCAGCGACTGCATCAACTTAATGTCTCAGTATTACGAGACAGCCATAGGGCTGTGTCAAAGATATTTACTTGTTTTTACTCTCATAATTACTCTGGTTTTAGCAAGATGGGTGTGATTTCTCAGACACCCTATTACGGTTGGGACTATGAAACTGCCTTTCAAAATTGTTGAAAGTAACTCAGTGTATCTGCAGTATGATAACATTAATCCTGGCTTGACATAAATGCTAGCTTTGTGGATTCACACTCCGTAAAACAAGTGTATTTGAGCCTGAAGAAAATGCCAGTGTTCAGATAGTTTTGACTTTATTTTGTCTCTCTTGGTCTGTAATAATCGTGTTTAATTTCGACGCATTTAGACAGCTTGAAAGCCAAAATGCTTTGTTATAGTAAAATAACTTGAAAGTACAACTTTAATGATTTGGTGAAGAACTGTGTAATCCAGAGGGGGGAATTTTAGTCCTGTGCACTGTCATTTAATTTTATCAAAAATGTGAAAAAATGGTCATATTTCTACTAGGTCTTCAGGGGAGGATAAAGTAATTTGGTTTTGAAATTTTGAATTTGGTAAGGATTGTTAACTTTCATTTTTTCCAGTGTTCCATTGAATTGTTTTAGGATTTATGTGAAAAAAGGTGACCCTGATGTAGAAGTATGGAGAATTCAGTCCTGAATTCTCTATCTCTGCTATGGAGATTCACAGTGCATCTTAAAAGCACTGAGGAGTTCTATTTAATTTTGTAACATGATTCTTAAATTTGATCATCAAATTGTTTTTACAAAAACATGTTAACCCTTATTTGAGCATTTCCCACATAAGCTTGTATCATTATCAGTCATTGGCAGGAGTGAAGAAAGTAGCAAACAGTCATGGATTGTTAAACTGTGTATGGTTTTCAGAGCTTGAACTTACATTTTCATTTTGCTTCATCCTCCAACAAAGATAGTTGCTTCACTTCCTTTAAGTGAAAAATGGTAGACAGGCAACACGGGTGATTGGAGTGCCTTAAAACAACTCCGCAACCAGGTTTAAACTTACTCCATGACTGGAGGGAAGGTGTGGATCTCACTTCTTTTCATTTTCTGCAGCTATTGAGTCAGCCTGGGATGATGGGAAGTTTGCTTTCATTGTAACACTCAATAGCTGGTTGTGAAAAATGTCTGCTATGATAAGGCTGTCCCCATCTTGCGCATGCGCTTCTGGGTCTTACAGGTTGGACTCATGTCTGTGCCCACACTCTTGTACCTAGTGTCGCAAAGTAAGAAGAGAAAGAACACATAGCCGCCCAAAACAATGCTGTTTGCACGAAGACTGGTTTGCAGGAAATAGTTAAGAAATAGTCAAAAGTTTAGGTGTGGTGAAAATGGAGGGACTTACTGTGAGTCTACGCCACCAGTATCTTCTCTAAGTCTCTCATCGAGGTTGTCTTCTTGCTGATCCTGTGGCAAATGTATGGATTCAGCCTGAGTGCAGTTTACATTTGTATACAACTCCCCTGCTCCATGAGGTTGAGTGCTTCCTCTCTTATCCCACAGAGGAAAGCATCTTCATCCTCTTCATGCTGGTAGTGTCTTTGGTGTCTCTTGCTTTGAGCATCATAGGGCTCTTCTGTATCTCATTCAAGAAGTATAAGGACCAAATGCGGGGCTGGGAGAGCAGATTTGACCTCCGTGCATCTAGTGAGCAGAACACTGCCAGTAGATCACCAGCTCATCCTCTCTGCACTCATTGCCCTCCAAGGACTCAGAAAGAGTTCTTCTGGCTGCAGTAATGAAGGGGATGAGTAGAGTTGTTCTACTCACAGTAAATAATAAGATCCAATGGGTCAGGCAGGAAGCATAGCCTCCTACTCATATGCACTTTTTATTTCTCTGACAATAAACAGAATTCTAAAAATCCAGCCATTAGACACTAATTATTGTAGACCAGCATCTATTCCATGGAGCCAGCGTCATGCCAGTAGCAGCCATGCCAGCCACAGCTGTGCCTGTAGCAGCCTAGACATGCTTGAAGGCACTGCAGTTCAGAATAGATGGTAAAGAATAGGAAGGCGAAGTACCAGGTGAAGGTAGTACTGAGCAAGCACAAGCTCATGTTTTGGCATGACAAAGGCCTTAGACTATCAGAGTTCTTTTATGCTGTGTGGGGTAAGAGAGTAAAGAAAGGGAATTAACTAACATCTTTGGAGAGCCTGGCAAGCGACTGAGAGTATCTCGCCTGCACGGCAGAGCCTGGCAAGCTACCCGTGGAATATTTGATATGCCAAAAACAGTAACAACAATTCTCACAATGGAGATCTTACTGGTGCCCGCTCAAGTCAATCAATGAGCGACGGCATGACAGTGATACAGTGATGTTAACTTAGTGAGATATTGAAAGGTTCCATACAGTTTGGGAAACTCGTTTATCATTGTCTCCTAACCTCTTCACACTATTTTTGCCAGACAAATGGTGATCATCCAGGCTTTGTTTGATGGTTACCTTGACAAATTCAAAGATAGAATTAAACAGATCTTTAATCCAGTGAGCAACTCAGTGAATTTCAACATTACATCAGGGACCTTCAAGGGGAGAACTCACTGAAATATTAAGTTAGAAATGAATAATTTGATGAGCTAAGACATATTAAACAATTTATCTGTATAACTGTCATCAAACAACCTTACCATCAACTACCATTCTTAGAAACTCAATCCTGAGACATTCTGAATATTAGGGACTCAAGGCTTCATCCCATTTATTTTCTTTCTGATTCCTTTTGTTGCTGTTGACGTCTGGGGAACATACACTTGGTGTCAGTGCTTGCCAGGGCTCTCTCATGTTAGCAGAGGTGCTTGTATATACTTAGTCGCAGTGCTCACAGGAGAGCACACACTTGTGGCACCAGGGATTCCAATGGTAAGCTACTAGTATGGCATTCTGTTATGGAGGCTGAGTCAGGGATCAAATTCAGGGACTTCACACCTTTAGGGCTCTCCCACTGAGCCAAATTCCTGGCCCCTTCGGATTATTTACTTTTAGGCTTACTGTATTTTGGTTTTACTAAACTGTACAGCATTTAGCTAGAGTTGATGTGTATCGGTGATGTGCTAAATATTATGTTACTAGTGCCAAATAGAAACTTTCTGTGTGAGTCAGGAGGAGGCATTTTCACAAACCTGTAGCCATTACCTCTCACATTTGCAAATGGAAAATATGGTGTGACTGGACTGTTTTTGCTTTGGGACCAATCCATCTTCCCAGTTCTGGGACACATATTAGACCTGGCTAATCAATATAATCTTCTTCCCTGATGACAGGGATTGACTTATCAATGAGAAAGCGACCCAAGATAAGCCAGTGAAACTTAACTCTGCAATTCTGTGTTGGGAAACAATTGTCTTGCATTTCTCCACTTAGAAGCGAGACATTTGTTCTGCAGTATTTTCTAAAGAGGTTTATGTAGTCTCAATAATCTTGGAAGATTGAGGTAAGTCTCGCCTCGGAGCAAAGAACAGTCATGCTTACTGTCTGGTATAATAAAGATATGTTTTTCCTTCTCTTGTAGAAATATGTCATTTGTTTAAGTCCAAAAACTATCTCTTTTTCCATATGGCAGAATTCTACTAGAAACACAATTTATTAAAAATATTTTACCTGGGATGTCATATTTGAGACCAGTTTGTTTTCAGGAACTAAGGCTGATCTAACAGTCAACAAGGAAAATACAGGTTGATGGAACTCAATGTAGTCTACTAAGAGAGTAATGAAAGTTACCCCTTGACAGACTCACAACCCCAGGACATTTTGGGGACTTCAAAAAGGAGAAATTTACCCAATATAGGTATTCTCAGCATGGCTTCAGAGCTCAGAGACTCTATTAAGAGCTCAATCAGATTCCTTAGAGTAAAATTCAGTGAATCTGACTAGAACAGTCTATACAGTTATCTCTATTCTTATTATACTTTTGTAATAAGAGGTGATGTTTTCTCAGAACTAGACCTCACTGCAAATGAATTCATCTTACAGCGATTATTTGGTGCAATTGAAGTGAGGAGGACAAGGAAAACATGCTTCAGTAATATAACTTGCTGTAGAAATCAGATTAGAAGGTCTCTTACTCCTTTTAGAGGGTTTGACTTTCTCCCTTCACACTGAAGGGAAAAACACACATTTCAATGGATCAACAAATTTGCTGATCTCTAGCTAAGGTTTTCAAAATGAACCATTCCAGGTTTTTATCCTTGATTTGAAATTTGAAGGAGTAAGACTTTTTCTGGAGGCAAGCAAGCTGGATAAGGAGAAATTGATTTCAATTACAGCAAGATCACATAGTGACTCTGCAGGTACAATCTTCATGACTGCTGCTGCTTTTCTGAATATGCGATGACAATGGGGACACAGCAACTCAGGAGAACCTGTCATTTGAAAATACTTCAAGTCTGACATCATTTCCATTAGCTGCCCTCAGAGTTCCAGACTGGATTTTCAGGCAGCTTCAATCTTTAACTCCCTGCCCCTCCCTATAAAAATGTCCATCATTGTGTGATTTAACTTTGGGACAAACTTAAGACTTGAGTCTGGTTCTGTGAGATAACTGAACAAGTCAGCATCTCAAATTCTGAGTCATGGAACTTCTTGAGTTCCAAAGTCAGAATTGTAGGGGAACAAAACCCTAAAAACATCTTTTTTTTTGCAAAAGTTTTATTTCATCAGAAGAGTTCTGAAGGCTGGGCATGGGTTGTCTTTAATTTTGTTGTTGTTGTTGTTAGATTTGAGAGTTTTTTTTTGTGGGGGCATATCTGGCATTGCTTAAGGCTTTCTCCTGACTCTGCACACAGGGACTGCCCCTGGCGGGCTCAGGGGACCTTATGAGGTGCAGAGGGTTAAACCCAAGTTGGCCCGTGCAAGGCAAATACCCTACCTGCTGTACCATCTCTCTAGCACCCAGGTTGTCTTTGAAAGAGATATATACATGGGGATTTCTTTCTGCATGGGCATCTGCCTTGCTGTGCAGGAAAACTGAATCTTCTTAAGTCTTTTTAGTGGAGAAGGTAGAGCTTAAATCTGAATCTAACAGTCATACCTTTGTTCACCGTGACTTCTCTGGTTACTTCCCTAACTCTGGAAACCTCCCCTCTCCCTGCACCCTACCCAACCTCTCATCTTAGCTGAGTTATTTAAGATACTGTAAGCCACGTGGGTGAGTTACTCAGCCTTACCGGGTCTCTCCTGAATATCTGGAAGTATACATGTTATTATTAAACTTCATTTTGCCTCTTTCTCTTATAAAAAAAGATAAATCTTCCCCTCCAGATTATTATAAAAGGTTTAGGTTTATGAAGTTCAAGTCTTCTTTCCCATAATGTCACCTGGTCCTCTTTGCATTGCTCTGTGGATCTTGGGGAACCAGCATAGAAATACTCATACTTCAACTACTGCTATTGCTATGAGTAATAAACTAGCCTTTATCTCTGACTTAAGACTGCTATGTCTTGTCCCAGCATACAAAGAGCTGGCAGTTGCTAAATTGTTTGCTAGAAGGGAAAATCTCAGCTCCTGCACAGTCCTTAACTCTTCAGTTCTCTTGTTTTCCTGCTAAAAGTTTTTGACAGAGTATACATTTAACCATATTGGCAGCCATCTTGCTACCACAAGAAGTGAACTTGCATGCCTTGGAATGGAACCAACACAGGGGAAACATAACATAAAAATGGGAGATTCAGCAGACCATTGTTACAGCTGCCACTTTTTAATCAACCACAATGTGTCAGTGGTATTAGGTACTGTTTTCCCATTTGTTATTGAATCTTTGGAACCTTAAGAATTTGGTATTTTATCCATATAAAAGAGGTAACTGAATAGCACCAGTTAGGTACTTTTTTGGTAAAAAAATTTTAATGCAATAAAAGTAACTGCAGATACACAATATACTTTATAAGTGTGAGTACATGTATATTAATGCTTGAAACCTCAGTTTTACTATTTTGTTTGGGGGCCATGAACAGTGGTGCTCTGGGACTACTCTTGGTTCTGTCTTGGGGATTTTGGGGACCATGTGGTGCTGGGGATCAAATATGGGTCTCCTGCATGCAAAACATCTGCTTCGATCATTAACCCCTCTTCCCAACCTCAAGCATAAGTTTCTTAAAATAATTTATTCCGTGCAGGAGTGATAGTACAGTGAGTAGGGTGCTTGCCTTGCATGTAGCCAACCTGGGTTCTATTCACAGCAAACCATTGGTCCCCATAAGCTTGACAGCAGAGTCAGAAGTAAGCCCTGAGCACTGCCAGTGTGGTAACCAAACCAAACCAAAAGAACATATCCCATTTGGTGTGCCATAGAGTTTGATACTTACTACTCTGTCTTACTTTGTTTTTAAAGACTGATTTGACCCCTACATTAATATCATGATCCATACTAATAGATGGGAATCCAGTGTAAAGAACATTTTAGGTTTAAAAGTATTTTAGTTATTGTTCTTTGAAACAAGTAGAAGAAATGAAACCAGTGATATGCATCAGAAAAAAGTAGCAACAGCAAAAATGATTGGGAAAAAGGAGGTTGGGTGGGAAAATTTGAGAATGAATGGTCCAGGAGAGTGAAACATTTCAGGACCTTTGGCTTAAGACAGAATGTTCTGAATTTACTTACTTACCTGCCTACAATACAGAATTTCCTTGCCTACAGTTCAGAAACTGCGATGAGAGTCAATAGAAATGTTGTGTTCAGAAATGAATAATCAAATTATGGTATTGAAAGAAGAAAACAAAGAAAAGAAACTCTCAGAAAGAGGCGGTCTGGGGATGCTGATGATGCATTGCATCCTGAGATTTGAGGTCTATTTTGACCGTGGTACTGAGGGAGGGAATGCAGGGAGGGAGGAGAGAGATGAAGGTTGGTGGAGCAGCTAAGCCACTCAGAGCCCAGGGGGAAGTCCTTCTCAATACCACTATCTTCTTGGAGAGGCACAATTGAATCCTAAACAGCTTGACAGGCTGGAGCTCAAGCTGAGCCCAGGTAACTTTTGCTTCACAAGCCCATTAGGCAGTTTTAGAGATCTGGGGCTTTCAAGGTGGAGTGGCTATAGAACAATAGGCTTTTTAAAAGGCAGTAGAAAGAAATAGAAATATTCCCATTATTTAAAAAATTTGAACTTTTCTACTGAAACATTAAAGGGTGGGAGTAGAAAATGGTTTGCAAGGTTTATATTTATTCTGTACTTATTTTTAAAAAACACACTAATGAGTAATATTTTTTTATTAGTTTATTTTTAATTAGAGAGTCATCGTGAGGGTACAGTTACAGATCCATACATCTTTGTGCTCATGTTTCCCCCATACAAAGTTCGATAACCCATCCCTTCACCAGTGCCCATTCTCCACCACCAGTAAACCCAACATCCCTCCCCCCCGTCCCCAGTCCCATCTCCCCCCACCCCACACTGCCACTATGGCAGGGTATTCCCTTTTGTTCTCTCTCTCTGATTAGGTGTTGTGGTTTGCAATAAAGGTGTTGAGTGGCCATTGTGTTCAGTCTCTAGTCTATATTCGGCCCGCATCACCCTTCCCCTGCATGACCTCCGACCACATTTTACTTGGTGGTCCCTTCCCTGAGTTACCCAGAATGAGAGACCAGCCTCCAAGCCATGGAGACAACCTCCTGGTACTTATTTCTACTATTCTTGGGCGTTAGTCTTATAGTCTATTATTCTATATTCCACAGATGAGTGCAATCTTTCTATGTCTGTCTCTCTCTTTCTGACTCATTTCACTTAGCATGATACTTTCCATGTTGATCCACTTATATGCAAACGTCATGACCTCATTTTTTCTAACAGCTGCATAGTATTCCATTGTATAGATGTACCAGAGTTTCTTCAACCAGTCATCTGTTCTAGGGCACTCGGGTTTTTTCCAGATTCTGGCTATTGTAAACAGTGCTGCGATGAACATATAAGAGCATATGTCACTTCAACTATACTTTTTGGCTTTTCTGGGATATATTCCCAGCAGTGGTATTGCTGGGTCGAATGGGAGCTCAACCTCTAGTTTTTTGAGAATCGTCCATATTGTTTTCCAAAAGGGCTGAACTAGCCGGCATTCCCACCAGCAGTGTAGAAGGGTCCCTTTCTCCCCACATCCTCTCCAACAGTGGTTGCTTTTGTTCTTTTGGATGTGTGCTAGTCTCTGTGTTGTGAGGTGGTATCTTGTGGTTGTTTTGATCTGCATCTCTCTGACGATTAGTGATGTAGAGCACTTTTTCATGTGCCTTTTGTCCATTCGTATCTCTTCCTTGGGAAAGTTTCTGTTCATTTCTTCGCCCCATTTTTTGATGGGGTTGGATGTTTTCTTCTTGTAGAGTTCAACCAGTGCTTTATACACCATTGATATTAACCCCTTATCTGATGGGTATTGTGTAAATATCCTTTCCCATTCTGTAGATAGTCTTTGTATTCTGGTCACTGTATCTTTTGTGGTGCAGAAGCTTTTTAGTTTAATGTAGTCCCATTTGGTGATCTCTGTTTTTACTAGATTGCTTAGTTCCATGTCATCTTTGAAGATACCTTTATCTTCAATATCGTAAAGGGTTTTGCCGACCTTGTCTTCAATGTACCTTATGGTTTGTGGTCTTATGTTGAGGTCTTTAATCCATTTTAATCGGACTTTTGTGCATGGTGTCAGGTCGAGTTCTAAGCCCATTTTTTTGCATGTGGTTGTCCAGTTGTGCCAGCACCATTTGTTAAAGAGACTTTCCTTGCTCCACTTCACATCTCTTGCTCCCTTATCAAAGATTCGATGATCATACATTTGGGGTTGTGTGTAGGGATATTCCACCCTGTTCCATTGGTCTGCAGCTCTGCCTTTGTTCCTGTACCATGCTGTTTTAATTGTTACCGCTTTGTAGTAGAGTTTAAGGTTGGGGAGGGTGATGCCTCCCACCATCTTTTTCCCAAGAATTGTTTTAGCTATCCGTGGGCGTTTATTGTTCCATATAAATTTCAGGATTGCTTGCTCCGTTTCTTTGAAGAATGCCATGGGTATCCCTATAGGGATCTTGCTAAATCTGTATAATGCTTTTGGGAATATTGCCATTTTGACAATGTTTATTCTCCCTATCCATGAGCAGGGGATATGTTTCCATTTCCTCATGTCCTCTTTTATTTCATGGAGTAGCGTTTTATAGTTTTCTTTGTAGAGGTCCTTTACTTCTTTAGTTAAGCTGATTCCAAGGTATTTGATTTTCTGGGTCACAATTGTGAATGGGATTGCTTTTTTCATGTCCCTTTCCTCTGTCTAATTGTTTGCATATAGGAAGGCCATGGATTTTTGGGTATTGATTTTATAGCCTGCGACTTTACTGTATAGGTCAATTGTTTCTAAGAGTTTCTTAGTAGAGCTTTTAGGTTTCTCTAGGTATAGCATCATATCGTCTGCGAATAGTGAGAGCTTGATTTCTTCCTTTCCGATCTGAATCCCCTTAATATCTTTTTCTTGCCTGATAGCTATTGCTAATACTTCCAATACTATATTAAAGAGAAGTGGTGGGAGTGAGCATCCTTGTCTTGTCCCCGATCTTAGAGGAAAGGCCCTTAGTTTTTCTCCATTGATGATAATGCTTGCCCTAGGTTCGTGGTAGATGGCTTTGACTATCTTGAGAAAAGTTCCTCCAAAACCCATTTTGGTGAGAGTTTTTATCATGAATGGGTGTTGGATCTTGTCAAATGCTTTCTCTGCATCTATTGATATGATCATATGGTTTTTATCTTTACTTTTGTTGATGTCATCGATTAATGAGTAATATTTTAAGCCCTAATGCTATCAATCATTTTATTTTTATTTATTTATTTATTTATTTATTTATTTATTTATTTATTTATTTATTTATTGCTTTTTGGGTCACACCCAGGAATGCACAGGGGTCACTCCTGGATCATGCACTCAGGAATCACCCCTGGCGGTGCTCAGGGGACCAAATGGGATGCTGGGATTTGAACCCGGTCGGCCGCGTGCAAGGCAAACGCCCTACCCGCTGTGCTATTACTCCAGCCCCTCTTTTTATTTTTTTTTGAGTCACACCTGGCGATGCACAGGGTTTACTCCTGGCTCTGCACTCAGGAATCACTCCTGGCGGTGCTCAGGGGACCATATGGGATGCTGGGAATCAAACCTGGGTCGACTGCGTGCAAGGCAAATGCCCTACCTGCTGTGCTACCGCTCCAGTCTCATCAATTCTTTATTTAACCTATTCCCCCTAATACTAAATTTCATTTTTAACTTTGACCAAGCTACCTTAAACCCTAACCCTGTAAGCCTAGTCCTAACCCTAACTCTAGCCTAAGCCTAACAGTAATCTGTACACTAGAATAGACCTAAACTTACAATTACTCTAAATTTAATATTCACCCTAAAAAATATTTTCAACTTTGACCACAGCCAAATCTAAACCCTAATCTAAACCTGAACACTAAACCTAACCATAACCCTAACCTTAATCCTAAAACTAATCATAATCCTAAAACATGGACCTAACCCCACTGATTGCCCTAAATTAAACTTTTGCCTAAAACTATCATTTTCAACTTCAACCACAGCGAAACCTAAACCCTAATCCTATACCTAACCCGAACCATAACTGTAATCCTAACCCATATACTAAGTCTAACCCTAACATAGTGTAATGCTATAATTACATTAAATGAAAGACGCACCCTAAAATATTTATTTTCAACTTTGACCATAGACAAACCTAAAGCCTAACTCTAACCTGAGCACTAACCCTGACTCTAACTTTCTTACTCAATGTAGCATAGGTCTAACCCTACTAATCATCCAAAATTCGACATTCAAAATAATACTTTCATTTCAAACTGAGACCATAGTGAAACCTAAAACCCTTCCCCTTACCTGAATACTAACCGTAACCCTAAGAATAACCCTAATACAATCCTTATGTAGTACTGACCTAACCCTACATATTACTCTACATTTCACGTTCACCCTAATACTAATTTCCATTTTCAACTATGATAATGCACTGTAGCACTGTCGTCCCACTGTTCATCGATTTGCTCGAGTCTAAATCTTAAATGTAACATGAACACCAACCTTAATCCTTACCCTAATTCTAACTTTAACCCTAACACTAATACTAATCCTTAACTCAGCATAGGTCTAATCCTAAAATCACCCTAATTTTAACATTTACTGATACACTAATTTTCATTTTTAATTTTGACCATAGCCATTCTTAAACCCTAATCTAAACCATAACTCTAACTCTAAACTTAGACCTAATCTTAACACTTATCCTAGCATAGGCTAACCCTACCAATTACTCTCAATTTAATATTTACCCTAAAACTTTCAATTTTACCTTCAACCGTAGCTAAACCTAAACCTTAACCCTAACTTAACCTTAAGCCCAACCATAGCACTTATTATTACTTTAACTGAAACCTTACTCTAATACTAACCCTTTCCCTACATAAATCAAACTTTACCAATTACAATAAATTTAATATTAACTTCAGTAATTTCATTTTCAATGTTGTACATTGCCAAATCTAAATTCTAACCCTACTCTTACTCTAAATTTAACTTGAACCCTAACTCTAACCCTACACTCTAGCATAGGTATAACCCAATTAATTACCCTAAATTTAGCATTTATCCTAATACTAACCTCTATTTTCACATCCATCATATCCAAACATAAGTCCTAATTTTAATATAAATGATAATCCTAACCCTAATACTAGCCCTTACCCTAGCATAGACCTAAACCTGCCAATTTCCCTAATATTTACCCATAGTACTATCATTTTCACATTCAACCTTAGCCAAACCTAAATTCTAACACTAAACTGAAAGCTAACCCTAAACTTAACTGTCATTCTAACCCTAACCCTAAAATTAACCCTTAGCCTAGTATAAGCTAAACCCTACCAATTTCCCTAAATTTAACATCCACCCAAATAATTTCAGTTTTAACTTTGATCATAACCAAACTTAAGCCCTAGCTCTAACATCAACCTTAACTCTAACCATCACCCTAATACTAAGCCCTTACTCTAGTATAGTCCTATCCCCACGTTTAGCATTTATCCTAATATTAAATTAAATTTTTAAATGAGAAATAATTTAAAAGGGAAGACCCTTGGGTTCAAGTGGCACATTTTTCTATAATGAACTACAATTATGATACAGTTTCCCTGCTCTCTGAGAGTGGAACATTCCTATTTGGTATAATTTAGCAGGTTATTTTTGGACCTGGCACTGTTCAAAATTTTTTCCATATGAATTAGTGGTAACAGGATTTCAAGACCCCAAAAATAACCTATCAAATCTTGCCAAACAGGAGTACTCTGCGTTTGGAAAGCAGGAAAACCCTTTTACTCTGCTCACCCAAATCCATGCTTTCCTGCCCAACCTTGCGCTGTCGCACTGTCGTCTTGTTGTTCATTGATTTGCTCGAGCGGGCACCAGTAACATCTCCATTGTGAGACTTGTTGTTACTGTTTTTGGCATATTGAATACGCCACGGGGAGCTTGCCAGGTTCTGTCATGCGGGCGGGACACTCTCGGTAGCTTGCTGGGCTCTCTTAGAGGGATGGAAGAATTGAACCTGGGTTGGCCGCATGCAAGGCAAACGCCTTATCCGCTGTGCTATCGCTCCAGTCTGGCCCAGATATATAGCACCTAATTTCAGATGTGAACAATATCTTGTCTCCATTGCCACACCATTGCCTCATCTATAAAGTGAAGATTGAGAAAATTATCTGCATCACTTAACATCAAGAACATGTAAATCAAAGCAATGATGAGATATCATTTCCCACCAGTAACACTGCCACACATCACCAGAACAAGCACAACTGTATTGGCTTGGGTGTGGGGGGAATGGCACCCTTTCACTGTTGGTGGGAATATTGACTGTTCCAGCCTTCTGGGAGAACAATATGGATGCTTCTCAAAAACCAAGAGTTAACACTCTATTAAAACTCAGGAATTCCACTTTCTTACATCTGCCCAAGGGCCCCAAAACTCTATTCTGAAAAGATATTTGCACTGTTATGCTCATTGCAGCACTATTCATAATAGTCAAAAATGTAGAAACTACACAGTGTCTAAGAATAGATTACTGAATAAAGAAACTCTGGCACATTTGTACAATGAAATACTACTCGACTTTAAGGAAAGAGGAAATCATGCAATTTGCTGCTATGTGGATGGGTCTGGAGAGTATCAAGCTAAGTGAAGTTAGTCAGAAGGATACAAAGAAATACTGAATGATCTCTCTCCTCTGGGGATATAAAGCAACATAGTCGAGTTGGGGAATAAAAAATGCCCCAAAGCAACAGAAATTGAGAGTTGATTTTCAGCAGGAAGCCTTTGGGGGGTGATACGATGGGGGAGGTACTGAGACCGTGGTAGAGGGACGCAAGTACTCTGATATAGGGTATGGAAAGTTTCATGCATGAAACACTACCTTTAACAGTGTCTATTTTATATATTAAAAAAAAGTATTGGGGTTGGAGTGATAGCACAGTGGGTTCGAGTCCCAGCATCCCATATGGTCCCCTAAGCACTGCCAGGAGTAATTCCTGAGTGCAGAGCCAGGAGTAACCCCTGAACATCACCAGGTGTGACCCAAAAAGCCAAAAATAACCCCCCAAAAGAACAGTATTGTAAATCAATGTGCCTAAAGCAAGATAATTTTTTTAAAGAATAGTACTGGGGCTGGAGCGATAGCACAGTGGGTAGGGCGTTTGCCTTGCACGCGGCTGACCTGGTTTCGATTCCCAGCATCCCATATGGTCCCCTGAGCAGCGCCACAAGTAATTCCTGAGTGCAGAGCCAGAAATAACCCCTGTGTATAGCTGGGTGTGACCAAAAAAAAAAAAGCGGAAAAAAAAGAATATTACCATTTGGGGGCTGGAAAGATAGCACAGTGGGTAGGGCATTTGCCTTGCACGTGGCTGACCAGGTTTCGATTCCCAGCATCCCATAGGTCCCCAGAGCACTTTCAGGAGTAGTTCCTGAGTGCAGAACAAGGAGTGACCCCTGTGCATTGCCGGGTGTGACACAAAAAGAAAAAAAGTAGTACTATTTCATAGGCTGGGGGTGCTAAATGAGTAGTCACATTGAAGGAGAAGAGTTCTCAATTTCTATTACATTGGATCATTCCTTATTCCCCTACTATGTATCTTTATATCCTACATAGGAAAGACATCATTCAGTGTTCCTCTGTCTCTTTCTCCTTTAGAACTGTAGCTCACATATGTGAGGCCTTGTTGCACAGTAGCTTTTATTATAACTGCTACTGTTTTTATTTGAGGGGTGACAGTGGGTGAAATAAGGAAGGAGGAGGAGGAAGGAAAATAGCTAAGGAGTTTGTGGAGTCTGGAAAATAATCCTACCACATTCCAGCTTGCTTGGTATTTTTTTAATTTATCCCTCATTCAAAAGAGAAAAACAAGAAGAAAATATAACTTTAGGCAATCTTTTGATAATTTTCATCAGATCAGTATTCTAACTGGAGGCTTGAAGCTGTTTTTTTCTCTTATTAATATTCTTAAGTCTATATATCTAAACTATAGAGCCAACTATACTGTAAGTATGAAAACCAACTATCTTTGAAGGTGGCTTTATATCTTCTGATTTCTGAGAGTCTCAGAACAGAGAGTTCTAAAATATATTTAGATATGGCTCTCCTGAATGATTCTGACTCTACAGCCAAAAAGAAAAATCTCACATAGCTTAAACAATGTGAAACAGATACTTCTTTAGACTTTACTTAAAAGAAGAATTGACTTCTAAAGTATATAAGATCACATTCACCCATTCTTTAGCTTACTTCTTAATAGCTTATGTTAATACAAATGAGTGCCACTAATTAAAATATAAGCCATTTTTTTCCTGGCATCACACCCCTTGGCCTTGTTTTCTTCCCCCTGAGGTTTGTGTTTCTCCAGCTCTACTCTTAGGTCAAGAGGGCAGGGGCAGGTTTGGGGAGAGAAGGGTTAGAGGGTAATAGGGGCATTTCTGGAGCTCATTATCATTGCCTGCAGCTCTACTTCTGGGAAAGATGCTCATTTTGCTAATCTATTAGAGGAATAACAGAGCCCTGCTCACCCAACCACGCCCATTACATTCTACAAGGGATCTTAGAGGATTGCCTCTTTAATGCTATTTAGGAGATGATCTGGGGACCAACAATGGAAGAATCTGAGCTGGGAACAAGTCCTTCTATCTTGTGAAGGATGAAAAATACTTGCTCGTTCTTATTAGACCATGCTATTATTTTTTTATGGCACCAAAAGCGTCACACCAAAAGCATAAATCAATAGTGGCACTAGATCAAACTTAAAAGGTTTTGCTCAGGGCCAGGTCATTGGTACAGTACACTGCATACCTTGCATACCTGAGATTTGGGATTGATCTTCAGAACTATAAAAAAAAACACTTTGTTCAGAGAAAGAAACCACAAAATGAATAGGCAATCTAAAGGATGGGAGAAAGTTTTTGCAAAGTACATGAGATACAAGGTTGACATCTAAAATATACAAAGAACATATATTATAACTCAACAAAAAGAAAATCCTACAGACAGTTCAATTAAAAATGAGCAGAAGGGGCTGGAGCGATAGCACAGTGGGTAGGGCGTTTGCCTTGCACGCGGCCGACCCGGGTTCGAATCCCAGCATCCCATATGGTCCCCTGAGTACTGCCAGGAGTAATTCCTGAGTGTAGAACCAGGAGAAACCCCTGTGCATCGCCGGGTGTGACCCAAAAAGCAAAAAAAAAAAAAGAGCAGAAAATGAAACAGGCATTGTTTTCTAACGAGGAACCAAGAGCATATGGATATATAAGGCCCCTCTCCACACATTCGGACAGGCCTCACGCATGAAGGTACCGGCAGAGGAACCCAGGTGTGTGTAATCCCATCAATGGCCAACATCCAGAGACTTAAAAGCAAGCTCCCAGAAGAGAGCAATGCAGAGAGTCTCTTGCCCGCATGCCTGGCTGTCTTCCCCGGGGCCCCTCGGAGGGGATGGGCTCCAGCTTCCCTCCCCACCCCAAGCAGAGCTCCCGGTGGCCAAAGACCACCGGAACCTAGCTACAGCCATGCTCGAGGCCCGTCTCCACATTTTCGGACAGACCTCACGAATGAAGGTACCGTCAGAGGAACCCAGATGTGTATAATCCCATCAACGGCCAACATCCAGAGACTTCAAAGCAAGCTCCCAGAAGCGCTCGGCCAACCTACTTATCCCTCTGGGAGAAACTGGCAAGCTTCTGAGAGTTTCCTGCCCACATGGGACAGCCTTGCAAGCTTCCCATGGTGTATTCATATGCTAAATCCAGTAACAAGCTGGATCTCATTCCCCTGACCCTTAAAGAGCCTCCAGTGGGACATCATTGGGAGGGCCGAGTCGAGAGACTTCTAAGATTTCAGGGAAAGGATGAATTGAGCGGTTACTGAGCCCGCTCGAGAAATCGACAATTAACAGGATTTCATGATTCGTGATTCGTGATATGGACAGATGCTCAATATTACTAATACCAGGGAAATGCAAGTAAAAATCATAGTGAGACAATGAGATCAGATCTCTCACCGGTTAGGTGATGCCTCTCACCTGTGTGCATGGTTGGTGGTATTGTGAATTGCTATAGCTATTAAGAATAACAGCATAGGGGCTGGAGCGATAGCATAGCGGGTAGGGTGTTTGCCTTGCACGCGGCCAACCCAGGTTTGATTCCCAGCATCCCATATGGTCCCTTGAGCACCGCCACAGGTAATTCCTGAGCGCAGAGCCAGGAGTAACCCCTGTGCGTTGCCAGGTGTGGCCCAAAAAGCAAAAAAAAAAATAACAATATGATGCTTATTGGGAATTAAAAATAGATCTACCATATGATACAGCACATCCACTTATGGTTATTTATCTGAAGAAAACTAAAACAATAACTTGAAAAGACATATGCACTCTTATGGTCATGCAGCATTATTTACTAAAACGCAAAGCTATCTAAGTGTACAATGACATATGAGTAGATAGACATGGCATATTTATAATCCAATATATATATGATATTCAGCCATGAGAAACGAGGATATCCTGCTATTTTTGACAATATGAACGGACTCTGAGCACTTCTTAGTGAGATCTCAATGAAAAATTAATGATAAGAACTTTAAAAAGCCAAACTTAAAAAACTGGAATAAAATGCCTATTATTAGGGGTATACAGTGGGGGTCAGGACAGGACTGACATTGCCTACGGCAAAAAAATTACAAAAGAGAGGATCTGAGTGATAGTACAGCAGGTGGGGCGTTTGCCTTACACATTGCTGATCCTGGTTCCATCCCTGGCACCCCATAAAGCCCCCCCAAGCCCACCAGGAGTGATCTCTGAGCAGAGAGTCAGGGGAAAGTCACGCACACCACTGGGTGTGGCCCAAGAATGAAAAATGTGCCTAAATGCCTAGTGCTGTGTTTAGTGAATATAGACAACAACAGACTGTTATAATGATCAGACTTGAAAAGAAACTGGAACTCAATTGTTCCAACAACTAAAAAGATAGAATAATTATGCAAAAAAGAAAGGATAATTATGCAATATGATTAGGGTACCAATTGTCACTATAATGTCAATCATATTACAATATATAAATACATCAAATTAGCATGCTGTACACCTTAAATTTATGCCACTATATGTCAAATAGATTTCAATTTTGAAAAGAATTAAAACAGAGATGAACAATGATATCATTAGCATTTATAATACCACTTGAGAATGTTCAAAAGTTTTCATTTCAAGATGCTTTCACTTGCTTAAAAATAACTAAGGACTCCAAATAACTATTATTTATATGTTAGTACCTTCAATATATACCATATAAATATCAAAGCAGATATTTAAAATTATTTACTATCCCATTTTAGAGTTAAGTTATCATAAATAATCTCTAAAACAACTGTTATCTTTTTCCTTTTTTTGCTTTTTGGGTCACACCCAACAGTGCTTAGGGGTTACTCCTGGCTCTGCACTCAGAAATTACTCCTGTCAGTGCTTGGGGGACCATGTGTGATTCTGGGGATTGAACCCAGGTTGACCTCATGCAAGGCAAATACCTTACCCGCTGTCCTATTGCTCTGGCCCCAAAACAACTACTTTCTAACGAATACAATGTAGTGAGAAGTTTGCACTATATTCACCTTACTGCAATTATTTTGCTTTTTGGTTTGACAGACAATATATGACCTTACCATATCTGTCTGCTTCTGTGAAATCACACATCATGTAGTTAGTTTTTCAAAAACTCCTCTGTAAATTGGGAGAAAGTTTAAAAGATAAATAATGCTTCATACTATTATAAAAATTGGTCTGACTTCAAAGGTTCTTGAGAGGATCATTAGGTAGTTAGTTCTGTGCTCTCCTTTGAAAATTGCTGACATTGATGATATCATTTTTTAAAGTGAACTCAGGCAGATAAAAGTGATAGCAGAGAGGCTGGGAAGATAGCTCAAGGGGCTGAGCACAAGTTTTGCATGCAGGAGGCCAGGATTTGATTCTGGCACTAGAACCATGAAGTGTGGAGAAATGCATAAGAGAGGAATAGCTCTCTTCCTATTCCTAACCCAAAATTAAAACAAAGCAAAAAAGTCATAGAAGAACTAAAGGATAGTCAAAAAGGAAAAACCCGTTTCTGTACAATTTAAGAAGTTATTTTTCCTTTCTATGTGCCTTTGAGAAACAAGAGTTTGAATAAAACAATTATAAGGAAAACATCTAGACCAGTGCTGTCCATCAGGACTTCCTGCAGTGATGATAATACTCATATTTGTGTTGTCCCATATTATAACCACAAGCCACAAGTAGCTATTGAGCACTTGAAATGTGGCTAGTGAGATGAAGGAACGAAAAATGCTCTCCTTGCAGTGAAATTGATTTAAATTGAAACCAAAACAGCCACATGTAGCTAGTGGCTACCATATTGGACAGAACAGCTCTGTCTAGTTCTAGCCACTCCATCAAAGACACAAGAAGTACTGGGGTTAAAAGGAACACCTAGTAGAGAATGTTGGGAGGACCCACTCGGGTTGAAAGCTGCGTGCCAAAAATAGACTATAGACTGAACATGATGGCCGCTCAATTTGCTATTGCAAACTACAACATCCAACAGGAGAGAGAACAAAAGGGAATGCCCTGCCGCAGAGGCAGGGTTGGGTGGTGGGTATTGGGGTGGGGGTGGTGGGAGGGATACTGGGAACATTGGTGGAGGAGAATGGGCACTGGTGGAGGGATGTAAACAAAATGCAAACATGAAAGTTCATAAGTTGGTAACTCTACCTCATGGTGATTCACCAATAAAAATTAAAAAAAAAAAGAGAGAGACACACCGTTTCATTTTGGAAGGAACACTCCAAGTGGAAGGAAGCTTCCTTTCTCAAGTAACATTAAGGACATGGTCAAAGAATTTAAAATGAGGGGCTGGAGCGATAGCACAGCGGGTAGGGCATTTGCCTTGCACGCGGCCGACCAGGGTTTGATTCCCAGCATCCCATATGGTCCCCTGACCACTGCCAGAAGTAATTCCTGAGTGCAGAGCCAGGAGTAACCCCTGTGGATTGCCAGGTGTGACCCAAAAAGAAAAAAAAAGTTAAGTAAGAAAAATAGTGGGAGAACATGGGCTGGAGATGCTGCTCAGTAATAAAGTACATGCTTAAAAAAATTAAAAAGAGTTTAAAATGAGGCAACAGAGAGCGTTTCTAGGAGTCTGTCATCAACAAATGCATTTATGATGGTTAAAACAAAAGGATCTTCTCTAGCTGACTATTCTTGCACAGAGCCAGCATTTCTCAAGGTGCACTGCTTTGCCAGTCAGAGGTATATTGTCACATGAGACGATGGAACTCTGTCAGGGATGCCAGGATCATGAAATCCCCAGAGGGTGGTCATTACCCCTATAGGCTGTGCTCCTAGATAGGGTTAGGACCAAGTATGATTACTTGGTCATTTGACTTCTGACATTGGTTTCGGTGAGATGTGTAAGGGAGAAAAATAGCTAGTATATATAGTCTTGATAAATGGTTATGAACTCACTAATGGCTCAGAAAATAATCATTGTTTCTTGGGAAGGAGAAGCCTGGAAAGTAAAACATAGATCTGGAGTTTGTACATTGCTTCTGAAGTTCTTGGGCTGTGAATGGCCCAATACTGGGGTTCCAGAATAAGGGTCCTAGGCTGGGAGGGAATGTTCCCAGGACAAGGTGGTATGCATTATCCTAAGGCATTCTCTGAGAGTAGGGCTCAGTTTTCTCACCGACCAAATGAATAGCTTGGGAGGATAATGATGACCTGCACTCAACCAATTCTGAGAACTGTTTCTCTACATCACAGTGCCACCAATTCATCAAAAATATATCCCACCAGATCTGCAGAAGTCTCTTTAGAAAAGCACAAAGTTGATAGGTGGGTCATTAGAAAGGAATAATAGAAGTTCTTCTGTTTGAACATAAGTCAAGCCCTCCCGTGACTCTTGTAGACAATGTGAGTTGGATAACTGCCCTGTAGTTTTATGCAGTGTAGACAAAACAAGTAATTCAAAAAATATCTTGTCCTATTTGTATATGTAATAATTACCCTTAATCTAGATTGTGATGGAATAAAATCAAAATGCCTGTAACTGATGGGAAGGTAGAGGAAGTACACTGAGTAGAGGAGTCAAAAGAAAACAAATGAGTACCAGTGTTGGTTATACAGGGGAAAGGAGAAGCTAGAGGATGGTGGTTCTCAAATTATGGTCCCCGGACCTGGGAACTTGTTAGAAATGATCTTTCTCCCTGACTTTTCCTTCCCTGAATCAGAATTTTTGGGACTGGGATCCAGTGTCGTGTTTTGGTAGAAGTTTTTCAATGGCTTCTGCTATATACTAAAGTTTAAGAACCCCTGAAATGGTAGATGCTCTGGTCACTCACACCCCTGTTTTCAGGCTGTGCACTCTGCTTGTTACCTATTCACATCTGGTCCCATTTGTGGAAATTTGTGATTTATTGAACATGATGACCCTGAGAAATAATAGTTTCTGCTCTACCCAAGACTCAGAGTTTGATGTTGGTGAATAAAAAGGTGACACTTTAGTCTTCAGGGATAAAATAACAGTGCAAATTATGGTCTGAACTTTATCCGAGATGACATCCTTACTTAATTCTCTTGTTCTACTCTGTTCACCCAACTCTGTGATAGACTTCTCTTGAAAGCAGTTCCTCACTCAATTCTATAGACATCCAATTCCCTGCATTAGGCTCTACTTAGAGGCAAAAGAGGTGGCTCTCAGCAGCAGAGGATAGGAGAAAGGTACCCATGAGAGAAATAAATATGCTGAGAATATTAGACTTAGATATGTAAGACTCAATCTTAGATCTTAGTTTTTAAAAAGGTATTTTCTAATAGTTATACATTTAAATGCTTCAAAAATCAGGAAGTATATAATGGTGCATGGTGAAAAGCCTCTACCTATTGTCTGGCTCTTCAGAGGTTCACTCTTCATAGGCCACTACTGCTGATAATTACTTTGCATTATTTCAGGGATTTTAAAACGCATATAAAGGCAAATAATTATTTAGGGCACTTCTCCCATCCTGTTTGACCAAACGATAGATTTCTATCCCCAGTGCTCGACAACCTTACTTTCCCCACACTACCTCTATATTTTGGAGTGCTTTTCATATTGGTACAAAGAGTGCATCTTCACTTAAATTCCAAAGAGGTACACGATTCCCTTGTAGGAGGAAAATATCAGTATTTAGCACTGCCCCTATTCATGGCCCCTTAGGTTTACAAATTTGTTTCAATTGAACTTTATTAAATAACTGGACTACTGAATATCACCTATAAGTGTGACTCACCACAATGTGAATGGTCAGGTGTTCAAGAGGGATGTACAGGTTAAAGGGCTGGGGTTTTATTACAGGGAAATCTCACCATTTACAAAACCCTGATGCCTTAAACGGTTGACAAAAATGCATATAAATTTGGAGGTGACAATTTTCTTTTAGAAATGCTTCATTTAATAAGAGGCTTACCTTATTATACATGTTCCTTTAGATGGAAGTAGCTTAGTCTTAAAAATATGACTTAATCTTATAAAGATTTAAATTACCTTTATCTTTGCAGGAACATAACATCTAGTATTTTAAAAAGGCAAGCAGTATGACATTGTCTTATTTTTGTCATATACAATATTTGGAATTCGCAACAACCATTTAAATATCACTATCATGGAGTGAAATTTAGTGAATGGTTACAGTGAATGGTATTGGCTAGAGTTTGGCAATGCCATTGCTAAATATACTTTTCTGTCAACTTTAAAAATTGAAATTTACTCTGGAGTGACCTTTGTGGAAAGACGTAGTTTACCTCTTATAATTTGCTTTGGGAAGATATTTTTTGGCTTGACATTATAGATATTTCACTTAGAAACTGAAATATGTTTTTAACGGCCTTTATCAGTTTTCTCTTACAAATTAGGATTTTATTTGGAAGTTGGGACTGTCTTTACATATTTATTTATTTGAATCACTGTATGATATATGGTTACAAAGTTGTTTCTGATTGAGCTTCAGTCATGCAATGTTCCAACACCCTCCCTTCACCAGTGCTCTTTTCCCATTACTAACGTTCTACTACCAGATTTCCTCTCACCTGTCCCTGCTGCCCTGCCCCATACCCTGCCTCTGTGGAAGACACTTTTCTTTCTCTCTCTCTCTCTGTCTCTCATTTTCTTTGTAGGCACTGTGGTTTTCAATACTGTTACTGAAAGGATATCATGCACATCATTTTACCTCCTTTCAGCACCCAGATTTTGTCCAGAGTGATCATTTTCAACTATCATTATCATAGTGGTCCCTTCTGTGTCCTAACTGTACTCCCCAAACCCTTGTGCAAGCTTCCTATCATGGACTAATATCCTGGCCCTCTTTCTATTGTTTTGGGCATATATATATATATATATATATATATATATATGGAGAGAGAGAGATGTAAATGAATGTAATCATTCTATTTGCCCTCTCCCTCTGACTGATTTCACTCAGCATAATACTCTACATGTCTATTAATGTATAAGCAAATTTCATGACTTCATTTTATCCAACAGCTGCGTAGTGTTCCATTGTGTAGATGTGCCTTTGTTTCTTTATCCACTCATTTGTTCTCAGGCACTTAGGTTGTTTCTAGATTCTCGCTATTGTGAATAATGCTGCAGTGAACATAGGAGTGAAGATATATTTTCTGCAGTGTGTTTTTGGAACACTAGGACATATTCCCAGGAGCAATATTGCTGGGTTGAATGCATGTTCCATTTTTTATCTTTTTGAGGAATATCTATATAGTTTTCCAGAAATTCTGGGCCAATCGGCATTCCGACAACAATAAATGAGAGTCCCTTTCTCCCCACTTCCAGGCCAGGCCAGCACTGGTTGATCCATTTTGATATATGCCAGTCTCTGTGGCATGAAGTATCTCATTGTTGTTTTGATTTGCCTCTCCCTGATAATTAAACTAAGAAGCTTCTGCACTTCAGAGGAAATCATGACCAGAATACAAATACAAATTTTTCCACAGAATGGAAAAATTAACCCAACACTCATCTGAGAAGGGGTTAATATCCAAGATATATAAGGCATTGGTATAACTTTACAAGAAAAAAATTAAAAAAAACCCTTAAATGGGGAAAAGAGATGAACAGAAACTCACTCAAGGAAGAAATATAAATAACCAGAAGACACATGAAAAAGTGCTCTACATCACTAAGTTAGGAGTTTTAAACTAAAACAACTCAGATTTTATTCAAGAAGAGAGAAATGATCCTGAATATGCAAACAATTAATTTTCTAGCTATGAAAAAAATTTAATTTTCCAACTGCTGAGGAGAGCCTAATTAAATTAGAGCTACTCCTGTGACACTGAGTCATTTTCTAAACATTTTTCCACTTTTGATATATTAGACCCTTATGGTATAAATTAAGTTTTCAGTTCCAAAACTTGTTGTTTTAGTTCACTTAAAGTAACACTTTGCTGTTAATTTCCACCAATGTTTCACCTAAACAGATTGCAAATACAGAAAAGTGTTACCAATACTGTTTCCTCAGAGCAAGGAAGTTGTAAAATATTAATTGAATAGAAGAATTAGTTCTTTATAAATATATGGGCCTTCACTTATCTTAGAGATCCCTGGCTCTACATATTACACCTTGAAAATGCTGCTTGGATATACGCAGGTAAGCATTTGTTGAGGTAAGAAAGAAATGTATAATCTTAAGAGGGGCATGATAGAGGATAAAATGAGAGAAGAGGAGGTGACAGAAGAGGAGAGAAGAGGAGGGGAGAGGAGAGGAGGGGAGAGGAGGGGAGAGGACTCATTACATCACAGAGGAATTTCAACTAAAGGGGCATTTGCAGACGAGCCCACAGAAATGACAGACAGCAAAGAGTCACTTTTCTGAACAGAATTTTGTGGGAAAACATGGAAAACAGGGAAAGCATTTCATGTTTTATCCATGTGCTCGGTTGTGCCAATATTGGCTGAATGTTGCATAACAACACAGTAGCTGTACTTACCGCAGCTGTCGTTTAAGGAATGTGGCAGATTTGCTCAACTTAAAAATTCTTCCAGCAAAAATTCCATTTTTATGTTAGGAATTTTACTTAGGAATTAGGGGGAAAACTCAAACGCCAAGCTGAATGTTACTGGTCCTGTGATTGGTCTTCCTGCTAGTGAAGTGAGGAGAGAGCGCACAGCTGGGTGCAATACCCTGGGCTGGGAAGCCTTGGGGAGGGGGAACTAGGGGTGGCACCCAGGTTTGCAGTATGTGAAGAAATTGAGTTACAGGGGGAGGGGTTCATCCCAAATCCTAAGAAGTACGATAACAAAGGTATTGGCTCAGCAAGAACTTCGGAAGTCAGTGGTAGACAAGTGAGCGTGGAGAAAGTTTGGAACCCAAATGCTCTTTTCCTCTCAGGCACTTGGGTGATGCAAAACTTGCATCTGACCTTCCTTTCTTTTTCTCCCCAGCTCACCAGTTGACCTGGAGTAGAACTCCAAAAATCTACGAGTTCAACCATCTGGAATGTTAAGAGGCAGCATCTTGATAAGAGGGGTTTGGATTAAATGCCAGAAACAGGACTGCTTTTTCATGGCTTTTTCATGGTTCCCCCATCTATTAACTTAAAAAATAATGCAAAATGCACACAACATACATTTCCTATTTTCAGGAAACGTAAGTGTATACCTTTAAGGCTATTTCTGGAGATGCACAACCAGCATCAACGAACCACCTCAACAAAGCCTTCCTCTTCCCAAATGGTAACTCTGTCCCCCTTGAACTCCAACACTACATTCCATCTGTCTCCTTACCCGAGCCACCATCCTTCCTCAATTCCTCTCTATGGAGTTGACTATCCAGGTTACCTCATTTAAGTGGCCTCAACATATTTTCTGAGTACAAATATCCATTCACAATGTATTTGTTCTGTATTTGCTGACTGGGGACTTGGAATTGGATTTGCGTGTAGACACTGCTGATGAGGACAGACAGAAGAGTTGTCTGTCCAGCTGCGCAGAGGCTGCCAATTCGCTAACAAGATGCAAGAGTCTCTGCACTGCAGCAGGGCAGGGAAGAGGAAGCTGCCATCTTAGATGAGTTTAGGGTGGGTTTAGATGAGTCTCTGCATTTCAGCTCCCCACTGGTAGGCAGAGGGAGTGGAATTTGAAAAGCTGTTTAATGAGGGAATGAATGGTGAGGGCCTTGGGCCAGGCAAACATGATTAGTCACAGAGCTCGGAGCCTAGGTTATTTATGCTCTGCACAAACCCAGGGTTTGTGAGTGGGATGGATTGCTTACTGGGAAGCTGAGTAAATTTGACCAGGAGGCCTAAACCCAGGGGGAAATTGGTCTCTTTATGAGCTCCATTGACAGTGAATAGAAACGTGGGCTAAATTCCAATTTGTTTCCTAGCAAAAGATATACATAAATATCAAGAGAACTTCCTTGTTTTCAGAAAGAGGAAAGAGTCAAAGTTATTATAAGTATAGAAGACACATGAAAAGGAGATGAGCGGTTTTGAGGATGTGATAAAAATATCTTGGTAGGCAGTTCGATGGAAGTGTAAAAGGATACTCTGAAATCTTTCCTGGCTGCAAGGGCGAAGAGGAGTGAATTACATTCTCCAGAAAGGTTGTGGGTGTGATTATATTCGCGGCTCTGCTGGGCTTGGACACTGGACCAAGTCACAACACAAACCTTAGAAATAGCATGTTTACTTTTGCCAGAATCACGACTAACTCATCTTTCTTAAATGCCAATATTAAGTGTAGATTCAGACATGCAAGCAAATATTTGAGTGGATGAGGGAATAATGTATATACTTGAGAACTTTTAAAAAGTCTCCAGATTAAAAAAAAAATCCTATGCATTTTAGCACACATCCACAAATCCCCTCTTCCTGGCAGTTCTCACATCTCTTTGCTGTTTGCTTTAATGAGGGATCTTAAAAGAAAAATGTAAACTCTTCTTTAGAAGCTGAATTGCTAGACGTGGTACTTCTCATTTTTCAAGCAGAGTCTATGTGCAGGAATGTTGATCTATTGATATATATAATAAAATAAACACTTAAAAATGAACAGAAACATCAAGATGAATCTTTCACACTTCTAGTTTCTTGTAGCAGTTTGATTACTATTATTTAATATGTTCTTGCCCTTTTAATAAAAATAGCATATATGCATTGTCCAAAATTGAGGAACTATAGATAGTTGTAAGAACAGCAAAAGCAAACCAAAAAAAAAAATAAAACCCTTCTACTAATTCACTACCCAGAGAGTAGTTACATTCTGAGGTCCCTTTTCTAGATTAAAAAAATTTATTGAATCACTGTGAGATAGTTACAAGCTTTCATGTTTGGGTTACAATCTCACAATGATCAAACACCTACCCTTCCACCAGTGCACATTCCCCACCAGCAATATCCCTGGTATACCCCCCTTTTCCCACCCTCCCCCTGCCTCCATGGCAGACAATATTCCCCATACTCTCTACTTTTGAGCATTATGGCTTGGAACACAGACACTGAGAGGTCATCATGTTTGGTCCATTGTCTAACCTCGGCACTCATCTCCCATCCCGACTGATTGCTCCAGCCATCATTTTCTTAGTGATCCCTTCTCTATGCCATCTGCCTTCTCCCCTCTGCTCATAAGTCATTAAACATACACGGTGAAGAGATATTGCTTTCTTTTTCCACTGGACATGTTCTCATGAGCACTTTTTATTGGCTGTTAAAGATTTGTCAGATATGGCTGTATCAGAAGTGACTCTTTAGTGAGCTTTATTTTCGCAACTTTGACTTTCTTCTGAGGTCAGAATTCCTGGAACTGGGAATGAACAGTTTTTAAAGTTGTTAAAATATTTTACAATCTTTTCCCCCTCAATTACACTCTCACCAGCAGGTGTAAGAGTGTGTGTTAGTCTTAACCTGAAAAGACAATGAGCACAAGTATTTGATAACAAACATTTCCATTTTGGAAGTGTAAAATGTTTATCTCAGATTTAAATTTGCATTTTGTTTCATTGCTAGTTAAACTAAAGACCTTCAGGGGCTGTAGCAATAGCACAGTGGGTAGGATGTTTGCCTTGCACGTGGCCAATCTGGGTTCGATTCCCAGCATCCCATATGGTCCCCCGAGCACTTGAGCACCGCCAGAGGTAATTCCTGAGTGCAGAGCCAGGAGTAACCCCTGTGCATAGCCGGGTGTGACCAAAAAAGAAAAAACAAACAAACACTAAAAACCTTCAATAAGCTAATGAGTTATTTGTGTTTTTCCTGAAAACTGAATTTTCCCCATGACCTTTGTTCACTTTGCCCCAATAAGTTTGCATTTTGGGGGACCATACCAGTGGAATTCAGGGATTACTCCTGGTTCAGTGCTCAGAGGTCACTTTTGGCTGTGCCTGGAGAACCGTGTCATGCCAGAGATTGAAATAGAACTCTCATACACAAGGCAGATGATCAGTGCTTTGAGTTATAACCCTGATCTTGTTTTCTTTTTTAATGTTTCTTTGTTTTTGTTTTGCACTGAAAAATAGTCCTCTGTAAATATAGTCCTCTGTCATCAGTAGTAACCAACAGAAGCCTCTATAGGAAAATAAATGTTCCTAATTGCAATTCCAGGGAGGATTTTTATAAGGCAAATTTGAATCTTATTGAAGGAACAAAATTAATGGAAAGCTTGTGACATTTATGTTTAGGAAGATAATACTGTATAGATATAAGTCCTGTCTCTGTTAGGCTATATGCTCATTCAGTGTAGTTAAAAGCAAAACCTTTATAGAATATTTTTGAGGAACTCAAAAGCAACCACTTCTTCTTTTTTTTTGGTTTTTGGGCCACATCCGGCTTCAAATCCAGCAGTCCTCAGGAATTTTTCCTGGCTCTGTGCTCAGGGATCATTCCTGGCTCTGCTCTCAGGGATCACTCCTGACTCTGCTCTCAGGAGACCATATGAGATGCCAGGGATCAAACTCAGGTAGGCTGTGTGCCAGGCAAGCATCTTACCCACTAAAGTATCTCTCTGATCCCTAACATCTACTTCTTCAATATGAAACAATGAAAGTGCACAAAAACTTCAATAATTTTGAAAACCGCAGGAGATTGTAGTGGGGAGAACAGACAAACCCATTCCTGTCCCATCTTATGACAGGAAGAATACATCAATTAAAAATGTATAAAATATATAAAATATAACCATAAAATATAATCCCATCATATGCCCAAGTTATGGCAGTTTAGAGGAAATTATTTTGGCATGCCAACAGACCAACTAATCTATGAAATAGAATATAGACCCCCCCCCTAAAACTGTCATTGATATATAAAATTACCTCTTCTACAAATCAATTGGGAAGGATCAACTATATCCAATAAATGGTGTTGAGGCAATTGGCTTTTCATATGGAAAAAAAGTTAAAATTAGATTTCTACATCATATCCAAAATAAATTCTGCTATTTAATGTCCTAAAGGTTAAAATAACAACAGCAACAACAGCAAAACAGTTCTCTAAAAGAGAAGCAAATGCAGAAGGGTCTGATGACTTCGTGCACGTAGGAATCATCTGTTGCTAGGACACCGAAGTCCTTTTCCAGACTCCCTCTTTCCTCTCCTGCCTCCATCCATTCTCCACAGTCCACACTGCGAAATTGGGAGCAAAATTAGGTCCCTTTCCTGTCTCTCTTCAGTGGTCCCTGTCCCGCTATATCTCTCTCTTCATTTCCTCTCTCTTGTTCCTGCTCAGTGACCTCCAGTCCCACTGGCCTATTTGCTAATTGTTCCTCAAACACTTCTAACACCTGCTATTTCAGTGCCGCTTGACTGGATTTTCCTTCTGCTTGGCTCCTCTATAATTTTCCCTGTTAGGTGCATGACTTATTCCCTTAGTTCACTGGAGTCTCTGCTCAGAGTGTCATCTCTTGCCTGTATGTACCAGCTAAAGCAGTACCCTTTGCCACTCTTTTTTTTTTCTTTTTGGGTCACACCCGGCAATGCACAGGGGTTACTCCTGGCTCTGCACTCAGGAATTACTCCTGGAGGTGCTCAGGGGACCATACAGGATGCTGGGAATTGAACCCGGGTTGGCCGCGTACAAGGCAAACGCCCTACCCGCTGTGCTATTGCTCCAGCCACCCCCCCCCTTGCCACTCTTGACACTCATCCTGGTTACTTTTCTTCATAGAATTTTCTTTCCCTGACAGTAAACCCCATCTTTATGTAAGTTCCACAAGGGAAAGAATCTTGCTGCATTATTTATTATTATAAGAGTGGAACAAAGAACAAGTAGAAACTTAGTAATCACTTGTTCAATGAATGAATGAATGAATGACTCTTGGGTTAAATTCCTTCCTTCCCTCCTCCCTTTCTTCCTCCTTCCCTCCCTCATTTCTTTCCTTCCTTTTATTTCCCCAATCTCTATTCTTCTTCCCTTTCTTCCTTTCAATAGGATATGAAAGTAAAAACCATAAGGAGAAGATCAGTGAAATTTGTATATCAAAATGTGAAGTATCTTCTTGGCATATGATATGATAAAAATAATATGATGATGGATCAGAGAGTTACTACAAGGGATAAAAACACTAGGAAAAGGAAAAAAATTCCAGGATATGTTCACGACTTGGAAGAACTAATGTCAGACCCGTCACTGTACCTAAAATATCATATAGACGCAGTGCAATTCCTATGAAAATTTCATTGACATTCTTCAAGGACTTAGAAAAATCATTATTTTTCTTTGGAATCATAAAACACTATAAACTCATTCTGAGAAAAAAATAAGTTGGGAGAGTTCACATTTCTCTAATTTAAACTGTATTACAAAGCCATAGCAATCAATGGAACTGAAATAAGGAGACAGACCACTGGATTAGAATTGAGAGTCCAAAGAGAAACCCTCAGATCTTTGGATAGCTAATTTAAGACAAAGGAGCTGGGTGCATGAAGTGGAGCAAGAAAAGGTTCTTCAACAAATGGTGATGGAAAAACTTGATAGCCACATGCAAATAAAGAAGAAAGAAAAGTATAAGCAATAAAAGAACAGCTGGATCTGTATCACACACCATATACAAAAGTCTATTTAAAGTGGAATAAATACCTCAAGATGAGACCAGAATACATAGAATACATTGAGGAAAATATAGTCAGAATGTTCCATGATCTGGAACCAAAGGTATTTTCAATGATAGGGATTCCATTGGCAAAGATAACACAAACAAAAACAATCATACAAGACTACATCAAATTGAAATGTTTTTGCATGGGCTACAGAGATAGTATGGGGGTAGGTGGTTGCCTTGCATGTCACCAACTGTGGTTCAATCTGTGGCACTGCATATCACACCCTGAGCAGCACTAGGAGTGATGCCTGGTCACAGAACCAGGAGTCAGCCCTCTGCACAGCCAAGTGTTGCCGAAAGTCCACCCTCCAAAGAAAACAGAAGTTTTTGCATGACAAAAGAAACTTTTGCTTTGCATGAAAAAAGATAAAATTAAGACACCCTACCAAATAGAAGAAGCTATGAACACATCAGGTAGTGGACCTGTGTAGGATAACATAGCCTCAGGTAGCTTAGGTTTATTGGGTTTCTCCGTTACAGTGCTCCTATTCCTCTTTGTTTATTTTTTTTATTTATCTTTTTTTGTTTATTTTTCTTAGTGTTCTGTTTACTTCTAAACATTGTTTTTCTCTTCTCCTTGAGTCCTTTGCATAGTTTATTCAGAGCATTGTCCTTTTTGTATGGACACAGGAAGACTTAACAAATGTTATGCTTTTGTAACCTGGAAGTCATTTGACTCTACATGATATTTTCCTCCTGGGCATCTGTTCTCTCGACCTAAGCCTCAGCTCCCCTTACTTCCTAGCACCCCCAAAAGCAGGGTCCTGCCGAGGGATGAGACGACCCAGGGCAAGCGGTGAGTTGTGTGCTACCCTGGCATCGATATGGGCCTGGCCAAGGTGCCTAATGCTTAACTATAAGTTAAGAGCTTGGTCATGGACAAATGCTGCCATGATCCAAACAGTGATAACTAGATTTGGACCCTGCTAGGGTTAGGAGTGATTAATCTGGCCTGAGTACTGTGGTCTGAGTCTGTGGCAAGATGTTGCCAGGAGAGCTGCCTTGCAAGCCTCAATGTATCTCTTGCTATGTATGTCCATACAAAAATAACTAGTATTAAGATGTTAATAAGTGTTTGGACTAAGGAAAGGAAAAACCTTAAGAGTCAGGAAGGGCTTTGGAATGCTGTGCCCTCAGGAAGGGCTTTCTTATGTTGATTTTGCTACCTGGCTGGGTGTAGAGGGCAAGGTGGGAGAGACAAGTAGGAGGAGAGATGAGAGAAAGGAGAAAGGAGAGGCCGGAGCTGGGAGTGCGGGGTAGATGGGAAAGATGGAAGATTGAATAAACGGTAACTAATCAGCAACCAGCTTGGTCCTCGTTCTTCCCTTGCCGGTCCTTGGCCAACGGCTGTCCCAATTCAGCCCATACCCAGCAGTTCCAGAGCACCGAACACGGGCGGTGAGACAGAGCCGCCAGGAGAGCCCGCGAGTGCACACGCCCGTCGGCGTGCCTTAGTTTTTTACAGACCTGTATAATCATAATATAATTATGAATAATTATATTCAGGATATAAAAAATTTTCACAAATCTCAGCAACAAAAAAACTAATAACCGCGTCAAAAAATGGAAAGAAGAGCTGAATAGACACATCTACAAAGAGGACATTTATAAGATGGCCAATAAGTATATGAATACCTGCTCATCATCACTTATTATTGGTAAACCCAAACCAAAATGACAGTGAAGTGGGGCTGGAGTGATAGTACAGCTGAAAGGGCACTTGCTTTGCATGTGACCGACCTGGGTTCATGCATCAGCACTCCATATGGTTCCTCGAGCCTTGCTAAGAGTGATTCTGAGCACAGAGCCAGGATTAAGTCCCTGTGCACCACTGGGTATGGGTCTCCCCTTTCCTCTCCCCCCAAAAAAAACCAAAGTAAATAATAAAATAAATAAAATAACAATGAGGTATCACATCAGTGAGAATGGCATATATCAAAAAGAATAGAAACCAGTGTTGAGGGGCTGGAGCAATAGCTCAGCGGGTAGGGTGATTGCCTTGCACGTGGCCGACCCGGGTTCGATTCCCAGCATCCCATATGGTCCCCTGAGCACCGCCAGGGGTGATTCCTGAGTGCAGAGCCAGGAGTAACCCCTGTGCATTGCCGGGTGTGACCCAAAAAGCAAAAAAAAAAAAAGAAACCAGGGTTGACAGGAATGTGGTTAAAAAAAATAACACCACTGCTGGTGGAAGTGTTGTCAGTTTCATATAAATTTTACAATCAGATCATCAAGTTCTACCAAAAAATTAAGCTGGACTTTCTTCTTGCTGCTCTACCACTCCAGGTGATGCCTGCCTCTGCCTAGCATCACTACATCACTGGGCCTAATATGAATGGGAGGCAGAGCCCGTCCCTTCCGTCTAGGTCCCAGCAGCCTCCGTACTCAACCTTTACCACACTGAGGTCCCATATCATAGCTACTGAAGCACATGGCCATGAAGGTCCCACAACAACTTTACTCAACAAAGCCCATGCTGCTCACAGTTATGCTTCCTGTGATTTGGTGAGGACAGGTAGAGAAGAGCAAGAGCGACCTCCAGCCCAGCATCTTCCAGGGGGTCTAGATATAAAGACTCACACCCAGCACAGCAAGAGCACTCTATTGCCAATGGGGAAAACATGGAGAAGCCCATCAAGCTCAAGGACTGAAAACAATATCGCCAAAGACATAAGCAACACCAACCAGCTTAGTAAAATCTTCAGACAATGGCTTTACTGTCACCACAATTAAGATGTTCAATGAGCACAAAGAAAAGATAGCAAAGGGGCTGGAGCGGTAGTACAGCAGGTAGGGCATTTGCCTTGCACGCGGCTGACCCGGGTTTGATTCCCAGCATCCCATATGGTCTCCCGAGCAACACCAGGAGTAATTTCTGAGTGCATGAGCCAGGAGTAACCCCTGTGCATCGCCAGGTGTGACCCCCCCAAAAAAAAAGAAAAAAAGAAAAGATGATACAAATAGCAAATCACAAGAAGGTCTAAGAGTCAAAATGAAAATAAAAATTACTACAATCAGAAATGATGGAAATGAAGACCCTGGTAACAGATATCAGAAACTCAACAGAAGCTCTGAACTGTAGAATAAGAGCAGCTGAACAAAAGATCAAGGAGCCCCAAGATGAGAAGGAAGAAACCCCCAGGAAATAGCAGAAGGTGGAAATAGCCTGAAAAGAAATGAACAGCATACCAGAGAACTATGGGATGAGTTCAAAAGGAACAATATAAGAATCATCAGAGTCCCTAAGAACAGAAAGACAAATGTGATAAAGAAACAGTAGTAAAATCATCAATAATACTTTCCCACAGTTGGGGCCAGAGTGGTAGTACAGCATGTAGTGCATTTTCTTTTTGCTTTTTGGGTCACACCCGGGGATGCACAGGGGTCACTCCTGGCTCTGCACTCAGGAATTAACCCTGGCGGTGCTCAGGGGACCATATGGGATGCTGGGAATCGAACCTGGGTCGGCCACGTGCAAGGCAAACGCCTTACCTGCTGTGCTATCACTCCAGCCCCGCATGTAGCACATTTGCCTTGCATGTAGCCAATCCGGATTCAATCCTCAGCATCCCATGTGGTCCCCTGAGCATCACCAAGAGTAATTCCTAAGTGCAGAGCCAGGAGTAACCCATAAACATTGCTGGGTATGACCCAAACGCAAAAAATAAAAAATTAAATTTAAATAAAAAATTTAAAAGAATGTCCTACAGTTGAGGAATATAGGCATAAAGATCCAAGAGACCCAAAGGGTCCCAGTGAAAATAGACCGAGGTAGGAAATCTCCAAGACAAGTTGTACCCAAAATGGCAAAAGCTAAAGATAGATACAGAATATTGAACATAGCAAGCTTACAAAGAAAAGTCCATAAAATTTACAGTGGATCTATCATATGAGATTCTACAAAACAGAGGAGTATGGAAGGGTATAGTACAAAAACTCAATGACATACCAATAATACTCTACCCAATTAGATTATCATTAAGATTTGAATGATACAGAGCTTCATGGACAGGTAGTAGCTTAGGTAATTCATACCCTTGAAACCAGTTTTGCAGGAAGCATTAAAAGAGCTTCTTTAAAAGACAGGAGACATTTCCCAACATGTGGCATTGAGTATGGCATTCCTTCTACTGGATTAAGATTTTTAAAAAGTAACAAATCACCACAAATTTAATTTTATTGATTATTTTATGATGATTCCATTTGCCATTCTTTTTGTTGGAGCAATTAACATGAAATAAATTTGCTATATACCTGCCAAGGGGGCAGACTGGTGGTGGGAGGAACCTGGGGTCATTGGTGGAGGGAAAAGGACTGGTGGTGGGATTGGTGTTGGAACATTGTATGCCTGCAACAACTCTATTATGAATAACTTTGTAAACCATGGTATCTTCATAAAAACAACAACAAAAATTTTTAATGCACCTGTTCAGGTGGCATGCTGGGATCTGGGAGTGAAACTACGGTCACTAGTAGCACTGTAGCATTGTTGTCCCATTGTTCATCAATTTGCTCGAGTAGGCACCAGTAACGTCTCCATTGTGAGACTTGTTGTTACTGTTTTTGGCAATTCCAATACGCCACGGGGAGCTTTCCAGGCTCTGCTGTGCAGGTGGGATACTCTCGGTAGCTTGCGGGGCTCTCCAAGAAGGAGGGAGGAATCAAACCTGGGTTGGCCGCGTTCAAGGCAAATGCCCTACCTGTGGGGCTATCGCTATCGCTCTGGTGTGTGTGTGTGTGGGGGGTCACTAGTAAAGGAAGAAAACACTGGCGGTAGGATTTTTGGTGGCACATTGCACTCCTAAAACTACTATAACTCTGTAATTATGATACTTTATGAAACAATTTTATTATTTCTTGCACTGCACCTGTTGGTGCTCAGAGGTTACTCCTGATTCTGTGCTCAGGAATCACTTCTGGAGGGCTCTGTGGTCCATGTGGGATACTGATGATTGACCTGGATCAGCTGTCTGCAAGGCAAGCACTTTACCTGCTGTACTAACTCTCTGGCCCCCTTAATAAAAATAAATTGTAAGTAAAAAACAAGTTTGCTGAAGTTGTGATTTCATTAAATGTATATGTAAACCAAGAGAGAATTGCATCTTGGCAAAACCAAGTCTTTCAATTCATGAGTATCTTTTACCATCTACTTAGTTCATTTTCATTTTCATTTTCAGTTTTATAGTTTTTAGTATATGCTTATTATATGATTTAGCTAAATTATTCCTTATTGTTCCATATTTCTGATGCTATTACAAAAATTTTTTAATTGTCGATTGCTCATTGCAGGTACAGAAAAATATCTCTCAAAAATATTTTTAATTAAGGCATTTCATAACATGATTTACAAAATTGTTCATAATAGGGTTTCAGGCATACAATGCTCCCTCTAACACCAATCCCACTGCCAGTGTGATCTTTCTTCCATCAATGTTCCCAAGTTCTCTCCAACTGCCCAGCTTACTTCCTTAGCAGGCACATTATTTTTGTTTATTTGGAGGCCACACCCTGAAGTGCTCAGGGCTCATTACTGGCTCATGTTCAGGGATTACTCCTGGCTCGGGGGACCATATGAGGTGTTGGGATCAAACCAAGGTTGGCTGAGTGCAAGGCAAACCGTACAGTTTCCTGCTGTACTATCCCTCTTGTCCAGAAAGCACATTTTTAAGTTTATGTAGTTTGGATCTCCCACTTGCAATGCTGTTGCTCTCTGTTTTAAATATGTGCATTTGAGGCTGGAGCAATAGCACAGCAGGTAGGGCATTTGCCTGGCATGCGGCCGACCCAGGTTCGATTCCCAGCGTCCCATATGGTCCCCTGAGCACCGCCAGGAGTAATTCCTGAGTGCAGAGGCAGGAATAATCCCTCTACATCTCCAGGTGTGACCCAAAAAGCAAAAAAAATGTGCATATAACTTTACACCACCTATATTCTAGAGGTCCTTCCTTCATGACCCTATTACCTTCCTTCCACTTCTTACTCCCCTCCCCCCCTTAAATTCTTTTGTTGTTTTTGTTTTGGGGTCACATCTGGTGGTGTTCATCCCCCTTTATTTCTTTCCTTCCCTGTCCTTCTCACTTCTGTAATCTAGGGTCCAGGGTAGTAAATCTTGGTATACCCCCTTTGACACCTTGCATTCCCAAGGTGTCTTCTTCTGACTTATTTCACTTAATACAATATCCTTCAGTAGTCTCCAAGTTGCATGTTCATTGTTCCTTGGAGCTGCATAGTATTCCATATATGTATATCACGATCATGATCACGAAATCACATTGATCCTCGAGTTCCTCGAGCGGTCTCAGTAACCTCTCCATTCGTCCTATCCCTGAGATTGTAGAAGCCTCTCTCTTCTCGGCCTTCCCAACGATGCCGCATTGGAGGCTCTTTCAGGGTCAGGGGAATGAGATTCAGCTGGTTACTAGCTTTGGCATATGGATACACCATGGGAAGCTTGAGAGGCTGTCCCGTGTGGGCAGGAAGCTCTCAGTAGCTAAGGCATCTGGGAACTTGCTTTTAAGTCTCTGGATGTTGGCCGTTGATGGGATTACACACAACCTGGGTTCCCTGCCGGTACCTTCATGTGTGAGGCTTGTTTGAACGTGTGGAGAAGGGCCTTGAGCATGGCAGTGGCTAGGTTCTGGTGGTCTTCGGCCAGGAGCTCTGCTCGGGGTGGGGAGGGAAGCTGGAGCCGATCCCCTCCGAAGGGCCACGGGGAAGACAGCCAGGCATGCAGGCAAGAGACATATATGGAATATATACATATATTCCATATATGTGTATGTATATGTATGTATATATGTGTGTATATATACATGTGTATATATATATATATATATATATATATATATATATATGGTCGCACCCACAAACTGCCCCCAGCGCCGTGTAATCCCATCAATGGCCAAGATCCAGAGATAATAAAACAAAGCTCCTGGAAGTGAACTCTTATTGTCTAGTTCTTTCTTTCGGAGAACCCGGCAAGCTACTGAGAGTATCCTGCCCTCATGGCAGAGCCTGGCAAGCTCTCCGTGGCATATTTAATATGCCAAAAACAGTAACAATGATGGGTCTCATTCCCCTGACCCTGAAAGAGCCTCCAATGTGGCACCCTTGAGAAGGACAAGTCAAGAGAGGCTGCTAACATCTCAGGGCTAGGACGAATGGAGATGTTACTGGCTCCCGCTTGAGTAAATCGATGAACAACGGGATGACAGTGATACAGTGATAAGTGACATATGTAAGATAATATGTGTGTGTGTATATATATATCATTCCATTATCCACTCATGTCTTTGAATACCTAGGTTGTTTCTATATACTAGCTATTGTGCTAAGTGCTGCAATGAATAATGGTGTGCATATGTCCTTTTGTATAAATGTATGTGTTGGCTGGGATGTGGTGAAAAAGGAACTCTTCTCCACTGCTGGTGGCAATACTGTCTGGTTTAACCCCTTTGGAACACAGTATGGAGATTTCTCAGAAGACTTAATCAAGCAATTCTACAATTTATTTTTTGTACACATCTGTACATCCTGTGACCTTACTTAACTCATTTATTAGTTGTAATAACTTTTGTGCAGAGCTTTTAGGATTTTTTCTACATATAATCATGTTATCTGTAAATGAACATAGTTTTACTTTTTTCTTGACAATAATTGCCTTATATTGTTTTCTTATTTTATTTCACTGGCTAGAATGTTCAGTACAATTTTGATTAGTAGTGGTAAGGGTAGATATTCTTGTTTTGGCCTAGGCCACAGTGGGTAAAGCATTTAATCTTTCCTATGATGTCTGAAGGGAAATAGGTTCTACATAGACTTCCATTAGCAGGTTAATAAAGTCCTCTTTTATTCCTAGACTGATGAGAAATTTATAAATTTATTAAATTATAAATGGGTACTGAATTTTGTCAAAAGTGTTTTCTTCAACCACTGAGATGGATTTCTCACCTTTATATCTTAATTGTAGCATAGATTTTAATAGTGAAAAATTGGAAACAACTTAAATGTGCTTCAATAAGTTAATCGTGCTCATTCAAGGAAATAGTATGCACCATTTGGGATTATATCAATATGGATAGAACTCAAATATTCCATGCATAGTGAATAAAAGAGGACCATGATTGAGAGAGAGAGAAAGAGAGAAAGAGATTTAGGATTGCCACATCTGGGGATGAAATAAAGGAAATAGTTGAAAGTTTTTAGTACTTAGAGGATTGGACTAAGGACTCCATGGGACTTTAAGTGAAACCTCTGAGGTTAGTAGGGGCTGACTGGCTCATACTGGTGTCTGCGCTTAGAGGAAGCATGATGAACTAGTTCCGGGAGTATTGGAAAAACTGCAGTCTGCAATCTGCTGCTACTACTGGCATGAATCACGACTGTTGGGGTGAAGAAATGTTACTAATTTAATGCTGACAGGTACAGAAAATAAATAGAAAGAAACAATAACTTTTCTCTCTTTCTGGACTTTTAATTTTCTTCTCGAATCCTCTGTTGGCAGAAAATGTAGAGAATACCAGTCGAAGAAGAAACCTGGCTTACATTCTCAGACCTAGTGTCGTAAGTGGCCTCTGGACGGCAGAGCTTGAACTGAGGGGAAAATGACTTAATAACTGAGAGTTTCTGTGTCTTTGGGAAATTGTGTGTCTTTGGGAAACTAGGTCTTGCTTCTCCAAGGGGGTTAAGTATACCTTTTCCCCAGCACTGGAAATTAGAGCAAGGCCTAGGTCATCTGAGGGGACTTTGTTTCTTGAGTGCAACACCAAGACTCATTCAGTAACTGTTAACTTCTTTTATTTATTTATTTATTTATTTATTTATTTATTTATTTATTTATTTATTTTTTGCTTTTTAGGTCACACCCAGCAATGCACAGGGGTCACTCCTGGCTCATGCACTCATGAATCACCCCTGGCGGTGCTCAGGGGACCATATGGGATGCTGGGATTTGAACCCGGGTCGGCCGCGTGCAAGGCAAACGCCCTACCCGCTGTGCTATCACTCCAGCCCCTGTTAACTTCTTTTTTAAAAAATTTTATTTTCATAAAGTTGGTCACAATAACAGATTACATTAAATATTTCTACACCAGTCCTACCATCATTACACCTTTATTTCGAATTTTCCCGCCTCCACTCAAACCTGCTGAACAGGCAGATGCTAGATAATTTATTTTGTATTGCTTGTTATGAATAGCATAGGATGTCACACGGCCACACCTAGAATTCTAAAATTTTAGATAATTAGGGTCTGGATAAATCTCTGCAGTGAGCTGCTCGGTTCGAAGATTCTTTTTTGTGTCTTTGGATCATGGCCGTTAAGAAACCAGAGGCAGTTCGTGGGCATGACCTCCAGGGTACCATAGGGATGAGGAGATGAGAAAGACCAGCCCATTCCCAGTCCCTTGAGGCCTGGTGTTTGCGTCACTATCCTGTGTACATGGACTTCTCATTGGGTTCTGGAAGTTGGCAGTTGCCAGGATTCTTGGGGGGCAGGTGGGAATATAACGCCTGCTCCCATCTAAGGCATCTTGGTGAAATCGACCTGATACAAGGTCCAAAGACAGCTCTGTAGTGAGCTGCTCGGTTCTGAGATTCTCTTGTGTGTCTCAAAAATTTCATAAGATTGGAAAAAACACAGGGTCCAGAGGGATGAGGGAAGATAATACCAGCCTGTCACCTCAAAAGACTGTTCTTTTGCCAAGATATGGCTCTTCCTCCTATTTTTCAATTGCCCTTGCAGGTGCCTTGTGGTATGAGACTTTCCCCACATTTCTATGTTCAAATGATCCAATGATTGCTTTTTGCATTCAAACTGATACAAAGGTATGCATGTGAAAAATTAACAAATGACTAGATACAAAAATATTAACAACTGTTAATTCTGCATGGTAGAGCAATAGTTTTACATTTTTCTTTGCATTTTTAGAACTTTTAAGTTTTCCAAAAATATCAATAAGAACAAACTTGTGAAATCTTAAAAACACATGTAAAAATTATTCTTAAATCCCACAAAATAAATCAGATAACCCACATATTTTCTGACATTCAAGAAAGATGATGGTAATGGGTCCAGAAAGACCAAATGAAAACAAGCCCTTAGATTCAGCCATCAGAGCGGAGGCTAGGAGAGTGGGTATGAGGGAATGGAGTGCAATGGACTGTGATGCAGAATAGTTATACTTTTGTGTTGGGTATGGCTGTAATATATTTTGAATAGGTATGAAATTGTAGACATAAAACATCTGTTTTGTAAACCAACACTAACTTAATAGAAATAAATTAAAATGAAAAGCTCTTAAAAATGATTTTTTAAAATGCTACTAACTCACAAATATATCTGAAAATTAGCTGGTAGATATGAGAGGTAAATATTTTTTCAGTAGAATTTTTCAGGGTGTAATTCCCAGTCCCACTTGCCGAGTCATGCTAGCATGTTAGGTCTTGAAAGTTGTTAGGCATTTTCGGGCTGGAGAGATAGTACAGTGGGTAGGGTACCTTGTCTTGCATGCCACCAACCTGGGTTCAATCCCATATGGTCTCCTCGGCCAGCAGGAGTGATTCCTGAGTGCAGAGCCAGAAGTGTCCCTTGAGCACTGCTGGGTGTCACCAAACAAATGACTGGCTAAAAAACTTTGGTACATCTACACAATGGAATACTATGCAGCTGTTAGAAAGCATGAAGTCATGAAATTTGCATATAAGTGGATCAACATGGAAAGTATCATGTTGAGTGAAATGAGTCAGAAAGAAAGAGACAGACACAGAAAGATTGCATTCATATGTGAAATATAAAGTAGCAGAGAGGTACGAGCTAGCAATGATGCAACCTCTGGCAGAAAGCCCTCTGGAGTTAGTCACTAAAATACTAAAATACAGAAATCTAGAACCTCGCGGCCGCCACTGTGGCCACACAACCTCATATCTCTTCATTCTCAGCAATGGAAAACAAATTATCAAATGCTTCCTTTCCAGCAGGTCTGACTCTGGGGGTGGGGGAACTCCAAACAATAATAGTGAGTTTTTTTGTTTGTATGTAATCAAAGTAAAGAGAGAGTAAAGTGAAATTTATCAGCTACACAGGCGGGGTGGGGGGCTGGAGGGCAGGGGGGTGTGGGGGGAGGTTTACCGTGGTTCTTGGTGGTGGAATATATGCACTGGTGAAGGGATGGGTGTTTGAACATTATGTAACTGAGACTTAAGCCTGAAAGCTTTGTAACTTTCCACATGGTAATTCAATTAAAAAAAAAAGAACCAAACAAAAAAAAAACAGAAAGTATGAAAGAACCAAAAAGGGAAAGTTATTAGGCATTTTAGTATTATTTTCTGATGCTTAAAAATTTCCTAGTAGGGCTGTAAAGAGTACAATCAGTGGGGCATTAGCCTTACACAAAATTGACCCAGGTTTGATCCCCAGTATTCCACATGGCCCCCTGAGCACTACCAAGAGTGAACCCTAAGCATCACAAGGTATGGTCCAAACAACCCTCCCCCAAAATCTTAATAATAAAGCATAAATTTTATTTTTTACTTATTATTATTGTTTGGACAAGCTACATTAATACCAGCCAAAGCTATTCACCATTTTAAGCCTCAGATTTCAATGATGCATTTCCATACTCTCCTGAGGCATGTTGGGCTGTCCAGGAAGCAAGCTCTGAGATGGTTTTGTGAGTCACTTGTCATCCCGTTGCTCATCGATTTGCTCGAGCGGGCACCAGTAACGTCTCTATTGTGAGACTTGTTACTGTTTTTGGCATATCGAATAAGCCACCGGTAGCTTGCCAGGCTCTGCTGTGCGGGCGAGGTACTCTCAGTAGTTTCCTGGGCTCTTTGAGAGGAACAGAGGAATTGAACCTGGGTCAGCCATGTGCAAGGCAAACGCCCTACCCACTGTGCTATCATTCCAGCCCTAGGTTTTGTGAGTAAGGTGTTTATTAAGTGTGCTCTTGGAATCAACATCTGTGAAGGAAACAGAAGGGGAAGGAAGCAAGAGGGATCTAGGAAGAAGTTGCCCTGCAAAGAAGGCCCAGTGTTAGCTAGGCCACTCCCATAGGGAGCAGTGTCACTATAATGGCGCATGAACGTGGATCTGTTTGGCCACATAGGACAAACCTTTATATTTCTACCTTTTCAGCATGAGGGAATGAAGTCCTGAAAATGATGTGCCTCTGTCAAGTGACCTCTGTGAGGAGCTGGAGAGATAGCACAGCGGGTAGAGCATTTGCCTTGCACGCGGCCAACCTGGGTTCGATTCCCAGCATCCCATATGCTCCCCTGAGCACCGCCAGGAGTAATTCCTGAGAGCCAGGAGTAATCCCTGTGCATCGCCGGGTGTTATTAAAAAAAAAAAGAGTGTGGGGGGAGGGGGCTCTGTGAGGCTGAACTGGGCCCGGAAGCAGCTGATTGCTCTCCTGCAAGCTGGGGAGAAAGGCCTTCCCTGCATGCTCTCTGAGGCCACCATTTTATGTGTCAGGCCTGTGCTGAGGCACGTTCACATACATTTGTTTTATCACATGAGTCTCACAGCACTCTGAGGTACAGGTTGTGTTTTGCTTTTTACACATGAGGGAACTTGGCCTGTGTTTTTCCTCATGAAAACTCAGCATGGGGTAATATTTCACAGGTGGCCAACTACTTGGAGCAGCCTACCCACGTATGTAGAGGAAGACTGCCTTCTCTTCCACGAAAAGTGTCAAAGATTTGAACTGGATGTTCTACTTTTAATTTCCTTTTATGTCCCAGGGTATCTCCTTAGTATCTCTCTCTCTCTCTCTCTTTCTCTCTCATTTTACTTAAAATCCCATTGCCTGTGCCCCTTTAATGCTAATATAGCAAGAGATTTTGCTCTCTTATGTAGTTGGTCCCATGCCCCTTGCCAGCAAGAAGCAGTTAAAGAAGACAGACCTTCATTCATGTGTCCCTGAAAGATTTAAGGGGTAAAATCTCTAGGAGGAATGTTGCAGGCAGATGGAGGGGGGCTGGTAATGAGTTTTGGGGAAATAATTAAAAGGAAGAAAATGCCTAACCCTGAAGTAGGCTCAAAGCATCAGGACCACACATCTTTGATATGCAAATCCTGAGCTCTTTGCAGATAGAGAAAATGAGGCCAACCATATGCAGAAACTGAGGTACAATGCAGACAAGGGTGGACCCCTCATAAAAGGAGACTCTAAATGTCATGATAAGAATATGAAAGGACCATCAAGAGCCCAAGGTTTTCCCTGTGACAATACCCCAATTAATTTTATGTACCCAGAGAACTCCAGACCAAGACAATTTGGAGAATTGTATGCAATCTCACAAAAGCCATTCTCTGCTTTTTTCCATTCTGGGGAAACCCATGCTCTCTTTCAAATACCTATCTTTCTTTTTCTCTCCTCTCACATTCCTCTAATAAATTTCTTTCAGTAAAAACTAGTTTGCTTTACTAAAAAAGGATGTCTGAGTTGAAACCAGCCTAGTGAGAGCTGTAATGAATTCTCAGTTCTACTTTCCTGCTATGTTTTCTGCAGTGAGGTGAGTGCCTTGACCCAATAGGTGCAAATAGGATCGTAGGGAAGAATCGATATCTACTTCTCTGACTTGTTGCCCCAGAATTGCTTCCCTGCCCTTCATTGAATTTCTCTTTAGTCAGCAACTGGATGCCCCAGTCACAGAGAAGAGAGGTGACTCAATTTGTTATCTGATGATCCAGAAACTCATACCAGCAGGGTGGTGCTTTAGTATCATCAAAAAAAGGTGAATTGTACCTATTGGAACTTTGGGAAAAAGTAGTAAACACAGTTTTCAATGTGATCCATACTATAGAGAGACCAAATCATCAACAAACTCCCCACCAGATACAAACTAGTTAAAAATGAGGTGGCATGGAGTAGAAGAGACGACCAGGATGAATTTCTGTGGTCAATGTGTTGGTTGAAGACAGATCAAGGTCCCTAATTTCTTTCTCTGTAAAAAAAGTTCATCAAAGTTTTACCAAGATTCAAAGTTTCTTCAGGGAATCACTTAAAAGAGAGGCAGGAAAGAAAAGAAAGGCAAAACACTGGGAAAGACACACTTTAAAAGTAGGAGAAGGGGCCAGAGCAATAGTACAGCAAGTAGGGCATTTGCTTTGCACGCGGCTGATCCAGGTTCGATCCCTGGCATCCCACTTGGTCACCCGAGCACAGCCAGGAAAAATTCCTGAGTGGAGAGCCAGGAGGAATCCCTGACCATAGCTGTGTGTGATCCAAAAAGCAATATATATATATATACATATATATATATACACATATATATAGTTGGAGAAAAGTGGAGCTAAAGAGATAGTACAGTGGTTACGGCATTTGCCTTTGACTGACCCGCACCAGGAGTAATTTCTGACCACAGAGCCTGGAGTACCTGAGTACCCCTAGGTATTCAATACCCCAAAAAAAGAGTAGTACAAAAGTATAGAGCAAGCAGTAAGGGATTGTGTTCTAAGGTTTTCTTAGTTTGGTTCATTCAATCATGAAACTGTGAGAGCAGTCATATTAAGAATTAGTGGTCATGTGAGCTAATAGAAAGAATGGAGGATTACTCAGTATTTCAGAAAATTAAGACTCAGAGTCAATTTTCAGTTGGTGTTATACAATTGAGTCTTGAGATGGAGATCTTTACTGTTGGAAAGGGTAACACCATTTCACAATGAAACGAGATTCTGGAGAATTTGGTATCTTGTAGAAAGAATTCTAAATTTTAGATATAGCAGATTATGGTCCCTGTTTTCTAAAAACACCTGTTGCTCCCCAACCCCAAACAAAAGAATAATTAAGAGGAACAGAAAGTACAAAAGGTGAAATTAATTTTAAAATGATACAAAGATCAGTCTTAGAGGTTCTCTGCTACAATCATTCAAAGAATATGTAGGCGTCCATCTTTTACTTGGAAAAATAACATGAGTTCAACGACATTGGTACAGCTACTTAATTTCAGATTCCAGCTCCCAATTTACTAGCTATGGGTTGTCTTTGGCACTTTGCTCTTTGAACCTTAGCTGATTTCAGTTGTAGAGATTATATTCACACCTATAATTTTGTATGTTGAAAATAGCTCAATAGACTCTCACATTGGACCAAAATGTAAAACTATTGGAAGAATATCTATCTGAAACAAATGCCCTCACTTTAATATGCGTTCTGAAAAAGGCTCTCAGAGTATCACAAAGGTACTAAATGGGGATGTTTGGCTAATGTAACTAAAGTCAACTACAAACTCAATTTTGGGGATTTTAGCGCAGGGAAGAGATGCCAAGATTTGAAAGTCTCTATTCAAGTCGTCCTGCCATTTTATACCAGAAATCCAGTTTCATTACTGTTTCTTATTGCTTTCAATAGTGCACTAATGACTCTGTCCTCTGAGAATGAATAGACAAAATTCTGTCTAGCTTGTTATGTAGAAAAGCACCTTATTTTATAAGTATTTCAAGTGTTTACATTGTAAGCAGATATACAAGCAGCAGGATAGTCGTTCAATTCTCTTAGAAAAAAATAATCAAATGGCCTAACTGAGAAAGAAAACAGCCCTCACTGTCTTTACTGTTTGTGATTTTTTTAAAAAAGTGAAGCAACAAGGTTTTTATTTTGAGAGAGAACACACTCAACCTTCTCCAGAGGGGGAGAAAAGCCTAGAGCATACATGTCAGGTGGAGATTCGGATGAATCTCCAAGAAACTGCACCATAAAGTAAAAGAAAGGAGTTACAAGCCATGGGTCAAGGCAGACAAGTCTCCAAGTTGTAGAATGCTACTGTTTGCGCTTTAATTATTATTTTGGGAAAACACCTGGCCATGCTCAGGGCTTACTCCTGGCTCTGATGGCTCCTGAAGAGGCTGCAGTGACCTAGGAGTGCCGGGGATTGGGCCCTCTGGCTGGACTCAAGGAAAGTGTCTTAGCTGCTGTGCTATCTCCCTGGCCCTATTTGTGCTTTTCAAAAATGGCTTTCTGGCATTATTAGTTGGTTGACTCAAAGTGTTACTTTATCCTATGGGCAATTAACCAACTCCTCTCTAATTTAAGAAAAACATTTCAATAAATATTTATGAACTATAGACATCTATGCATATATACTTTTCCCCCTTACGGCCATTTTAGTTCGTTAATTTTATAGCATCTTATCCTGTTCTGAATTATCATAACCGAATGTTTCTCTGATTTTCAGGCAAATTTCTTTCTCCTTGTTGTTTAGCTAATTTTCCCTGTGTAAATATACACACTAAGACTATGCATATGAATAAAATACCATGATATCTATCATTCTACCTCAAATGAATACAGTGCTGCAGCTATTATCCTTTCAGTACTTGGTCAAGATCTAATAAATTATTAAAATATGCCTCTGAGTAACTGTACTTGATATCTCTCAATTCTTGCACAAAAGTTTGTGCATTTGGTTCTAGGAACTTTTCCCAGACTCTTTCAGGGCTTATCTGTTTGTACTGAAAACAAAATTATTATTCATATAATTATCTGCCCTCATGCCCACCCCCCACAGCTCATAAAAGATTAGAAGCAGTAAATTCTAAGGACTGTTTTGGTTTGTAGGGGGTTTTGTTTGCTTTGCTTTGTTTTGGGTACTAAGGATTGAACTCAGGATTTCATACATATGAGGTGTGTGCTTTACTGCTGAGCCGAATTCCAGCCTAGAAGTGTGAGGGGGCAAGTACTCATACCACGGTGGGGGTGGGGAGGAGCAGGGCTGTGGGGTGTATGTTATTGCCAATAGCTTATGGGGAGCAAGAGGACATAGGAAGCAATCACAAGGACTAAAATGGCATGGAAGGCTGGCATCATTTAGCATAGGGGCAAATAGGCTTTGAGGGCATCCAAAGATGAACAGTATCTTTGTTACTGAGAAGGGAACAAGTATTAGAATTCAGAATTCTTTTCAAATTACAAATCAATAAAGTAAGGTCAGAGAATGCCTAGAGGTAGGAAATGCAAGTGTGGGGGCTGGGGATATGACTCAACTGGTAGAGCAGCTGCTTTGCATGTGTGAAGCCCTGGCTCCATCCCCAGCACCGTGCTGCATCCTGCTGACCTGTGAGCACCACAGGACCGGGCTCCCTCCCCCATGGATGTAAAAGAAGACAAGTACAAAATAAGATTTCCAAATACTTCCGTTTTAATATAAGAGAAAAAAATGAAGCCTACCGAGACCCCAGGATATGGGGTGGGGGGAAGAAGGGAAGAAGTTGAGGATGAAGGAAGAAGATGAGAAAAGGAAGTCATGGGGAGGAGGGGTCAGGGCTCTTCATTATAGCGGTGATGTGGGAGAGTGGTATAGCTGCGCAGCCAATGCACAGACTCAACAACACTGAAAAAAACAGGACATCTAAAAGACAACCACTGAATGCTAAATGTGCCCGGTCAAGATGGCAGGATGGGGTGAGGGGTGTGGTTGGCAGCAGGAGGGAGCATAGGAGCACTGGTGGGAGGAAATGCACACTGGTGGTGGGGTTAGTGTTGGAGTAGTGTGTGCCTAAGACTCGACTAGCGATAACTTTGTAAATCACAGTTGTTTAATGAAATAAAAAGAGAAAAGAATCGGGTTTAATGAGATACGATTTGCAGAGTTAAATACATGCTTTTTAAGGAGAGAGCTCTATGAATTGGGAGAAAGACGTGCAGTTACGTAACTGATAGTATGTAGCCTGTGAAGTCTGGCTTCTTTCACTTGGCATAATGAGATTCAGCTATGTGAACTGATTAAAATTTAAAAAAATGTTTTGTGCTGAAAACTGGAAGAACTTGCTCATCTAAGGTTTTCTGATAACAGATTTGCTCTCCAGATAATACAAAAACAGTGAGTTCTCTTAAAGTAAATCCATACTGTGGAAAAACAGGTAACAGCCTTCACCAGTGATGGGGAGAGTAAATAGTTATAAACATTCTTCACCACGTTTTTCTCACCTCTCTTCTCTTCTCAAATAAATGCAACAGAAAACCTATGGTACAGTAGTTTTTAATAGTCAATAGGTTCCCTGTCCTTTCTTCATTTGATTTCCTTTCTCTTTTTCTCTTCAGTACTCTCTCTTCGAACTGCTTTATATGTTAGCCAAGGTGAGTAATTATGATAAGAGTTACTAATTATTACCCCAACTTCCTTGACGTCTAAGAGGTGCTATACAAATCTTACTCTTTTTCTACATCTCAGAGATTTAGTCACCTGATGAAAGTTTGTCCAAAGAGAAAGGGAGTGAACAATTTTGGCCTTTCTTATGGAGGTTTTTACACACACAGGAGTAAGGTCTATTTTCAGATGCCCACTGAAGTCAGGCTTCTTCGCAGTTGCCCTTGTTGATGAGGGTGGGGGGGACGGCAGGCAGCCATGTTTGTACCATGTTTGCACTGGAGAACCTTTGGCCTCTGATGATTAGTTTGGGAATGGACGCCTGATCTGGGGCAACTAATCAGAAGCTAGACTGACTTAATCAGACCATCTCTCTGGAGAACTGAAGCACAAGAATTCCGGGGGACTCTGGTAGACTCTTCAAAGGTCATTTAAAGGCGCCTCTCAAAAGTGGTGGTTGAGAGAAATTAAGAGCCTGAGCCAGACTTGCTGAGAGAACTGTGGGGCCTAGGAGAGGCCCCAGTATGATTCTCTGTTCCCGACATGCTAGCCGGGGCCTCCATATGGCCTGGCAAGACTGTACTTCCTCCTTGGATGTCTGCCCATGTGACTGCCTGTTATATCTTTCCAGTCCCTACTTCCACTTTACTCACGCAAAGACGATTGGCTCCCCAGCTCACGGTAAACAAACAATATCTGGTAAGGCAATTACCTTACTGAAAAAAAAATTTTCACTGATAGAGTCCTCATGGAACACTTTCAAATTGCAGTGCAGTAAGTCTATTTGCTTCTTACTCCTACTGCAACCAATTATCACAAATTTAGTGGTTTAATTTATTATTTATGCAAATTAATTTTCATAAGGTTCTCTACAAGTCAGATATCCAGTTTCACGGAGCTAAATTCAAGATGTTGGCATGGTTACATTCTTTTTAAAGGCTCTTTCCTTCCTAACCTTTTTGAATGTTTAGAGGTCGCTGGCATTGCCTTGGGGGTATCTCCTTCCTTTCCTTACATCACCCTAACCTCTTGCTTCTGTCATCACATCTACTCTGTTTTAGCTTTCTTGCCTTCTCTTCTAAGCATCCTTATGATTACACTTAAGACCCACTCAAATAATTAGGGATTATCTCTTAACCTTAATATCCTTAGTTTAATCATATCTGCAAAGTCCCTTTTACCATTTAAGGTAATATTCATAGGTCCAGGGAATTAGGATGTGGATAACCACAATTCAGCCTATATATATATATATATATGAGAATATATATATATAGCCTATATATATTTAGGAGAATATATATATTCTCCTAAAGTCATGGTATATTAGGAGGAGGAAGAATGTCCTATTGTAGTGTGTGAAGTCAAATGAAAAATGGAGGAAGAATTAAGGAAAAACCCAGGTAAAAGCTTGTCCCTTACAGTTACATAACTGTCCCTTACACTTTACATAACCAAAGGCCTGAAGGGGGACATGGAAGGGTACTGTTCTCACAACAGAAGTGAAGTGGCAGAGATCTTGAAGGCAGGCTGTGATAAACTAAAGATAAGCACTGTGTACCTTAAAGCAAACATTAAAATAACAAAACAAAGAGTTTTAGGCAGTAAGAAAACAAGGGCATAGAGTGAAACCATAAAATTCCCCCTAAAAGAAATCAGAAAAAAGGAAAGAAACAAAAAATGGGCAAGCAGAAAAACAGTAGCAAGAAAGTAGATTTAAATCCAACCATATCAATATTACATGTGGCCTAAATACTTAAGTTGTCAGGCAGAAATAATTAGATTGGATTTAAAGGGCAAACTCTAATTAACAGAGATAGCTTATAATCAGTTTCATTGAATTGTAATGATTTTTGGGGGGATATTTTCTTTCAAATATGGTTAAGCAAAAAGATACAGCTTGAAGAGAAATATTTTTGTTCTTTAGTGAAGTCAAACAGTTTTATTTAAATAAGATATGGGAGAGGAAAGAGTTGCATGTTCATGAGAGAAGCCAGTATTGAAGAGTACCTCTTATGTGTGCTTTGTGTTGATGTTCCACCCCTAAGATAAGTTATAGGGGTATATTAATTTTTATATATGGGCTGTAGTGATAGCACAGCGGGTTTGCCTTGCACGCGGCCGACCCAGGCTCGATTCCTCCATCCCTCTCAGAGAGCCCAGCAAGTTACTGAGAGTATCCCGCCTGCTATCACTACAGCCCATATAAAAAATTAATCTACCAGTGCTGTATTCAATATGCCAAAAACAGTAACAACAAAAGTCTCAAAATGGAGACGTTACTGGGGCCCGGTTGAGCAAATTGATGAGCAATGGGATGACACTGATACAGTGATACAGTGACGATTTGTTAATTTTTTAAATTTTTTTGAGTTTTGCGGTCACATCCAGCAGTACTCAGGAGATTATGGCAGTGCAGCAGATTGAATTGGAATTTGCCTTATACAAAGCAAACATCTTAACTCCTGTACTATCTCTCTGACCTCAAAAAATTATTTTAAGAACCCTAAAATAGCTAAAGAAACAAGTAAATGTTCAATAAGAATATTAAGAGAGTGTGCTAGCTCAATACATTTTATGGACTTTATTACATCCTTTGAGTTAACAAATGTTTACATTTCTATAAATAATAATATATAATCACATATAACAATATTCCTCAATCCCAATATAAATAAAGAACCAAAATGAAGGAGAAAAAATTGTGTAAGGAAAAAAAATCTGAAAATAACTATTACCTGAAAATATCTATTCTTCTACCAGTCTCAGCTAGAAAGTGAACATTTATTAAATAGTCCAAATTATTGCTCCTAGATTATTATGGCAATTTAAACTTTTTGACCACTGAATGTTTTATAAGGAAATTTTAGTTGTTACAGGCAGGTAGACAGGGGGTCCTGGGAAGGTATGTTGGGGAAACCTAACCCTGCCCAAAGGCCAGGAGTCCTTTGACACAAAGGACCAGGAAAGCCTTTGAGATGCAGAATTCCAGGCCAAGTTCAAGGCGGTTTTCTGAGAGGAGGGGTGTCTGGACCCCCTGGGTCCAGTGAGAGACTCCACCCAGGAACAAAGGTCAGGCAAAGAATATCAAAGAAAACCATCAACTGCTCCCAACAGCGGGTGGCTCCCCTTTGAAAACTACCCTAGCAACTGACTGGGGTGGGGAACAGTTTGGGAAAAGTGTGTATACGTTAACTTGCCAGAGGAAGATTTGTGTGCATGCTGAGTTAACATCCTGATTTTACCTATATATATATATATATTTATTTAAATTCTGGGGCTCCACCGGATGCTGCTGCTGGCTCACTTCTGGTTCTGTACTCAGGAGTGACTCTTGGAGTTGCTCTGGGAACCACATGGGGAGCCAGGGATAGAACCTGGGTTAGGTGTGTGCAAGACAAGCACCTTGCCCTCTGTACTATACCTCAAGTCTCCTGATTTATTTTCTTTAAGCTCACAAGTTTTTGTGTTTTTTTTTTTTTTGCCTTTTGGGTCACACTGGGTGATGAACGGGGATTACTACTGGCTCTGCACTAAGGAATTACTCCTGGCCTGGTGGTGCTCAGGGGACCATATGGGATGCTGGGAATCAAACCCGACTCGGCCACGTGCAAGGCAAATGCCCTAGCACAGAGGGTAGGGTGTTTGCCTTGCACGAGGCCGACCCAGGCTCAATTCCTCTGTCCCTCTTGGAGAGCTTATCTAGAGTATCCCGCCTGCATGGCAGAGCCTGGCAAGCTACCTTTGGCATATTCAATATGCTAAAAACAGTAACAAATCTCCCAATGGAGACATTACTGGTGCTCGCTCGAGCAAACCAATGAACAACAGGACTACAGTGCTACAGTGCTACCAAGCTCAAAAGTTTGAGACCATGGGACCAGGGGACCAGGGATGTGGCTCAAAGTTGTTTTTTTTTTTTTGCTTTTTGGGTCACACCCAGCAATGCTCAGGGGTTACTCCTGGCTTTGCACTCAGGAATTACTCCTGGCGGTGCTCAGGGGACCATATGGGATGCCGGGGATCAAACCCGGGTCGGCCGTGTGCAAGGCAAACACCCTACCCGCTGTGCTATCACTCTGGCCCCGGATGTGGCTCAAAGTTAAAGCACATGTCTTGCATGCATTAGACATAGATTTGATTTTCTATAAACAAATTATAAATGTTAATTCTATGATGGCGAATTACTTTCACTAAAAACTCAATTTTAGCATGCAGACATTTGACATTCAGGTAAAATGTATTTGGTTGATTATGATGTAGGCATTTGTGCATAACCTGTTTCACAGTTTAAATATAATATGAATATGATGCTCTGTTTAATATTCTTTTATAGTGTATCTTTAAGTAACTGTATAAAATATTTAGACAGTGTCATAATTTAGTTATTCCCTTATTATTGGCCATTCAGCTTTTTTCAAATTTCTGAGTGATTATAAATATGCTTAATGCCTAGTACAATATACCCTGAACTTTTTCTCTGAATTTTCCCTTTCTCAGAAACCTGTGTTAATTTGCACTCCCACAGCTAATGTATAAGAGTACCATTTTCCTAATCCTTGCCAACGCTGAGTTATTCATTTTATAATTTCTGACAATTTGATAGGCAAAATTGGCATCTCATTATTAATTCAATTTGCAACCTCTTCTGTTATTTGGTTTGATTTCTTCTATTCTGACATTTCTGTTTAGTTCCTTTTCCAGGTGCCCAATGAATATTTGTATTTCCCATGTTTATTTGTAAGAGCTCCCTGTTTACATAGTAAGGATAACAACATTTGTTTGTTAAAAATGTGAAATGACTTAGAGATGCCTTCGATATTCTCATGTGCTAAGTTACTTGATGGGCTCAGATAGAGTGGGTGGAGAGGGAATGCGAGGGTGTTTACTGGGAACATTACTGGTGGGGAGTGTGTGAGAGTGAGCGGAAATTCAGTTCATCCTCTATACACCTCCAGACTGATTCTCCTAAAATAATACTGTCAACATGCCTTCTTCTCAAAATCCCCCATTTATCTTTGTCAGCCATCTAGCAGAGCATAATTTTACCAACCAGGCAGAAATCTTTCTCTGTATTTGGCTCCAAATACTTATTTTCAAATTGTGTCCAATCTAAACCAACTCCGTCTAGACTAGTATAATGTGTTAAGTTTGGAGAGTATGAAGATGACAAAATTTCTATCTTCAACTTGCTCCGAAATGAGATGGAAGGAACAAATAAACAGAAGATTACAGTTTAAGATAGAAACATCAAATTAGAATCCTGTAAAGTACATTATGGAAGTATGGAGGGTGAATAGCTTGATTGAAAGGGAAAGCTCACAGAATCTTGAGATGAGGAATTCCAGGTCAAGTTCAAGGAGGCTTTTTTTTTTTAGGAGGGGTGTCTGGATGCCCTGGGGTCCAATGAGAGGCTCCACCCAGAAACAAAATTCAGGCAAAGAGTATCAAAGAAAAACATCAAGAGCTGGGGGGGGGGCAGAATGTGCGGGGCTCCTTCTTGACAACTACCCTAGCAACTAACTGGGGTGGGGGTCAGTTTGGGAAAAATGTGTTTAAATGAACTTGCCAGAGGAAGACTTATGTGCATGCTGAGTTAAAGTCCTGCTTTTATTTATATATCTTTTTATTTAAATTTTGGGGCTATAAAGGTCACACAATATCAGACCAGAGGAGGGTGAAGATATTCATTTTCATGAGTGGATAGTTGTCAATCAACCAAAGAAAGGTCAAGAGGGAGGAGGGAAGGTTTTTTTTTTCTTTTTGAGTCACACAGGGGTCACTCCTGGCTCTGCACTCAGGAATTACCCCTGACGATGCTCAGGGGACCATGTGGAATGCTGGGAATTGAACCTGGGTTGGCCACATGCAAGGCAAACACTTACCCGCTGTGCTATTGCCCCAGCCCCAGGAAGTTCTAAAAGACGAAAATCAGATGAGATTCAGATTGTGTTCAGCCAAGGAATGGAAGGTGAAGAAATCAAAGATGTGGTGTGCAAGATCCAGAGAGCCTGTTTCATCCAGGGGATTGAATCTTAACTTTTGAGTAGTGGGTAAAGAGTAACTGAAGAACTAAATAGAGAACTGATTTGGTTAGGGTCAGAAAGACCATCCTACTACACCCTGGTGAGTCAATCAGGGGCAGAATACTGACAATGACTCCGAGTAACAGTTGGCCTGAGACTGTGTACATTGACAACTGCTGTTCTGGGGCTTTGCCTAGGGTAGTGTTTTTTTCTTGGGTTTTTCATTTAAAAATTATTATTACAGAACACTAAAATGAGTCAGGATAGGTCTGGCCGTTCACCATCTTGTACTTTCAGTTTCTGCCATAGTTTTGTTTAATAGTGAGAAGCATATTTCCTAAGCAGACATCTCACCCCATTGTGGGGTGAAATCTGGAATATCAGTGGTAGCCCATCTCTTTCTTCTTGATTCTTTCCAATATTCAGGATAGCAAACACTGGCCTTTCAATGAAGGGAAAGGTAGAATGCTTCCCAATATAACCAAGTGGGTGTAGCTATTAGGCAATAGGGGGATTAAAGCCCTTTAAATCCAGGTGGTGCTGGGAAAAATATTTGAAGCTACTGTCCCCTGCTAGCTTCTTTCTGTGTCAGCCAGTTGCTATGACAGCTTGCTGTAGCCTGAGACACAGGCCACCTGTTGGTAGTGTCAGAGGGAAATGTGGGACATCACAGGTCAGATGCATATGAAGTATATTCAGAAAACAAAGGGGGTGTGCTGCTGCTATAGCATACACTTCTCTTGCTATAGGGGATTTATTGTTTATTATATAACATAAACTTACCAGATTCCCCCATGTATTATATTGTTTGCTAAAGCTTAGGGTTTTGTTTCTTTTTTTTTTGCAGTAAAATATTTTGCTATCAGTGAGTAGAAAAATTCACATTTTAATCTTGCTCAAGTGATTGATTTTGGATATATAACTTGCACAAAGTCTTTTTACACCTTCATTATCCACCAGAGAGGCCATAGAGATGTCACTGACCATATGGAAAACAGAAGCCCTACAGCTGCTGAAGAAGCATTATTATCTGCTTCAAAAGGGAGTTTCCTCTTGCAAAGCCTGCCTGGAGATGGAGATTTACCAATGCAGCTGCGGACAGTATGTTCTGACTGCTCCTGACATTTGTGGGCCCTGGGCAAGAGGACAAATGAAGGCCCACATTCCATTAGGTTTAAATATTTACAAGTTATAAATCAAGCTAGCAAACTGTTAAATAAAATATGTTCTATGCTCCCACCTTGACAAAATACTTTCATTATGACAAAAAATAATGTGTAAAGCATTGGTTTTTATGTAGTGTTGGCAAACACTCAAAGATGATTGACCTTAAATATTGAACATGTCTGAGTGTTGTCTTGACGGGCTCGCGAAGGTTAGATGAGTAATGCGAGAAAAGTAATATGTAATCTATGAATGTTTATACGCTAATACCATCAAATTGCTTTTCCCTTCATTTCAACAAAATCACTAATTGTATTTTTGCCATTGAGATTTCAAGGTCTGTATATTCTTTGACATCAAAGACATAAAGAATCAAAAGATAAAGTCTAGCTAGATTTAAATGCATAAGATTTGAATATGTGTTACCCAAATACATAAGTTAAAATAAGTTTAAAATATAAAAAGCTAAGTTACTACTCATGTTTTCAAAGGTGATGTTTTTCTCCTAACGCATTTATAATTATCAATCAAAATTGAAAGAGACCAATTTAATGTCAAATTTAAAAATAAAAAATAATGGCAAAAATTTCTGTCTAAATCTGAAGTGAAAATTGAAATTCAAGTGCATTAAGGAATTTTATAAAAATTGAGCTGCTCACAATTCAGGAGCTCATTGTCTAGCTGGCAATTTCAAGACTGTAGCAGTACCTATCCCTGCTATAGCTAGATTTACATACATTTGAAAATACATAAAAATATATGCATATATGGATGGACATTGGTATATATACAAATTTAAAAATAATATGCATCATTTTAGATGCATAGGAACAACATTTTAGATACATACCAGTCACCTTTGGAAGCAAGAAGTGGAATGTAAAGAAAAGCAAAGCAATGGAAGCTCAAAACTAACAGGAAATGATACTTGGTTGCGCATAACTCTGTTGCATTCTTGCTAACTGCAGGGAAATATTTGACAAGTTAATTAATTTGCTTTTTCTATTATGTAAATCCCTCCACCGCTCAGCTCATCCTTGCACTGAGAAAAGGCTTCTGCCTCTGATCTCAGGGATAGCATGTGGAGAGCATTCCTTTTAGATTCTAGAACACTGGAAGAGAGTTGGGGAAAGGAATTTCTGAGATTTCAAAGGTTTCAGCCTCAAGAGTGGGTGCTAAAAGCTTTGGTTCATACTCCACAGCCCTGAGTTTTGGATTTCAAATGACATGAGTTTTTAACTGTACCATTCAAGGGGTATGCTTGTGATACACAAGACCCCTTAAAGCTTGGGGCCCAAAGATGAGGTCCTTTTTGTTTATATCTAGTGTCATTTAGATATCACTTTGTACAGCATGTATTATTATTTAGATCAAACCACTGAACCTAAGTCCAGGTTTTCTTGTGCACACACAAAGCAAAGCAATATCTGTATTGTCTTCATCAGAAGGTGAGAGTTCACAAGTAGTTGAACACTACCAGTCATTGGTGCTATAAGATGCTTTGCATAAAAAAATTAGTTCTTTCCAGTTATAGCCTGATATTGCAGTTAATTCATGAAATGAAATAAAATGTCTGCAACTCATTCAAAAGTATAGTGTGCAATACATACTGTTTCTGTTGGTAAATTCATTGACAAATCATTTTATTTTTTTTTTTATTTTTATTTTTTTTTTTTTTGCTTTTTGGGTCACACCCAGCGATGCTCAGGGGTTACTCCTGGCTTTGCACTCAGGAATTGCTCCTGGCAGTGCTTGGGGGACCATATGGGACCCCGAACCCAGGTCGGCCGCGTGCAAGGCAAACGCCCTACCCGCTGTGCTATTGCTCCGGCCCCTGACAAATCATTTTAAAAGCTCAAAATCTGAAGATAAAAATTAGCTGCTTAGTGTAAAATGATTAAAAGATAAAGTTTTGGGGTCGGAGATATAGTACAGCAGGGAAGGTGCATGCCTTGAATGCAGCTGAACCGGGTTCGATTCCCAGCATCCCATATACACCCCTGAGCACTGTTGGATATGGCCCAAAATCTAAAGGGAAAAAGATGATCAGGTTTGGTGCAGCACAACATCACAGTGAAAACAATAAAATTTAGAAATCCACAGACTCAAAATATATCTAGAACTAGCCCAGGTGCATACATAATTTATAGGTGTGTACAAACAAGCTGTAATATTCTACCAAAATAGCTAGTTTAGCTGTCATCAAATTTTACAAATGTTTCTATTTATGTAATATTAGAGTAGCTGAAATACAAAGGTTCTTTCTGAATAACAGAATGAGCTGATTTTAAAGATAATTAGCATGACAGTATGTCCTTTATCTTTTGTTCTCACAATCATCAAGAGAATTTTTTGAAATGTTTGAGAGGTTGAAGAACAATTTTGCAATTAAATATAATTATCCTACATTGGTGTTGATCTTTTTGCAGGCGTGGGGAAGGGGGATTGGACACAACCATCAGTGCTCAGGGATTATTCCTGGCTCTATGCTCAGGGCTCACTCCTGGAATTGCCCCATGGGACCTTCTGTAGGGCTGGGATCAAACCTGGGTTGCCATGTGCAAGGCAAGTAAGTGTCTTGCCCACTGTAGTGCCTATATAGCCCTACGTTTTTGTGAGTCCTCTAAATATTGCTTCATTATTGCTTCAAAACCATTTGGATCTCTTTCAATGAAGTTACTCAAAGAATTTCCATATTTGAAGATTTTAGAAAAATAAAATATGCAACGGCTGGAGCGATAGCACAGCAGGTAGGGCGTTAGCCTTGCGCGCAGCCGACTCAGGTTCGAGTCCTCCAACCCTCTCCGAGAGCCCAGCAAGCTACCAAGAGTATCTCGCCAGCACGGCAGAGCCTGGCAAGCTACTCGTGGTGTATTCATATATCAGAAACAGTAACAACAAGTCTCACAATGGAGATGTTACTGGTGCCCACTTGAGCAAATCGATGAGCAACGATGACAAATGACAAGTGACAAAATATGCAAAAGAAGTTTCCAAACCAGAAAAACATTAAGATTTATCTCTTCAAAACAAGAGGAAAGCAAAACAAACAGGTGGAGCTCAGATTCCTGCTTAAAATTCTTCAGTGATTTCCCAATGGCTCTTTATTACCTAAGAATTTAGACAGAAATCCTTTAAAGCCCAAACAACAGACTTGACAAACAGTCTTGGAAAAAAACAGATTCTCAAGTTAAGGAAAGAGTTTATGGGGCACGGTTATACAAGGTAGAAATGTGGTTACCAAGAAGCAAAGAATTAGAGTAGGCATATGTGTGGGGGACTGGCTAGTAAGGCAGTATTGTCAGCAAAAGTTCATTCAAAGGTGACAATCAAGTGACCTAGTGTAGAATTGGGGTGGTCTGGAAAGCAACTCTGGGAGTGAGGTGACAGGCAGTTGGTCAGATCAGGGACTCCTGCTTATGCTTACACTTTTTTTGAATGTCGAAAACCAGGGCTAGGGTCAGGCCATAGAGCTGTCAAGGGCACAAAATTTAAGATGGCATTCACTCACAGATGTGTGCAATTATGCCTGAGCGCCAGCAGTGAGTGCCTCCTTAAAGGTCGCATACCATGTGCTTGTGCTTCTCTTTCCTCATTCTAGCTCAGGTTCTGCGTAAAACATTTCTCTATTCCTTAACAAGAATGATGAAACCTAGTTGGACATCACAGCCATCTAGGAACTTTTCTTGAGTTATTATTTCTTTTTCTTTTTCTTTTTTTTGAGGGAGGACATTCTCTCAGTGGTGCTTGGGAGATCAGGCCTGGAAATTCTTCATGCAAAATATGTACTTCAGCTCTTTGAGTCATCTTCCAGGCCCTTGAGATAATCCTTTAATGCAGATTTTAAAATGCATATTCTTTTATTTGGGTAAATTTGAAATTGAATCACTGTGAGATAGACCCTTATAAACCTGTTCATGATTAGATTTCAGTCACACAGTATTCCAACACCCATCCCTCCACCAGCGTATATTTTCCAGCGCCAGTGTCCCCAGGTTCCCTCCCATCACCCCACCCCCACCCTCAGCCTGCCTCTATGGCATTGGCTTTTGTTATAGCCCTATTCTTATAGCTCTATTTCAAACTTATTGAATTTGAAATGATCTCTGATGGTAGAAGCAAAATAAAATTGTGCATTAAAGAAAATGACAAGTGGGTAAGATGTACAGTGGATAAGATGTACAGTGGGTAAGATGCTGCCTTGGATGCAGTCAATCTGAGTTTAATCCCCAGCAATGCATATGGGCCCCTAAGCTGTCAGGAATGATCCTTGAGCACATAGCCAGGAAGTTCTGATCACAGTCAGGTGGAAGAAAGGAGAGGAAAGGTTAGGAGAGGACAAGAAAGGGGAGGGGAGGAGGAGTGGAAGGGAAGGGAAGGGGGAAAGGGGAGGGAAAGGGAGGAAAGGGGAGGGAAGAGGAGGGAAGGATAGGGAAGGGGAGGGAAGAGACACGTGATTCTGGTGCTTGAATTCTATAGGATATAATGACTTTTAGAACTTAGGTACTGTTCCTTCACATGCTTTACCTTTGATGCTTGATCTTGGTAGGTAACTGGGTAAAGAATATTAAACACTCCTCTTTGTCGTATGTGTTGTGAACCAACTGTAAAACTAGATTCAGGATCTATTTATATAAAGAATAGCATCATTTGTTATAGGAGAAATCACAAAGGAAATTTCACAATATTCGAAATTAAATGTACCCAAAATTGTGGAGTGCAGATAAACAGTGTCTAGATGAAAATTGATGGCATTATTTTTTTTTCTTTTTGGGTCACACCTGGCGATGCACAGCTGTTACTCCTGGCTCTGCACTCAGGAATCACCCCTGGCCATGCTCAGGGGACCATATAGGATGCTGGGATTTGAACCCGGGTCGGCCACGTGCAAGGCAAACGCCTTACCCGCTGTGCTATTGCTCCAGCCCCAATGCCATTAATTTTTTAAGCTAATGTCTGAATGCGCAAAGCTGTGCAGAGAAGTGATAAAGGAAGACCTCAAAGAGAGAAGAGCAGCAGTGTTGGCCGATACGGGAAAAGTATTCACAACACTCTTCAGTCCTTCACCAATTACAAGACCAAGATGACTGCCCTCTGACGTCCTGATGGATCTATCACGTCTTCCAGAAGGGCAATGGAGAGGATTTTTCACAACTTCTACATGGATCTCTTCGACAGCCATGTCCACCTGCGCACATACCAAATTCTGCAGGATGGATATGTCGTTCCCAACGTCCTCCCTTCCGAAATCCAACACACCATTTCATCGGTAAAGATGCGTACAGCACCCAGTCCAGGTCCAGACAAGGTCAGACCCAAACACCTGAAGAATCTGCCACCAGTGTTCATCAATACATTGGCTCGGCTCTTCACTCGCTACCTGTCCTTATGCAAGGTTCTGTCCCAGTGGAAAACCAGCAGGACCGTCCTGTTGTACAAGAAGGGAGACATCCACGACATCAGCAACTATCACCTAATCTGCCTGTTATCCGTCATCTACAAGTTGTTCACTCGAGTCATCCTGAATAGAATAGGCAGAACACTAGATGAAGGACAACCAAGAGAGCAAGCCAGGTTCGGAAAAAGGATTCAGCATGATAGACCATATCCACACAGTGACCAAACTCATTGAAGTTTTGCGAGAGTTCAAGATGCCACTCTGTCTAACGTTCATCGATTTAAAGAAGGCCTTTGATCCTGTTGAGACTGAAGCGGTCATTGAAGCCCTAGTCAAGCAGGGTGTTCAAACTCAGTACATCAAGATCCTCTTCCAGCTGTATTACGGATTCACCACCAGGATCTTACCATTCTACAGGGAAGTGATCACCAATGTCAAGAAAGGGGTTCGGCAAGAGCTTCACTAAAACTCTTCAGTGCCACCCTTGAGAACATCATGCAACATCTGAAATGGGAAGGAATGAGAGTGAAGATAGACAGTCAGCAACTATACCACCTACACTTCACTGATGACATCGTTCTAATAACACCAAACATTTGCCAAATGGCACAAATGCTGGCCAACGAGTGTGGAAAGGTCGGACTGCATCTGAATCTCACCAAAACAATGTTCATGAAAAATGAACTAGTCCCTGAAGCTCCATTTGCTCTCAATGGAATGAACATCTCCGAATACAGCAGCTATGTGTACCTGGGTTGAGAACTCAACATGAGGAACGATTTGGCGCCAGAACTGTGCAGGAGGAAGAGAGCAGCCTGGACCGCCTTCAAGAGCGTCAAAGAAGTGGTTAAGAGGACGAAGAACCTTCGGCTCCGGGCACATTTTTTTTTTTTTGCTTTTTAGGTCACACCCGGCAATGCACAGGGGTTCCTCGTTCCTCCTGGCTCTGCACTTAGGAATTACTCCTGATGGTGCTCAGGGGACTATATGGGATGCTGGGAATCGAACCCGGGTCGGCGACGTGCAAGGCAAAGGACTGGGCACATCTTTTTGACTCCACCATTCTTCCTGCACTAACATATGCCTCAGAGACCTGTGCCCTACGAAAACAAGATGAGAATGCTCTTCGGGTATCCCAAAGAAGAATCGAAAGAGTTGTGCTTGGAGTATCACGTTTCACTCAAGTGAGAGAAGGAATCCGGAGTTCCGACCTCAGTCGACAATCAAGAATCAGGGATGCTGTCTCATTTGCCAAGGCATCAAAAATCAGATGGGCCAGACATGTAATGTGATTTAGAGACGGCCACTGGACTAGAGCTGTTATGGACTGGATTCCACGGGACGTCAAAAGACTGAGTGGCTGCCCACCTATGAGATGGTCAGGCTTCTTCGCTAAAACCCTGAACGAAAGGTTTGAGTCTCTTTGTGTTCTTAGAGAGAGCAGATACCATTGGGCTACACTAGCATGCAACAGGGATGAATGGAAACATTACTGGCGCCCGCTCGAGCAAACCAAAGATCAACGGATGACAAGTGAAGTAATACAATAATTTTTTTTTAGAAAAAAGATTTCTCAGTCAATAGGCTAAATTTCTGTCTCATGATACTAGTTAAAGAAGAGCAAGTTAAATCTAATGCAATTTGAAAGGAAATAATAAAAGAATATAAATCAATAAAACAAAACAGAAAAATGAGAAAAGATAAAATTAAAAGTCTGATTTATTAAAAGAACAATAAAATTTATAAACCTCTTGCCAAATGAATCAGTAAAAAAAAGAGAAGATGTGAATTTTCAGTTCCAATAAAATAAAAAGACATTACTAAAGAGTGTACTGACATTAGAAGGACAATATGAAAATACTGTAGGGAGCTATATACCAATAAAAGCAATAAATTTGGTGAAAAAAATTAAGAGGCACAAATTACCAAAATTTCAAGAGGATTAATTAGGGAAACTTTATAGCTGTGGGCAAATTAGTTTAATAGTGAACCTTCTCCTCTTTAAGGACTTTACTGCTTAATTCTACTGGCCACTTAAAGCAATGCTGTCTTTGTGATCCAAACCCATCAGTCAAAGGAGAAAAACAAAAATGTTGTCAATTCATTTTTTGAGGTATTATCCTGATACTAAAGCCACATGCTTAATAAAAAATAAAACTATAGAGTAATATCCATCATAAACATAATTAACAAAAATACGTAAAATATTAGCAAATCAAATACAGGAGCATATGAAAATGATGTTGTACAGTGAAGAAATGTAGTTTATACTAGGAATATGATGCTGATTTAACATTTGAACACTATTTAACATTTGAACACCATTGATGTAATTTACCATATTAATAGAAATTAAAAAAATAAATTAAAACAATAAGATATCATCTCACACCAGGATGACTAGCACACATGATATCAAAGCAAAACAATCAGCATTGGTAGAGATGTGAGGAAATAGGAACCCTCATCCACTGCTCATGGGAATGTCAACTGGTTAAACCCCTTTGGAAAATATTGTGAACACTTCTCAAAAAAAACTAAAGTTGAGCTTCTATATGACTCAGAAATTCGACTTCTTGGAATCTAGCCTAAGGACTCAAAAACTTTATCCGGAAAAGACATCTGTGGGGCTGGAGAGATAGTACAGTGGGTAGGGTATTTGGTTTGCACACAGTTGACCCAAAGAGGTCTCCAAAAGAGGAATTAAAAGAGTTATGCTTGGAGTATCACATCTCACTCAAGTGAGAGAAGGAATCCGTAGTTCTGACCTCTGTGGACAATTGAGATTCAGGGACGCTGCCTCGTTTGCCAACGTGTCAAAAATCAGATGGGCCGGACATGTAATGCGATTTGGAGATGACTGCTGGACTAGAGCTGTTACCAACTGGATTCTATGGGACGTCAAACGAATGCCTGGCCACCCACCTACGAGATGGTCTGACTTCTTTGTCAAGACCCTGAACGGTTTGATGCTCTTCGTATTCCTGGAGTGAGCAGACACCACTGGGTTACACTAGCACGCGACAGGGATGAACAGAGACGTTACTGGTGCCCGCTCGAGCAAATTGATGAGCAATGGGAAGACAAGTGATACAGTTGACCCGGGTTCAATTCCCGCACCCTCTATCGTCCCCTGAGTACCACCAGGAATGATTCTTGAATGCAGAGGCAGGAGTAAGTCCTGAACATCAATGGGTGTGCCACACACCCCACCCCGGCCCAAACACAAAAGACATCTGTGCTCCTAAGCTCATTGTAGCACTATTCACAATAGCCAAAATCTGATAACAATCCAAGTGTTTAAGAACAAATGGTAGATAGACACAATGGAACAGTACTCGGCTATAAGAAAATTTGCTGCCACATTGATAGGTCTGGAGAACATTGTGCTGAATGAAGTTTTCCAGATGAAGAAGGACAGATACAGAACGATCTCTCTTCTACATGGACTATAAGGAGACATAGTAAGGAAATAGCAAATGTCCAAAGGCAAAAGAACCCGGGAATTTGTTGACAGAACTGAGTTTGGGGAATGCTGGATAGTGGGACAATTGTGGTGAAGGGAAGCAGACACTCTGGTGGAGGGTGTGGTGTGGCAACATTATACCCCTGAAACCTACCAGTAACAGTAATGGAAATCATAGTTCTTAAAATAAAATAAAATAAAATCAATTAAATTTAAAGACATAGTTCCCATAGGTGTATTTTAAAAACAAAACTCAATACCCATTTTAATTTAGTTTAGTTAATTTAGTTTTTGCTTTTTTGGGTCACACCTGGCGATGCACAAGGGTTACTCCTGGCTCTGCACTCAGGAACCACTCCTGTTGGTGCTTAGGGGACCATATGGGATGCTGGGAATTGAACCGGGGTTGGCTGTGTGCAAGGCAAACGCCCTACCCACTGTGCTATCACTCCAGCCCCTGGAGGTTTGTTTTTTAAAATTAAAATGGGCTGGAGCGATAGCACAGTGGGTAGGGCGTTTGCCTTGCACACAGCCAACCCAGGCTCAATTCCCAGCATCCCATATGGTCCCCTGAGCACCGCCAGGAGTAATTCCTGAGTGCAGAGCCAGGAGTAACCCCTGTGCAGTGCCAGGTGTGACCCAAAAAGCCAAAAAATAAAAAATCTCCACTCATACTCCAAGAGTAGCGCACCACATTTGATGGGGTTTAAAGTAGAAGGGAACTTTGGAGGGCAATATATTTTTACATATATATATGTACATATATATATGCATACAAGGCTCAACCCTTAGCAACATATTAATAATCTCTATGGAAGGGCTTAATAGCCCCTAGATGAAATACAACAATCTTCACACACTCTCCTCTAAGAAAAGTTTTTTGGAGCATTTTCATAACAAACAATACAAAGTAAATTATTTCAGTTCTGCTTTGGGGAAGGGGTTGGGGTTCGGGATGGAAACATCCAAAATATGATGGTGGAAAGGTGTAACAGTGATAGGATTTGTGTTCAAATATTAAATATAATCAAATATTGTGAACTACTTTATTAAAATAAAAATACATAAAAAACCAAATATCTCAGAAAAATTGGAATACAAAAGTAATTTTCTTGATAAACTTAATGGTGAAAGAGTGAAAACTTTCATCCTCAGACCAAGAACAATGCACTATGTTTATAATTTCTATTAAACATTGTACTGGAGGACCAGTCAGTACCAGAAGGCAAGAAAAAATAAGCCAAAGGCATAAATACTGAAGAGGAGGAAATAAAACTATGTTTATTAACAGAGGAAATGTTCATCTCCATAAAAAATCTGAAAACCTCTACTAAAGAGTTACTAAAGTTAATGAGTTTAGCAAGATTGCAGAACACAAAGTCAATCTAAAGTATTGTAGCAATGAAATCAAGATGAACAATGTCATTTACAATATCATAAAAATATTAAATGCTTAGGTATAAATCTGCAAAGTCATGCATGAGATTTTAATAGGGAAAATTTTACAACTTTGCTTAAAAAATGAAATAAGGTCTAATGGAGATATGTATCATATTTTTTAGATTGGAAAGCTTGATGTGAAGATGAAAATTTTCTCTAATTTGATGTATAGATTCAGTGTGATCCCAATAAAATATTCTGCAGAATTTTTTGATATAAATTCTCAAAGCTGTTCTAACATCTGCATTCATGCAAAACTATAACAGTTATTTTATTGCTAGATAAAATGTCAGAAAAAAATGAGTGAAATCTGCTTTGGTTGTGGCCACACCCAGCTATACTCAAGACTCTACACTCTGGGATCACTCTTATCACTTCTGGTGGGACTCAGGGAACCATATAGGGTGCAGGGGATCAAATCTGGGCCTACCTCACTATTCTCTCATTGACATTGACTGGTTGTGTCTCTTATTGTAATGCACTGATTATTGTACTTTGAATGCATTACAAAATGTAGTCATGGGATGGGAGAGAAGGGGCTGGATCCCATACTGTACATGTAGATGCCCAGGTTTGATCTCTGGCATCACAAGGTCTCTGAGCACCACTGGGAGTTGCCACCAAGCATGAATACTTTCAGATGTGGCCCCTCAAACCTCTCTTTTTTTTCTTTTTTTTTGCTTTTTGGGTCACACCCGGCACTGCACAGGGGTTACCCCTCCTGGCTCTGCACTCGGGAATTACTCCTGGCGGTGCTCAGGGGACCATATGGGATGCTGGGAATTGAACCCGGGTCTGCCACGTGCAAGGTAAATGCCCTACCCTCTGTGCTATAGCTCCAGCCCCAAACCTCTCTCCAAAGAAATATAATTCTCACAACTCTCTAAGGGAGATAAAATAGGGTTGTCTCCATTTTATGGATATGCAGATACAAAGAAGGCAATAACTTCTGGACTAGAGTCTGCTATTGAACCTAGGCCATGCAATTACTCGAATCACCAGTTTCTGTCTCACTTATCTATACAAAATATCAGTGGCCAAGAACAAGGATCCAGTTTCCACACATCTGTAGGCTAGCTGGCATACTTTTGCTGATTTTGTTTGTGCTTACATGACCGGCTCCAACTGTAGGTTGAGTCCGTATCTGCTCTACATGTCTCTCAGCCGCCTGGAATTACTGGCTTAGTCATGGCCTGTTCCTCACATCGCAATAAGAGGAGCAAGGAAGAAGCCTCCCATCAGAACTAAAGCCCACATCAATCTTTTTGCTAATTTAACCTTTCACTGCTCAAGTAAGGAGAACTTAGAAGAGAGATGCAGGTTTTTCCTGCACAGCAAGGAAGGCCCATACTAGTGTCATAACGGGTGAAGAAACAGCAAGGCATAGGAATCTCTCCTGCGCGCAGGATCTCTCAAGAAAATCAAGGGGAGGAATCATTTCTGTTCAGTGACATTTATACCATCTGATGGAAGAATAACAAATGTCAGACTTTGTCTATATTAGTGTCTCATGAGGAGAGGAGGGAAGGGTGAAAGCTTCTGTCTACCACTTTCCCGACGATATGAAAGTGTTAGAACTTTGTACTTCAGGACCAAGGAAGAAAAATGGAAGAGGTTTTTCCTCTCATAAAAGGTGACTGTGTTCTATACTTCTTGGCAATCTCTTCTAGAATCTGATGCAGAACTATTAACAGAAGGGTTTTAGGAAACATTTGTATGTGAGCGATTTGAGAAATGGTTGCATTTTCACTCATGAAGAAGAATCCTCGAAGTTTTCCTCTCTCGAACTTCACTTTCTGGTGTTTCTTTTTTTTCCAGTCCCACAATCAATTATTATAAAAATGAACCCAATGCACATGACAGGCTCATTGGTAGGATTTCTGGTAGCGAGCACGGGCTCCAGGACCTCCAAGCTTCTTGGATTTGCAGCGTCAGGGATCAGCTACCAGCAGGGTCCAGTCGTACAGGATGAGGATGTCTTTGATTTCCTTCTTGGAGGCCTCATCCACATACTTCTGATAGTAGGCAACCAGCTCTTTGGAGATGGATTGGTGGATCACGTAAATCTGAGCCACGTGACCACCACCCTTCACCTGGACATGGATGTCCATACCGTCGAATCACTCCTTGCCCAGCAGTAAAACAGGCTCCAGAAGCTTGTACTGCAGTGTGCGTGGCTCGATCATTTCCAAGGGATACCTGTTCACTTTGATGAGGCCATTGCCTCGTTTGCAGTGTGCCACAGCTGTGCCTGTCTTCTTGCGTCCGAAGACCTGCCACGGAGTGTAGCGGTCCCTTAGACAGCATGGCAGCGAGTGTAGACAAGAGCTCCTCACCGCGTGGTGCTGCAACCATAATAGGCTCTGGTGTTTCATCTGGGCAAGAGAAACACTAGTTTACATTCTGAGGCTTATACTGATCCTGAGTTTCATTCTTCCACTATGCCACAGAAGAATCTTATTCTGCTAATGTTTATAGCTGACTGAAACTAACACTCTCTAGTGAAACTGGCAACCTCTGCCCAGTGTGCTTTTGTGTTTGCAATTTGTGTGTACGCCCATGCACATTTTGAAGAGTCTTCATAGAAAAAAGGCCATGGCGATGTTGCACAACCTTACTGTTCTTCCGTGGAAGAAGTCCACGGAAGTTTCTGCGGTGCCTCTTTCCCTTCTTGGATTTGTGTTTGTATAAATGGCAAAGATTTCCTGAGTCTCTCCAGCTTTATCCTAGCGATGGTTTCAGACTTTTGATTTGGACGTGAAAGGGTAGAGGACAAGAGGTAAGAAGGCCTGCGTCCTTCATCAATCAATCCTTAAAGGATGGCAGAAAGCCAAGCTATCAGAAATGTTAAGACATATGTTGTGACCGTGTACTCAGAAGCTTCACACTTGTTCCAGGTCAAAGGCAGTAGCACTTCTTGAAAGCCAGTTTTTAATGTGTTTTGAAACCTTCAGCAGCACAGACGTTTAGACTTTGACTGTGATAGATTCTATTTGAAATGGCCTTCAAGAATTGTTCCAGAGAAAGACATGGACAGAAATATGTGTTCTTTTCTTAAATTCAATGTGGGAAAATTTTACTCTCATCTGACTTTTAGAAAGAACAGTCCACAAGTATGTTAAATGATTCAATTATGTCCATGTAGTTGCAATTTGATGGCTTTGTGAGTCCCGTAAGGTCAGGAAATATGCCTTGTTATAATCTGGCACTTAACCCATGCTTGGCAAATACACTAAATAAATGTGACCTGAATGAATGCATAAAATAATGAAATATCATTTCCTCAGTAAAGCTTTTCTTAAAAAGCCACTATATTTCTAGGAATTTTGCCATTTTTTAAAGCTCCATTTGAATTGCCAACTACTCGTCATCTTAAGAAAATTATTAATACATATTTTGATTATGGATTGCTGTGTAACAAACCACCCTAGAACGTATTAGCTTGAAATAATCACCATTTTATTATATCCTCTAATCTTATGGGTTTGTGGGACTCAGCTGAGCAATTCTGTTCCCTGTGATACCGACCAGGTTGTAATCATCTGGGGGCTTGACTGGGCTGGGTAGCACATCACGACCACTCCTCAGATGCCCGCAGTTGACGGCTATTGACTAGGAGCTCAGTCAGACCTGTTGCTTAGAACCTACACGGAGCCTTTCCATGTGTCTTGGGCTTTGTACAACGTAGCAGCTAGATCCTAGGGAGACATGAGTGCCTGAAGAGATAGGAAACAGCACTGTTACAAGTAAGCCAATGTGTCAGTGCTATTTTTAGCAGTGAAACTGCCACAGAGACCCTGATTCAAGGGGAGGAGAAATAAACACCTCTTGAAGGGGAGATTGACAAAAAATTTATTATGTTTAGTCCCCTATATTACCTACATAAATTACAGAGAGGAAAAAAATTTAAGAGTCAATAGTATGTTAAGATGGCTGAAAGATTACATTGGGCAGTGAATTACTTAGGCTTGGTTTTGGAGAAAATGAATTTTAATCTATTGCTTAATGATTCAAAGTTCAGCCTGAGATGCATGCTATAAAAGAGATTGCTAAAACGTCAATACAGATATTTGAGAAACTGCGGAGCTTTAAATTATGTAGAGAGTTAAGTTGTCATAGTAGAGACATGGTTGTCCTGCTCATTGGGAAATATGGCCTGAGTAGGTCACCACCACAAGGATTTACCTCTTCCTTTTTCTTGGAGAGTACCAGGAGATTAAAATTGAGAGGAGTTGAAACCCCATTCTCTGGGGATATCTGAGTTTAGGATAGTAGTGTTCCTCTAGAAATCTTTTCTTTCTCTTTCTGAAGTGAGAATTAGAATTAACAGAAAAAAGAGATGTCAGAAATAATATCTAGATTGTTGGTGGGTGAGGGACACACCAGCTGTACTCAGTTTACTCTTGGCTCTGCACTTAGGGATCACTGCTAGTCAGTTCAGGGGACCACAGTGGGTGCCCAGGTCTGCCACGTGAAAGGCAAGCACCATACCTGCTGTACTATCTCTCCAGCCCAACAATATTTAGATTTTAATAAGATATGTAACAAAACATGTCAAGATCATTAGACTAGGGTTTGTCCTACTTGTTACTATTGAAACTTTGGGGAGGATGTTTATTTGTGTGGAGTTTGTCTTATATAATGTAAAGGTTTGACAGTCTCCCTTTTTTCACTTGTGACAATCAAAAATGACTCCAGACATTGTCAAATGTCCTCAGGGACACAAAATTCCCCTCACATGAGAATCTATGGTTTAGAAGTTGAAGTACCTACAATGTTATCTTTGATCATTCAATTACCATTGTATATTTTTGGTGATTTATGTGTTCCATTGGTTTAAAATATATATCCTCATGATGTTCTTGTCGGGATTTTGTTCTGTATTCCTATCCACCTATCTGATATATGAATATAAAATGCTTACCTCAAACTATGTGTCAGCAATGGTAAAAACTATTTATTTTCTTTTAAATTTTTATTATTTATCCTACAAAGTGGAATGATGCGGTATTTTTATTTTGTGATTGACATATTCCATTTAGCATGATGTCTTTAAAATTCATCTATGTTATATGTAAGAAGTTTCATTTTAAAAGATTGAATACTCTTCCATTGTAGTGGTTAAGTCACATTTTCTTTATCCACTCATGTCTGATGGATACCTGTGTTGCTTCTATGTTTTAGTTATTGTGAATAATGATGTTATGAACCTGTGTATACAAATACATCTATGGAACAATGCTTTCAATTCTATTGAGTATATACCCAGAAATAGAGTTGATGGATCATACATAAATTCTAGAAAATGTGGTGTTGTATGTCTTGCTCAAAGACATTCATTTTGACAAAAGCTTAAACATTTAAAATAAACAAAAATACTGAAACCCATCTTTTATAAAATCATTGCCATAACAACATCAAATCTCATAGCATATGGTTGCCATGGTGTAAAATTACTTTAAAATACTTCAGTAAAGACAGTGTGCATGTTAGTTTTAATCTACACCCTAGTGGCAGTTACTTAACATTCAAAGTTCTCTAATTGAAGATATTCATTCCAGGATTATTCCCCCTTGAAAGACTAATTAGAAATCAACATTACTTAGGCAGCAACTATAAGCTTTAAAATGCCTATTTTTGCAGATCAATATCATAGGATTTGTTAATTAGCCAAATGGATGTTAGAAATAATTTTTCACTGGTAAAATGCAGAGTACATTAGCAAGAAATACTGTTCAGAAAGTCGTACCCTTTTGCAGGACAGGAGTCTAAGAACCCAGTGAAGCCAATAGCCTCTTATTAGAAAGGCACTGTAGGATTCTAGGCTCGTCCCTTATTTAGCCACTTACTGGGGGAACTCAGTTGTTTCATTATGACTGGGCATTTCAGTAAATTCATGATTCCAGATACTGTGCATGGATTTCTTGGACTCTTCACATAAGGTTCAGTAGGAATAGCTAAAGGGTAACTGAACTGTGACATTGAAGTTCCAAACTTATACGGCCACCTCCTTGCTATGAATGCTTGCTCATGTGTGAAAATTAGTCTGACATTTGGTTGCTTTTATTACAATACATTAACTGATAGTGGGGTTGTTAGATAAGAGCTTATTTCATCTACTTCTATGTAAAGCTACACTTGTCCGAATATCCCATAAAATATCTGGACCACCAATTTGCTTAGACAAGTTTGCAGCAGGTGTTCTACTGGAAGTAAATGGAAGGGTCTACTTGCCCTGTAACGGAATTCATCTCAATTTGGAGGTGCTTGCCTGATTAATCTAGGAGGTCACACGGTCATCCTAACATCCTTTGGTCCTTAGCAACTTTTGACATAGAGCCCAAAAGAAGTAGGAAAAAGTAATCTCAGTGAATCTAGGCACTGCAACATTTCCAAAGTTTTTCAATATATTGTTTCTCTCACATAAGGCAATAAAGTTCAGGTAAACTTTCAAAATTACATACAGATGAGATATGAAGATAGAATGTTCTACTACATTTTCCATTTATGACTCTGGCCTTGAGAAACACAAGATGTTAGATAAACTGAAAATAATTGAGTTGAATCTCTGCATATTAGAAGTGTGTCAGAAAGAAAGAACAAGCATTTCATGGTGCAGCAGTCAAGGATAATTGACGTATTTAAATGAAAAAATCAGAGAATTTTTATAAACAACTAAATTGAGAAAAATAAATACATAATTTGAGAAGTAGTTAACATTTTCTTTGGTTAAGCTGTGACCAATTTTACAAGCTGCAAATTACAAAGACTGAAAATTGATGTTGTAATTATAAAGTGGGAAGATTGATTTTAGTATATTGCTCATAAAGTCTCACAGAAAATCATAACCAAATATAACTTGAAACCATATCAACAGGATACACTTTGATGATATGTGCATAATTGCTATTGTACTGAGTGATGATTTAGCTTAAGCAGTAAACAGATCACTTGAACAATATTAGTATTAATTTACAGAGTTGAATCAATTTGGGGGCCTTTCTCTTCACTGATGCATATTATAGATCTTGGAGAATTAAGGCTGACAGCATTTCTCATCGCTAAATTATCTTGTGTGTACACACAAAATGTTATAATCTAAAAGCTGAAGCTGGGATCAAATGTATCAACATTCAGAGTTTTAGTGTTCCTCATTTATTAACCTTCTAGATCCCATGATGGTGGTGCTTATGTTTCTGCTCTATCCCTTAAGTAAGCTCATCTACTGGCCCTACTCCAGAGACCTATAAATCTTGAAAGAGATCAACCAGCTGTAAAAAATTTTGGACACCAGCTTATGGCTGAAACATTTAGGGTACCTTGGAGGGGGTGGGTCAGCCCAGTGCCCACTCAAACGGAACTCTGGCAGCTACTTGCTTGCTCCCACACTCCAAAGTTGCTGCCATCTCTCCAGCCAGATTCAGTCTCCTCAGGACCAAGTGCACCAAGAAGTGAACCTGACAAATATTTAGGCTATTGGCTCAACAAGTGAAATCTCTGGACAAGAACTGATGCTAAAAGTAGGTAGAGGATCAATCATGATAACCTCTCGGTACCTATACTGCAAACCACAATGCCCAAAAAGAAAGAGAGAGAAAGAGAATAAGAGAGAAAGAGAAAGAAGAAAAGTGTCTGCCATGGAGGGAGGTTGGATGGGGACAGGGGCTGTTGGGAAGTGGTTGGAGGGAAATTGGGAACATCAGTGGTGGGAAATGTACACTGGTATAGGGACGGTGTGGAACATTCTATGGCTGAAACCCAATGATTAACAACTTCATAACTGTGTTTCTCACAGTGATTACAAACCCCCCCAAAAAATGAATACTTGTATCAGTTCTCAGCCTCAACAGTAACATTAACTCAATAAGAGTGGTGTGCCAGGAGGAGGAGGGCATACTGCTGGAATATAGGGGGAGATTATAAAGAAACAAGAAAACTTGAAAGTTGAAGAATAGTAGGTCCAAGAGTAGCTTGAGTCGGTCATCTCTTCTTCCTCTCCTTCTGTCCAATCTCTTCTCCAAATGTCCTGGTGTCCAGTGTAGGAAAATATGAAACGAAAGGAAGTATTTAGTATTCTTGCTCAGTTACAGACTGCTATGACAAAAATATGTCAATGTTTTAACAGTTACATGTGAATAGATTCTTGGGTAAGCTTGGGGGGATATCGATAATCTTGTTTGGTTTTGGATCTTTGGAGAGGGACACACCTCACAGTGCGTTAGGACTACTCCCAGCTTGGTGTCAAGAGCTGCCACTCATGGTGCTTGGGGGACTTTGTATTGCCAGAAAATGAACCAGGTCTCCTACACGATAAACTCAGGCACTTGGCCCTTTGAGTAATTTCCCCCACTGATAGCAACAATTAAAAAAATTCCCTGATGTCTCATTGGGATTCCAGTTTCTGGGTCCTTAACTCTGTACTCCACAGTACCCTCTTATTCTGCAGCCAGAATCATCTTCAGTTCAGTGGCCTGGAGTTTACAAACTCAGGATCTCCTTGATCTTGGCTGAAAACTGATAAAGGACTCCGAGGTGGGAAGTACAGATCATTGTAGCTTTGAGGAGTATCAATTTAAGTAAAGAAGCATTAGGCTCCAACTTGCACTTCACATGCACACTCCTTACAGCTTCACACTCCCCTTGGCCTTGGAATTGCCTGTCTCAATACAAAGGAGTATTTTTGAATGTAATGTGCTTGTTTTAATATATTTTCATATCTAATGTTAAATCAGACATCAGTCACAGACAAATGGGAGAGAACAACCACCAGATCCTTCCTCTAGAGATCTCTAATCTGTGACACAGACTCCCAGAGGCTGAGATCATTATTTGAAAGCTTTACTACCAGCAGCTCACCATCATCAAGTCACTGACATCTGCTAGAGAATGACATATCAGGAACCCTCCTTACCACCCATTGTTCCCAAACCCCGTTTCCCTTACTTTAACCTTAAACTCCAGCCTGAAATGAAGATGGTTTCAGGGAACCTGAAGCACTTTTTCTTTAGAAAAAAGGACAAATTTTATAAACCTGTTTTTTTTTTGTACCAACTTGTCTCTGGAGTATTGGCCTTCAAATGGCAAACAACTGGATCTTGGATTTCATAACTTGGCCTATTGGGGTTTAGGAAATCAAGTCAAGGGAAGCCCAGGTGAAAGTATGTTTGAGTTCAGCCTTAGTTGATATATGGGTCCTGTTTCATGAGTGATAGTGAGGGTCATTAATCTTATGCCTGAAAAAACAAGATGGGAATTTTATCTCTAAAATCTCAGTTTCTGGAAATACCGGAGTATAAAATAAAAATATTGTGGTGGAGGATAAAGGGGAGATATACGAGGATGAAATGGTGTCTTTCTTAGTTACTAAAATACTAAAATACAGAAATCCAAGACTATGTGGCCACTATTGCGGCTGCTTGACTTCATATCTCTTCATTCTCAGCAATGGAAAACAAATTATCAAATGCTTCCTTTTCAGCAGGTTCGACTTTGGGGGGTGAAACTCCAAACAATAATAGTGAGGATTTTTTTTGAAATATTGAATGTAATCAAATTTAAGTGAAAGTAAAGTGAAATTTATCAGTTACACAGGGGGTGGGGGGCTGAGGATGCAGGGGGGTGGGGGGAGGTATATTGTGATTCTTGGTGGTGGAATATGTGCACTGGTGAAGGGATGGGTGTTCAAGCATTGTATAACTGAGACTAAAACCTGAAAGTTTTGTAATTTTCCACATGGTGATTCAATAAAAAAAAATTAAAAAATAATTTAACACTAAAAAAAAAGAAATGGTGTCTTTGTTTTGGCAATTCTATCAGGGAGAACCTAAAAAATTACCAGATACTAAACTTAGTTGCTATATTTGGAAGCTAGTAAGACATCCTGCAGTTAATGGAACTAGTTGAATTCAATCCAAACTCATTGAATACTACCTTTGGATTCATATTTAATTGGGTAACATTGAAATAACTTCTTTTTTTTTTTTTGCTTTTTGGGTCACACCTGGCGAGGCACAGGGGTTACTCCTGCTTCTACACTCAGGAATCACCCCTGGTGGTGCTCAAGGGACCATATGGGATGCTGGGAATTGAACCCGGGTCGGCCGAGTGCAAGGCAAATGCCCTACCCACTGTGCTATCGCTCCAGCCCCTGAAATAATTTCTTTACCTCTATCAGTCTCACTTTCATTAACTACAAAAAAGAATATGCTGTCTGTTTTATTTAGTCAAAAATGTTTTAAAGTACCTATACTGTAGTATAGGGGAGCTGTGGTCGTCTATTATGTCCATAGGCCCCATGAAGCAAATCTTTTCAGACTTTGGAATCTGGATTGGCCTTCCTTGCAATTCACTTTAATGGAATTCAGTACAGAAGCCTTGGGAAGACCTGTTAATCTATATTTCTGCTCTTGGGAGTTCTGAGCCACCATATGAGATGCCTGACTCCTTTGCCTAAGAGAACATATGTGGAGGCTATGCAGAAAGAGAGAAACTTGATATTTCATGCAGAGAGGGAGAGCCAAATATCCTATTGTTCCAGGTGAGCACAGCTCTTGATCTGTCAGATGAAGAGATGCACATGGATGGGTATTTTCTGGTAAGAGAGAACTCAACTGAAGTAGTTGAATTGAATCCAGGCTGAGAAACTGAGAAAATAATACATTTGTTGCTTTGTTACACCAAAATTTTGGGGTGTTTTTGTGCAAAAATAATGAAATAGGGACCATGACTATTAAACAGACATTGTTTTTATAACAGACCACGTTACTCATAAGGTGTCCCAGGCCCTTCTGAATGTATTATGACATCTAAATTAACTAATAATATCCAGTACTTGAGTAACCTCTTCAGATTTATTACTATTACTATTTTGGATTCTGGGCTACATTTGGTAGTAGGGGGATGATATGTGGTATAAAGGATTGAATCAGGGTCTGCTGTATGTAAGACAAGTGCCTTAACTTCTGTGCTATCTCTTTGGCCCTGGCCCCGTATGATTTTTTTATTTATTTATTTTTGCTTTTTTTGGTCACACCCGGCGATGCTCAGGGGATACTCCTGACTTTGCACTCAAGAATTACCCCTGGCAGTGCTCGGGGGACCATATGGGATGCTGGGAATCGAACCCGGGTCAGCCGCATGCAAGGCAAATGCCCTACCCGCTATTCTATCGCTCCAGCCCCTGGCCCCGTATGATTTTTAACATAATTCATTTGTCATATATTTTAAAGTCCTTGTCAAATTCTTCATTTCCAGAAAAACATAGATATTGCTGTTCTCTAAGGAAGAGTGAGAAGTTTGCCTTTTGTTAAATCTTTCTGTTTTGATGCAGCAGAGAACAAAACCAGTATGAGATGTAACTGAGACGTGATCAGCTAGATTCATTCTCTAGCTGAATACCTTTGCACTAATCTCTGGACTTGAAGCTTGAGAAATAAAAATTTTGGGGTGGGTGGGTCAGGTTTTTTTGCTGGTTCTGTGCTCAGGAATGAATGTCCTGTCGCAGTGCTTGGGGGACCACACACAGTGCTGTAGATTGAACCAAGGTCATCTGTGAGCAAGGCATTTGCACAAAGTACTTCCTGTACTTTTTCTCTGGCCCCTACTAAGTAATTTTGTGCCTCATTGAAATCACAAATATGTATGTTATGGATATTCAGAGTGAGTCAGCAACAGTTGGAATTAATATTTTAAATGGAAAGTATAAAGCAAACTGAGGTAGCTGAAGTTATTTTCTACTTAGTTTAGTCTTTTCATCCCAACTTCCTTTTATTTTTTTATTTAAAAATTGTTTTAAATTTTTTAATTAGTGAATCACCATGAGGGTACAGTAACAGATTTACACATTTTCGTACTGGTGTTTCCCTCATACAATGTTCGAGCACCCCTCCCTCCACCAGTGTCCATTCTCCACCACCAGTGAACCCAGTATCCCTCCCATCCCCCTCCCCCCACCTCTGTGGCAGGGCATTCCCTTTTGTTCTATCTTTCCTTTTGGGTGTTGTGGTCTGCAATGGGGTATTGAGTGGCCATCGTGTTCAATCTATAGTCTACTTTTGGCATGCATCTCCCTCCCCTCCAACCATAGTTTACTTGATATCCCCTTCTCTATCTGAACTGCCTTTTCCCCCAGCATGTGAGGCCAGCTTCCAAGCCATGGAGCCAACCTCCTGGTAATTATTTCTACTATTCTTATCATCCCAACCTTCTTTTAACAGAAGTTATTTTGCTTATGGAAAATCCACTTTGGGTGGAAAGGGTGTAGATGACCCCCGATCCAAACTGGTTATTTTGAAAATGTTAGATGTCTCTGGTGAGTGCTGAAAGTTATTGTTGTTTATCAGTTGGTTTAAAGTTGTATGTCCTTGTCCCTATAGGCTAACTCCCAGGTAATATAGTAAATCCTTATTTAATGTTGTTGATAGGTTCTTGGTAACCAACTTTAAGGGAAATGGCCTTTAAATAAATCAATTCTTGGAACCTCTGCATACTGTCACAACCTACAAGGCGAGATTAGTCTCCAGCCTCCCACCCAATTTCCATTTCAATGGGCCTACTTTGACATCTTCTGAAGCACATTGCCACCTATATTTCCTACCACTGTGTGAAGACAGGCAGGAAAGAAAAAGATGAACTTCCAGATTAATTCCTCAGAGAGTCCTAGGGGACTAACTACAAATGTTTGCACCAGTGAGAATGGCACATATCAGAAACAGCACTGTTGTCCAGTTGTTCATCGATTTGCTTGAGCGGGCACCAGTAATGTTTCCACTGTGAGACTTGTTGCTACTATTTTTGGCATATCGGAATACGCCACGAGTAGCTTGCCGGGCTCTGCCGTGTGGGCGGGATACTCTTCGTAGCTTGCCCGGCTCTCCGAGAGGAATGGTGGAATCCAACCCTGGTCGGCCGCATGCAAGGCAAACGCCCTACCTGCTGTGCTATTGCTCCAGTCCACATATCAGAAATACCGAGAACAATCTATGTTGACAGAGTTGTGGTGAGAATGGAAGCATTGCTGGTGGGAATATTATCTGGTTCAACCTTTATGGGAAACAGTATGGGGATATTCAGTAAACTGAGAGTTAACATGACCCAGCAATTTCACTCCTGGGTGTCCACCCCCAGGACACAAAATCATTCATTCAAAAGGATATATGCACACCATTATTCACTACAGCACTTAGTATACTAGCTCAGATACGGGATCAACCTAGGTGTCCAGTGATAAGTGGATCATGAAGATGTGGTGTATGTATACAAACACAATGAATACTAAACAACTGTAAGGAACAATGAACTCATGCAATTCATTGCAACATAGATGGAACTGGAAGATAGAGTGTTAAATGAAGAAACCAGAAGAACAAACAAGATGATCTCACTTATATGTGGTATACAGAATAACTGGATGAGGAAATGCAATGGTTTAAAGGGGGCATGCCTAGATCACCCTTGCACCCAGAGTACAGGAAGGAGAATGACAGAGAAGGAAATAAATTAAGGGGAAGAGATATACGGGAAGCAATGGGGAGCAGGGGTCAAGGGGATTTGGGTACTTCGGTGGTATAACAGAGTAGGATAGCTAAACATCCAAACCACAGAGTCAACAACATTGAAAACATGAGACCCAAACTTCAGCAACCAAATTTAAAACTGTGCCTGTCGAAGTGGTAGGCTGGGGGGAGAGTGGGAGGAAGTGTGGGAGGGAGCCTGGGAACCCTGGTGGAGGGAAGACACTGGTGGGTGGGTTGGGTGCTGGAACATAGCATGCCGAAAACCCAACTAGAAATAACATTGTAAATTATGGTTCTCTAAGAAAAAATTTAAAAAGAAATGAAAAGGGTACCTGAGAACTATGGGATGGGTTCAAGAAAAACAATAAAAATATTGGAGTCCCTGAAGAACAGGAAGGCAAATTCAATGAAGAAACAATAGTTAAAGAAATCATAGATAAGAATTTTCCAGAATTGAGGAATGCAGGCACCAAGACTCAAGAGGTCCAAAAGGACCCATTGAAAATCGACTCAAAAAAAAACCCAAGGCACACTGAGCTCAGAATCCAAATATAGAAACAAAATACTGAAAGCAGCAAGCTCTAGGGGACTGAAGCAATAGTATAGTGGGTAGTGCACTTGTCTTGCATGTGGTTGACCCAGGTCTGATTTCTGGCGTCCTATATGGTTCCCCAAGGCTTACCAGGAGTTATCACTGAGTGCAGAGCCAGGAATATGCTGCTGGTGTGGCCCCCAAACAAACAAACCCCCTGAAAGCAGCTAGATAAAGAGGAACTTAGATACAAAGAAAGCCCATGAGATTCTCACAGTAAATCTATCAAATGAGAAAACTATCAAATGAGCCAGAAGAGCATAGAGAGCTGTAGTACAAAAATGTAATGAAATAAAAACTGACCAAGAGTTCTCTACCCAGCTAGATTATCATTTGGATTTAAAGGAGAGAGCTTCAGAGACAGGCAACAGCGTAGGGAATTCATTGCCTTGAAACTAGTCTTGCAAGAAACCTTAAAGGAGTTTCTTTATTGGTAAGACAAACTTCTCAGCTCTTGATATTGAGTATGGATTGACTCAAGGCACTTATGGTTGCTTTCTACTAGAGCATGAAAAGTTTGTTTACTCCTATATACATTCTCAATAATAGACTGACATTTCAATTACATTGTCTGTTATATATGCGATCAGATGTTTTCTTACATCCATGGATTTTTATCACTATAATTTACTTATTAATATAGATACTTGAGCAGAATATCTATGCTTTATAATAAAAATATCTATTTTTTTCTTTTTGGGTCACTCCCGGCAGTGCACAGGGGTTACTCCTGGCTCTGGACTCAGGAATTACTCCTGGTGGTGCTCAGGGGACCATATGGGATGCTGGGAATTGAACCTGAGTGCAAGGCAAACGCCCTACCCACTGTGCTATGCTCCAGCCCCGAAATATCTATTTTTTTAACATAAAGCCAACATTCCCTTTCTTAGGATAAAGCACATATTTTTACTTCTACATACTTATTCCAATTTCCTCCTTGTATTTTCCTTAAGTATCTTCACTCTTCTTAAATTATATATTTGCAGAATTTATTTATTTAATGTAAAATTTAAAATGTATTGCCTTGCACTTGGTTGACCTGGGTCAATATCACCCTATATGGTCCCCTAAACCCTACCAGGAGTAGCTCCTGAGTACAGAGCCAGGAATAAACCCTGAGCACCACTGCGTGGGGCCCCAGACCCAAAAATATACTTTTTTTTACTCAATTTAAAAAAATATATGTTTTATTTTACTCAATCAATTTATTGATTTAATTTTGTGGCATTCAAAGAGCTTAGCTCCATTCACCTATCAGAGAGATCTATCCCAAATATGAGACGAGAAAGAAGCATAGTCAGGGTCACCGTCATCAGAACTGAAGACTTTGTCTTCAGAACTGGGTTTCCTTGCATAGTGGATATGGTTTTGTAATGATGCATCCATGAAAAGTTTGAACAGTACTGTAAATCCTGATACTTCAATAAAAATGGTCTTTTAAAAAAACAATAAAAGCAGTTCCTTAAATAACATCACTTTTATTCAACTTCAGCTAGAATTTTTTTCTCATAAATATCATAATAAAACAACATTGACCAAATGACATTATTCAAGGACCAGCTTTATCCTACCATAAAAGTATGTTGTAGATGTCAAGGTACAAGTATTTATTAGCAAGCAGGTAGACGCACTCCATTTCCTCTATTCTATGGTACAAGGAAGTTCTATGCTTTCCTAAACACTTAAAATACTACCTTGTATACGGGAGTCCTTGGTGGATGCTATGGTATTATGATAGAAGAATAGGTTATTCTGTTAGAGGGCAAGATGACTGGGACCTCCCTGGAATGCAGTAATGGGGAGGCTGTAGGGCTTTATCCCTCAAGGACTGCCTATAGTGTTGTACTACTGATCTTGCCCAGATCTCATACTAGATTGGTGGGGTTTCTACAGATTGTCTACTTCTTTACTCCTTTGAATATCTTTCACTTTAATGATAACATTTTCCCTGACATTCTCTATGTTAACTGGGAAACATTCCATGTCTTCTCTGTGAGGGCTATGTCACCACATCTTTTCTTGAATCCTTTCTGTTGGCATGTCTGGCTAACGATCTCCACCCTCCGCCTCCATGTCCAGCCATTGGGCTTGACTGCATCAATGGCTTCCTACCTGCCTTGGCAGTCAAGTGGCATTGGCTCCTAGTGATCTCAGCAGGTGCTTGGTGAGAGGGAGAAGAATGGGGCTAGAGTACTTATCCACCCAACACCATCCTTGTAGGGCTGCCTCAAGGTGGCTGTGAGCCATCCTGAAGGTCACAGTTCTGGTCCTGATGGAATTGTCTACAGGACTTTCTCCTTCAAGCTTCTGGTAACTGCTCCCCCAGCCCTTTAAATGTGGGGGAGTTAACAGCTAGATTTCTACTAGCTCCCGAGCACTCCACTATCCTTTGAGATTTTCCTACACCAGCTCCACATCTTTGTAAACCATACTTTCATTAAATGCTCCTTCAATTATCCTAATTTGAGTGGGTTTCTTTTCCTGCTGGGATCTTGGGAAGGTTCTTTTTCTTCATTAGTGTACCTCTATGGCACTTAATCACTCCTGGGGTGTTGATTTCTAATTAGAGCATTTCAAAGGCTAACAAACTCTAGGGTGGAGATTAAACTCGATTTATTACACATTATACAATGCTTCACGTCGATCATATGGCAACATTCAAAAATAAATAGTCACATAGGCAATTTCAGACAAAAATTTCTTGGCAATAATGACTAGTTCAAAGACAGACCTGTAACCTCTTACAGACTAATAGGAACTTTCTCAGCAACTTTTGTTAGGATACATAGTAAAAAGGCAATCTCTCTTTGGTGTGGCTACTACTGTAACGGTATCTTGACCTTCTGAGGCAGTGTTTCCCAAAGTGGGTAATATCACCCCATTCTGGGTGTGCATGTGTGTGTGCTGAAATGATCCAGGAGGCGTTAGTAGCCTTGAGTAAAACTGGGAGTTCTTTTCTGTTTGTTTCTTTAAAAAGGTAGATTCCCAAGGGGCGACTGAATAATTTTTTTATGTAAAGGGGGTGGTAGGTGAAATAAATCTGGGAATCTCTGCAAGAGGAAAGTTTACCGGAGATTAAAAATCAACAAGAGGGAAGCAGACCAGAGAAATGAAAGGTACTAATTCCTGGTGATATTATTTGATTTCTGGATCCAGCTATTCCTCAATTTTAAGTTTTCTCTTGGAACATCCAAATTATGACATGAAATAAATTTCTGTTTTGCGTATCTAAACTAATGTGGATTTGGGTTTATTTCACTTGCATCTGAATGAATCTTAACAGATATACCAAGGGTCTATTTTCATATGGGTATTTTGTTGTTATATGGTTTTTTGTTGTTATTGTTGTTTGGGACACACCTGGTTATGCTCCAGGTTTACTCCTGGTACAATGCTCAGAAATCACTCTTGGCAGTGCTAAGGGGACCATATGGGATGCTGGGGATCAAACTCAGACTGGCCACCTGCAAGGCAGGAGACATATCTGCTGTATTATCACTCCAGGCCCTCATATGGTTTTTTAAAAAAGAAGCTGCACCACACTGATATCTAAAATGAGTTTAATCAATATGTAGGCAACCATACCTTTTGAATAGAGGAGACTGAGATGTTAGCAAGAATGATTGCTGGTCACTCAGGATGCAGTTTTGTAGGCAAAATCATCCTGAATCTGAGACTTGGCCATTACAAGTCCAGGAAATGGATTCTGTTAGTGTGATGAAGATTAAGTTTGAGCTGAGTATGTGTGGTGACTTCTACCAGCTAGCCTCAAAGAGGCTGATCCATCAACCTCAAGTAAAGTCACCTTAGAAAATCTAACTTCTGAGAGCACACAAAACGTGTGCTCCTGGTCTGCACAATCTCTTTTCTTCTGGAAAATCTATTACAGATGTCCAATTAGATAGTGGATGCTGTGAGACATACACACAGAAAGAGGTGTGAAACTTGGCTCCTGGAATTTTACAGAACTGTAAACCAATGGTAATTCAATAACATTTCATTTAAATTAAAAAACTCCAAATTCTTATCCAGATGGCTACTTGGAAGACTCACATCCAGTACAGCAGAGCGGGCAGACCAGGAGGTCAACTGTGGGAGTATATTGTTGAGTCTCCCTAAATTGCCAGTGTCCCTAGGCTTGGTGCACTCATTTTGAGGGGGCAGGTTATATAATTCCTAATGGCCACTATAACATCTTCACAAACTGTGTGGCCTGAAAGAAGAGACGTTTATTATTGTAGAGTTCTGAGGCCTGAAGCCCAAAGTTCGTTTTCTGGGCCCAAACCTAGGTATCAGCAGGACCATACTCCTCCTGGAGGCTCAGGGGGAGTGTAGATTCCTTGCCTATTACCCGTTTCTAGGGACTGTCATTGCTTGGTTTGTGGCCACATCACTTAACCTCTGCCTGTATCTTCAGACTGCTTTCTTCTCTATGACTGTCAAGTGACCCGCTGCTTCCTTATTAGAGGGATAGATGTGGTAGCATTTAGGGTCTCTGACTAATCCAGGATAAGCCTATCTCAAGGTAACTCAGTCCCGGGGCCTAGAGCAATAACCATCAGTGGGTAAGGTGTTTGCCTTGCACATGGCCAACCCAGGTTCAATCCCTGGCACTCTATATGGTCCCCCATATGCTTCTAGGAATAATTTCTGAATGCAAAGCCAGTAGAAACCTCTGAGCATTGCATGATATGGCCCCCAACACCCCTTTCTCCCCTAAAAAGATAACAAGCCATCTCTAAAGTCAATATTGTCATATAAAGTCATATTCACAGGTTCCAGGAAGTAGGATATGGTCATCTTTGCATTGGGGGAAATTTTTCAGTCTTCCACAGTGGGAGATCTGCTGAACAGGTGCAACAGCCATTTTTGTTATTAAGAACCCCTTTGGCTCCAGGTGGTTGTAGAGGCTCTGAGTCTTTTTTCTAGGCCCCGATATGAATATAGTTTTCCTACTAATAAAAACATGTTTCAATATGAGTCTAACACCCAAGGACAGTAGAAACCAGGACGAGTGGTCCATGATGGGAAGCCTGCCTCAAGGGCTAGGGGAGAGGGCAGTTGGGACAGAGAAGGGACCATTATGACAATGATGGTTGGAAGGGAATGCTCTGGATGGGAGATGTGTACTGAAAGTGGGTAAAAGACCAAACAGACCAAACACGATGGTCTCTCAGTATACATATTGCAAACCATAATGCCCAAAAGGGAGGGAGGGGAGGGGAAAGACTGAGAGGAGAGGGGGGAGAGGGAGAGGGTAAAGGAGAGGGGGAGGGAGAGGGAGGCAGGCAGGGAGGGAGGGAGAGAGTGATGGAGAGAGAGAGGGAGAGAGAGAGCGAGGGAGAGAGAGAATATCTCATAGAGGCAGACTGTGGAGGGGGGTGGCAGGAGGGATGCGGGGGGATATTAGTGGGGTGGTGGTGAGAAATGCACACCGGTAGAGGGATGGGTACTGGAACATTGTATTACTGAAACCTGATCACAAAACCCTTGTAACTGTATCTCACAAGGATTCAACAAAGATAGGGGAAAAGCAAAACAAAATAGGTTTTGAACAGACTATAATCCAGTCAGTTTTACATTACCAGTCATATTCCTTAAGACTATGAAAATACTTTTGATGGGCTGTAAGGATCCTCAAATATTGTCAGGGTATAGATGGGTTATTTTGGTGAATATTAATCACATCTGTTATTTAACCTCCTTTTCTGGGTGCACCTAAATGTCACCCCGCCACACAGTGACTGCAGCAGACACTCTGTAATTCTCAAACACCAACATTTCTTTCTGTTCATTGTGCCCTCTCCTGTCTCCCCCACAGATGCGTGAACACACAGGGTTTTTTTCACATTTCTCAAGCCTGAAAGATTCTCCCACTTCTATAATTCTTCTGGGAAGAATTGAATTTTTACTTCACTAAATGTCAATACAAATACCATTTAGCTTGCTTTAGCTTGCTTACTGCTCCCAGCCATGTTTGAATTAGTTAGGACTGTAAGTGTATGAAATAGACACACTTGTTAAGTTCTGATTTTCTTCTACTAAGAACAGAACATATAAAGTATGATGCTGGACAGACTTCAGAAACATACAAGCCATGTCTTTGACTTTGGCAGGCATAGGAGCCATGAGGAAATTGTCAGCATCTTCTTGAAGATTTAAAGAGAAGAAAATAGGAGCTATAAATTTGATGAGCTCTTTATTTTCCACGCTTAAGTGTGGGTGATAAATAAATCTTGGTTCAACACTTATTTGCACTGCTATTGACTTTCAGAAGAAGAAAACATTCAATTTCATTTTGATTAGACCACGCTGCTTGGGACTGCTGCCTCACTATATCAACACGGGGCAGATGTGATTAAATATTTAATGTATAAACACATGATTGAGTCTCATAGGCTAGGATTTTTGTTTACTGGACCCTATTTGAGTGGAGGATACATAACAGACAGGTCCTTGTATTAGTTTATAAAGGTTGAGAGACTTGTGATTTTTTCTTTCGCTATTAACTATTTTCTATATTAAGCAGGTGATTCAAATTATATTCTGGTTACCTTGGAATATATAGTATAATGTGTCTTACCTTTTGACAAGAGCAATTGCCAAAGAAACACTATGCAATGTTACCTTCTTATTTAACATATTAAACTGTGACTCCTATGACTTACAGAATAAAGAATGAAGTCATTTTTTTATATTAGTGTCTTTGTGCCATGTGCCTTTCGGGATCCTCTCCAAGAATTATCACTATTTGCTAGATGACTATTGAATGTAAATTTCTACTTCCTCTCTACCTTCTTTCTTCTTTTGTCTCCTTCAATCCCTTTTGCCCCTTCTTTTCCCCCCTTGTTTTTTTCCAAAGCATAGCAATAATTTAGAGTAAGATGGACTTTGTGCCTGACATGGTAGAAGAAATGAAACTTCAATACAGCTCCCAGCACTTTTTGGAGGAGAGGTGAACAGAAGTGGCAATACTTTAGTATTTAGAATGGTCGATGACCAAAGGCTTCCCAGAAATCTTTAGGGAAATGGTAACTTTGACCCTGAGCTTGATAGTCGAGGTTCACCAGTTAAAGCTGGACATTACTGTTTGTAGATGAAACAGTGCAAATAGAAAAAAGATGAAAAAACACATCTTTCCTACCTTTGGCTCCCCTCCCTCCTTCCTCACATATTTACCAAATACCCGTGACCTGGAAAGCACTGTCCCAAGGTCTGAGATAATACACCAAACAAACAAAGATAATATCTCTGGCCTACAGCAACTTATCCGCTAGTGGTGGAACAGTATGTGATTTGCTGAGTCTGATCACTTCCAAAATGTGTCCTCTTCCCTTGAGTCACTTTACACAATGTGTGGGCAATGTTGTGCTTCGGAGTCTCTCTTCTGATGGAGGTAGAGTCACAAGGTATAATTTTAGTTAAGACTCTGGAAAATCCTACATCAAGAAACTTGTTCTTGAAGGTAAGGTGCTTGCCTTGCATGTGGCTGGCCCTGGTTCAAGCTCCAGACCCAAATATGGTCACCTTCCCCAGCACCAGCAGTGATCCCTGAGCACAGAGCCAGGAGTAAGCTCCGAGCACAGCGAGGTGTGGCCCCCAAACCAAAGAAAAACAAAACAAAGGAAGCAAAGGAGGTAGAACATATGGTACTGGGGAGCATACCTAGGGCCTCACACAGGAACTCTCTCTCCCAGGATGCCTTTCTGACTTCCTCAGACCCGTCTGTATTTGCTCCTTCTAAGAACGTCAGCTGCACAGCCTCGCCTCATGGCAATGCCTAACATTCTCTAGGAACTCTCTTGAATTTGGAGCTTCCTTTACACTGGCTTCCCAAACCAGAATCCAGCTTGAGGGAGCTGTATTTCTGGATGTTCCCTGCCTGTCAGCACACTGCAAGGCACACAGGAATGCCGAGTCAACTGAGGTCAGAAATCAGCGGGGCTTTCACCTGGAGGATACTTTGGAATGCCCCGCTGCCAGGGGGGTGTCTCCACTCAGCTTTGTGCCATCTAAAGAGCCGGATCAGCTTCAGGTCACTTGGTTTAGACATTGGAGAAGTATCAGGAGCCCTGAAGCAGGGCTGGGAGTTGCTCCCGTGTGGAGTGTTAAGTCCCATGTGGGGTGGTGTGTGTGTGTGTTTGTGTGTGTGTGTGTAAGGGGGGTGGGAGAGACATTGCATGTATACACTTCTTTGCTTTCAGATTCTTGGCCCTAGAAGGGATGCTAACCACTTCCCCTGAACTTCAGGCACTACGTGAGCCTCACTGCTCTTGTGGTGGTCCTCCTAACCTGGGGCCACTCGACTCATTCCTTCCTGTCGCGTGTGGTCTACCTGTCTCTTCTGCCTGTGGGGCCTGAGAGTGTGACCAGGTTGTGGCTTAGAGAGCAGTGCTGTTCAGAGAGAGGTAAATATTTCGCACCAATACTCCTCCAAGTGGGGCCCCTGAACCGAGAGGCGGTGAGAAGGTAGAGACTCCCGAAACGGACCCCTCATTTCAGTAGAGCCCTGACACCACGGTCAAGTGTGAGAGACAAGTCCGAGTATTACCGCCAAAGGGGATTTTCCTGCACTGGTGGGTTGAGACTTGTATGGCAGATTTTCAGATAAAATTCTGAAGTTAGAATTTATTGGACAGTTAAGAAGATGAGTCCATGTCCCTCCCCAGGGTCCAGGTCTGTCCTTTCTCCTGTGCATGGCTTCACTTGTGCATACCAAGATGCCCGATCTACGCTAAGTCCTGTCCCTTGCTCTCTGCTCACCTCCAGTGTACAATGGCCTGGTCTTGTCCCTAAACCATTCTCCATCCAGTGTGTGCCTTCCTAGTCTAAAGTCTTGCTCTCTGCATCTCTCTGTTCCCTGGAGTATCCCTGACATCTCAGTTTTCCTTAGTCTCTTGCACGAGGGCAAGATCCATGTGCTCTGCACCTGCAGCTGGATCTCTCTCACCCCGTAGCCCAGCAGTCCCCCATCACCTGAGCTCTCCCTAATCTCAGGTCAGGCCCACTTGCATGTGAGTTAAACTCCTGAGATCAATATCTTGAGCCCTGCCAGATCCTGCCATCTGTCTGGGTGCGTAACCCTACCCGAATGTGCAGTCTGTTTGGGATTATGTGAATTTGTGGGGTGAGGGGGAGGGAGAAAGAGGAGGAGGAGGAAGGAGGGAGGGATGGAGATAAGGAGGGAAGGGGAGGGAACATTATCTTATGGCTGGGGGCTTCCTTTTATCTTTCTCCCACCCCAGTCATCCCATTATCTATTTTGTTGGGTGAGATTTAAACTGACCAACTAAATTAAGGGGTTCACTTAGGGGGCTCCACCCTTCCACTCTTGCTGTGTCACAAGGACAACTACCTCCCCAGACTCACAGCTCTGCGTCCCAGGACAGTCACCCCTCTTCTGTTTACTATTTGTCAAGCGAGAAGTTAGTTGGACAAACAGATCATTTCCCTGAAGTCAAATTAGATATATTTAATTAGCCTTGCTCTCACTCAGATTACTTATGGGTAATCTGTACAAAGTACAAAGGTATGGAAAATGGCAGAAAATATCATCATGTACAGAACGTAGATGCTTGAGAGTCAGTAGGAACTTTATTGAATATCATCCCTTCATTTTTTTTTGCTTTTTGGGTCACACCTAGCGATGCACAGAGGTTACTCCTGGCTCTTCACTCAGGAATTACTCCTGGTGGTGCTCAGGGGACCATATGGAATGCTGGGAATCAAACCCGGGTCGGCTGCATGCAAGGCAAATACCCTACCCACTGTGCTATTGCTCCAGCCTCCATAATCTCTTCTTGTCCCCTCTTGTTTTATAGAAAAAGGAAGCAGGTTGACAGCCTTACTAAGGGAATGTCCATTTCCTCATGTCTGTGCAAAATCTAGTCCCTGGACCAGGGATACTGCTGTCTTCCGGATCACTGGATCACCGTCATCCCATTGTTCATTGATTTGCTCGAGCAGGCACCAGTAATGTCTTCATTTGTCCCAGCCCTGAGATTTTAGAAGCCACTCCGTACTCATCTTTCCCAATAGTACTCTTCTGGATACAGGTGTGAAATACATATTCATGGGCCTGACCCAGACTTCGGAGTCAGAATCTGCATAAACCAAGATCTCGGCTGATCTGAAATCCAGCCCAGTTTGGAGGAGCACTGGGCTCACTGACACGGTCACTGGGGATCTGGAAGATTAATGAAGCCCAGATCAGAAGCATTATCTGGCTAGCAATGAAAGGCCTGGCTCTAGAAGCCACGAGACCTGGATCTGAATCTCAACTTGTTTCCAGCCTTAGGGTGTACAGGAAATTATTTGACTTGCTCTGAGCTTCAGTTTTCTCCTCGGTAAACTGTATAAAGCACTTACTATGATCTTCAGCACTCAGGAGGTGCTTAGAAAATGTTAGCCTCGGGCTGGAGCGATAGCACAGCGGGTAGGGCGTTTGCCTTGCACGCGGCCGACCTGGGTTTGAATCCCAGCATTCCATATGGTCCCCTGAGCACCACCAGGGGTGATTCCTGAGTGCATGAGCCAGGAGTAACCCCTGTGCATCGCCGGGTGTGACCCAAAAAGCAAAAAAAAAAAAAGAAAAAAAAAAGAAAATGTTAGCCTGACAGAATTTCGTGATTAAAAACATAGAAGCTGAGGCCAGAAAGATAGTATAGTGAATAAGCTGGTCTTGCATGCAACTGAACCCGATTTGATCCCCAGCATATTATCTTCTGAGCCCCACCAGGAGAGATCCTTGAGTATAGCTGAATGTGGTCCCCCCAAAATAAAATACAATAAGAGCACAGCTATGAAACCAGACTACTTGGGTTCATAATCCTGGCTTAGTCACTAGCTGTGTGACTTTCAGCAAGTCACTAACCCTTTCTGTGCCTCAGGTTCCTCATGTGTAAAATGGGAATAATAATAGGATGGTGATTCTACTGGATTCATATTGGAAAACATTTAGACATTTTATAGCACCTAGTAAGAGCTGCCTGTAAAAAGTAATTATTTTTATAGACTTGGTGAAAGGGTGAAAAAGCCAAGCACGCTTGCATCTTCCTTAAGCTGCAGCAAGATCTATCCCTCCCTCATAAAGCTGTGAGGGGCGCTGCCACCTCCTCCTCTACCCTGACTTTCTGGTCTCGACGGAACTTTGCTGTTCTCATCATGTGTGTTCAAGCCTCATGGGCACGGGTGGTGCCTGTGGCTCTTGCTCTTCTATCCACGTTCTGGGCGGCAGAAGAAAGAAGGGCTCCATCTAGTTACATACCACTGCGAAACACATCACCCCCAGATCAGGGGCTGGATATGACAGCTATTATCTCTGTGTTCTGAGGTCGCTACTAGAGACCCTCCATAGACATTATTGCCTTGTTGCTTTTAGGTGCTGGGAGCAGCTTGGCTATGTGTTTGGGGCTGGACTGCATATGGGGTATCAGCTGGGGTGGCAGTTAGTGGCAGGCTTAAGTCAGGAGGACCCGCTTGAGGATCCACTTAAGACTGATGGCTGAGGAAGAAGTCACCTTCCGACTCGCTCAGGGGGAAGTCTGGTGACTGGCTTCTTCTATTCAAAGTCCAGCCCTGACTGCTGGGCATGTACCAGGGCCGTGGTGGTGGCCGCCTTCCTCCCCAACACCTCACAGCTCAGCCCTCTTCACCTGTTGTCACACTGGTGGCTGTCGTAGGTTTTTTTTAAATGGCTTTTGCTACTTAAAATATTCTGGTTTATTCTTGTTTCTATTACTTGGGGGGTTTCCTTTTAATAAAATAGTGCTAACAATTTCTTGTTTCTGAAGAGCAGAGGCAAATAATCAGAATCTATTCATTATTTTTGGTGTGTCCCTACCATAGAAAGGACTATTATCTCAGGCTACAGCGAAACAGTGTTGAAAATGTTACTCTGTGTGTATGAGAGAGGGAGGAGAGGGGTAAGGAGAGAAGGAGAGGGAGAGGGAGAGGGAGACGGAGACGGAGACGGAGAGAGAGTAGCAGAGGGAGAAGGAGAGGGAAAGGGAGAGAAATAGGGAGAGGGCGAGGAAGAGGGAGAGAAGGAGAGGGAGAGGCAGAGGGAAAGGGAGAGGGAGAGAAAGAAGAATTTTACTGGGTGCTCTAAGTCTGCCTCCCATTCTCCCTAATCCCTTTGCCCAGCAAAATGAGCAGACACCCTTCCCAGCTGTTTAAAATTCCTTTCCCTGTTGGGGAAGGGTCCCCGACACCTCCACTTCAACCCAAGAAGGAAGCTATACTTTTTGTTGAACACAAACCCCATCTCTCAGTGAGTGACAACATGGGGAGACTGAGGTGAAGCCCTCAAAACCCCCTCTGCAGGGTGGGGGGTAGTGAAATTGACCTGAGGCTTCCTGATCTTAGGAGAGTGGGTTAAAAAGCGAGCAGGGAAGTCTGTTCATTTCCTCTCCCCACTTTTATGGGGCTATTGGATTTATCGATGTTGATCTTTGTGAGGGCTTTGTACATCTTGGATATTAACCCTTTACCTGACTATTGTGTGGACTTGCATGAACATATTTTCTCCCAATATTTTTACTTTTAACCCCTGTTTCTTTTGCCACACATAAAGTTTTAAACTTGAGATATTCCTGTTTAGTTTTTTGTTTCTGTGTGTGGTGTGGAGGCAAGGTATCTGTATATGTCTAAAACACTAGCCCCAACAGTACTAAAAGCATGGGACCCAAACCATTAATTAAATTCAAAAAATGCATCTGTCAAGGAATCAGGTTGGGAGGGAATGAGGATGGGGAGGGACCTGGGGTCATTGGTGGAGGGGCGGGGGGGGAGTAGGGAGGGGAACATTGTCTGTCTGAAACCCGATTGTAAACAACTTTGTAAATAATGGTGTCTAAATACATTAAAATACTAAAAAAAATCCCCAAACCCAAACATGAGCAGGGGTGCTGGAGGGATAGTGTAGGGGTTCAGGCATTTTCTTTGTATGCAGACCACCCCAGCACATGCCCACCACCACATATGGTCCCCCGATCCCCAACAGTTGATCCCCGAGCACATTGTCAAGAGTAAGTTGTAAGCACAGCCGGGTATGGCCCAAACCACCTTTCTCCCCATCAGAAAAAGAAATATTCAAGCTAAATTCTGGGATCCAGATATGTCAAATGAAAAATGGAAAGTTTGGGGGCTGGAGAAATAGTATATGCAACCAACCTAGCTTCAATCTCTGGCACCCCTGAGCCCTGCCAGGAATCACCCCTGAGCACAGAGCCAGGAGTAAGCCCTGACCACCGCTGGGTGTGGCCCAAAGACAAAAACACAAAAAGAAAGGTCTTTCTTCTTAGGTTATTTATACTTTTTATGATGGTGTTCATAGGAAACCCTTCCCCCTAGCATTTGAAGTTAAAGCATTTTGATACTATTCCCCATTCATGTATTAGCAAAAATATACATATATATGTATGTATGTAGACATATTTGGGTCTTCCAAGCTATGGTCAGGAGATCTCAAGGTGACCCGTGGCAATACTCAAGTCAGTGGTTCAACAGTTGGGCCTGAGGATGAAATTCATTGCTTCTTGGCCCAGTGAAGCTGGAGGCCACCAGGACCACGTTGGTGATACTTGCGGGTGGGTAATTAGGGATGGGGACTAAATTGGGTCCTTACACATGCAAAGCTTGTGACCCCAACCACTGAACTATCTCCCTGGATCCAGGAATATTCTTATGTATGAACACCATGAACTTAGGAACCTAAATAACTCAGTAAATTGCTTTTGCAAGTGAGAGAACTGGAAAGAGATACGTTAAGTGAACTTTTCAGGGTCCCCTTATACCAAAATTTGGATCTAGTCCCTAGGCCTAGAGATATAAGTACACCCAAAGACCCTGGGAATACAGCGACTTGATCCTGGGGTCAATTGCTTTAGACAAGGGGCCACCAATCAAATTCTGTAAAGACTCCCAACAGAATATTTTTTGCTTTCAGGAGCCACATTGTCTCAGTGGCAACCTGCTCTACTCTGGTACAGCGGCAAGACAGCATGTGAACAAAGATGACTGGCTATGTTCCAACAAATTTTAAGCAAACAGATGAGTGCTGAGTTTGGCCAGCAAGTTGTAGTTTGCTGACATTTTTGTGAGTGTTGGATTATTGAACCTGGGCTTCACGCATATGAGGAATTCTCTCTATTGCTGAACTGTTTTCAGCTCTGATTCCTGTGATACTTGTACCTGTGACACAAGTAGAACCATGATATATTTACCTAACTTGATGCTTATAGACTAGTCCCTTAATTCTTAAAGGACTAGATCAAGAATATGACGTAGATATGAAGATGGGAAGTCCTAGGGACACATAGGCAGGTAAGACTAGTTGGGAGAGAAGGCAGACTAGGAGACAAATGGATTAAGCAGGTAAATAGGAGACAAAGGATGAAAGGAAAGGAATAGCTATTAAAACAAATTCCAGTTTTTGAGACCAATGAAAGCAGAGTAGATTTTGAGCCTTACTGGGGACCACATGAAAGCCAATGAAATTTTGTCCTAGTTTTCCTGTGTAAGATGAATTCACCTCCTCAAACCATTTTATTTTCAAATGACAAACTTAATCTAAGCAGGCACAATGAAGTTCAAAATATTAAATCACTGTCAATTTATGCCTCTGTAAAAATAATTGTCCATCTGATGCTGTCAACTAGCAATGATTTAGAAATACTTAGTTTATGGCCAGAAATGATGAAATCTAGAAAATATTTCCCAGGAAAGAAATATGCATTAGCTTCCCGATAGCAAAACAAGTCCTTTGTTATTAATACTCTGATGCTATGAGGTCCTTATGATCTCAAAGATTAAAAGGTTTTTTTTGGTAGATGTCATGTGACTGGTATTGCCAAAACTTTCAGAGAGTTTTGGAGACAGTTCTTATTGTTTTGCAAACACATATCCCTTCAACATACTTTGAGAGATGATTTCAGATCTCTTTAAAAGAAGCTCTTTTCTTCATAGTTTCCTTATTGGCTTTATTGCTTTCCTGTGCCAGTGAGAAAGTTCTCTGAGCCAGCAGCACAAAGACTGAAAAACATCTGAAGAAGCAATTCCTGCTGCTACTTTAAGGAATGTATTTTTCTAAAAGCACAGGAACCTGGAGGCTGGGAAATTGCATGATTCTGGACAGTGAGCTGAATCAGATGGACATTGATCACAGGTATGCTGTTTGGAATCCCCCATTTTAGGACTCTGCAGTAGGCCAGGAGCCCAGAAATCCTGTGGGTGGACGGGGGTAGTGCAGAGTGATGGTTGGGATGTGGACGACCTTGGTTTGACTCACAACTCTGGTGCTGACTGGGTGAGCAGTGTTAGACCAGTTGCTGTTTGTTTCTGGTACGCTCACCCTTTTCATCACCAAACTACACACATGATAGTATCAGTATCTGCTTTAAAGTATCTTTTCAAACACAGAATTAACTAAAGTATAGCTATACTTGGGAGAATGACTAGCACCTAGAAATTCACACTAGTTTGTGTTGTTATTACTGTTAGTGAGGGAGATAACAACTGAAATGAAGCAAATTGACTTTTGATAGTTTCTCACTTACGAAATAGTGTGTATGTCTTTTATTTCTTTCTTTAAAAAATTTATTTTATTTTAGATACCATGTTTTAAAGTGCTGATAATGGTAGAGATTCATACTTAAAATATTCCATTACTTCACCTTCCACCAGAGTATCTATCTGCTTCCCTCCATCACTGTCCCAGTGACTCCCATAGTCCTTCACCCCCTTCAGTGATATGCTTCATACTAAAGCCCATGCTCAGTTTCTATTGACTCTGGGCATGTGTTTCTTTAGTATAATTTTTATATCCCAGATATGAGGGAGGTAATTTTGTATCTGTCCCTCTCTTTCTAACTTTGCCCAGAATGATGTACTCCTGACCCATTCACACAGCATCAAATTGCATAATTTCATCTTTTCTTTTTTTTTTTTTTTGCTTTTTTTGGTCACACCCAGCGATGCTCAGGGGTTACTCCTGGCTTTGCACTCAGGAATTACTCCTGGCAGTGCTTGGGGGACCATATGGGATGCCGGGGATCGAACATGGGTCGGCCGCGTGCAAGGCAAACTCCCTACCCGCTGTGCTATCGCTCCGGCCCCTCATCTTTTCTTATAGCCATATAGTATTCCACTGTGCTCATGTACCATAGATTTTTTAATGAATTCATCTGGTTTTGAACACTTGGGTTGTTTACAAATTTTGGCTATTGTGAATAGTTCTGTAGTGAACATCAGGGTGCAAACTGTCACAAATACCATTAAATATAGTATTGGAAACCTTTGCCATAGCAATTAGGCAACAAAGATATTAAGGGCATCTAGATTAGAAAATAAAGATTCAAGCTCTCACTATTGTAGATAACATAACACTATAACTGGAAAACCCTAGAGACTGTAGAAAAGCTCCTAGAAACAATAGAATTGTGTACTAAAGTGGTAGGCTACAAAATCAATGTGCAGAAATACATAACTTTTATATGTACACATAATGAAATAGAAGAGAGAGAGAAAAAAAACCCATCAATCCCATTCACAACTGTGCATCAGAAAATCAAATGACTAGGAATAAGCTAATCAAAAGAGGTGAAAGACTTATAAAAAAAACTATAAATAAGTACTAAAAGAAAATATAGGTAGAACACTTCATGACACTGAATCTAGAGATATCTCCAATGATTCAATGCCATTGGCCAAGCAAACAGAAGCAAAGATAAACAAATGGGACTACATCAAACTAAGAAGCTTCTTAGTATAAGAAATGATGACCAGCATAAAATAGCACCCCACAGACTGGGGGAGGTTATTTGCCCACCACTAATCTGATAAAGGGCTAATATCCAAATTATATCAACAACTGGTAGAACTTTACTGCATCACTGTCACTCTATCACTGTAATTCTGTTGTTCATCAATTTGCCTGAGCGGGCACCAGTAACATCTCCATTGTGAGATTTGTTGTTACTGTTTTTGGCATATCAAATATGTCATGGGTAGCTTGCCAGGCTCTGCCGTGTGGGTGAGATACTCTTGGTAGCTTACCAGGCTCTCCAAGAGGGACAGAGGAATCGAACCCTGGTCGCCGCATGCAAGGCAAATGCCCTACCTGCTGTGCTATAGAGAACTGGTAGAACTTCAAAAGAAAAAACCAACCAACCTCATCAAAATATGGGGAGAAGGGAAGAACAGAAACTTCCTCAAAAAAGATATACAGAGGACAAGATGGACAAGAGGTATGTGAAAAAATGTTCTCCATCACTTATCATCAGTGAAATATAAATCAGGGAAAAATAATCACAAGATATCATTTTATACCAGTGAGAATAACACACTTTACAACAAACACACACAATTAGTGATGGCATATATGTGGGGAAAAAGGGACCCTCATTCATTACTCTTGGAAATGTCGACTGGTTCAACCTTTTGGGAACACAGTATGGATTCTTCTCAAAAAAACTAGAAACCAGGTTTCAGTAGTTCTTTTTGGCATGTGCCTCAAGGGACCCAAAACTCTTTCTTTTTTAAAGCTAGCTATTAAACACTGGCAATGTAGAACTTTATGATATATTCATGAGATATAAGATTGTCATGACAATTTTTATGCAGAGGTGATATGAGCAGCTAATGAGGATCTAGTCAAAGCACAATTATTGGTGATTAAAAGACCCTTCTGAATATGAGATACCACAAATGTAACATATTCCAAACTCATCTCAAACTTCCCAACTTTAGAATAACCTAAGAAAATTCATCATTACCTATCCAGTTTTGCAAGTCAGAAACTAGGAGTCATCTTGGTCTTTTTCTATCCCTGCTCCAGCCAATGTACCATCTTTCCCATTTTACCATGTAATATGGACAAATCTTTCCTTTACAGTTATAGGGAATCACTGTAACCCATTACCAGCATCTCCCATAAACTACTGTTAGATTGCTACACTACCCTTTTGCCTATGAAATCCATTCTTCTTAAAGCTCAGAATAAATTTGTTTTCAAAAGCGACTTAATCAACCTGCTGGAATTACCATGATTTCTGTCTAATCCTTCCGTAAAATATACAATCTGCGCTCCTAGAACACTGACTGCTCATCACGAGCAGACTATTCCCCATGATGCGCACATATTTCTGCTCCTACCAGTTGGGCTGTGTGTTTACACAGAGTCCCAAACTTGTTTTTGTCAGTTTCTGAAATAATTTCTTAATTTAATGAAGTATTATGTAAGTTGATGAAACATGAAGACATTTATATTTCCGAGAGATTTTTTTTTCTCCTGAAAACTAGGTTGAATGCTTTGGGAAGACTCAATAAAGGCAGATTGCTATAGAGAAAATTGCTGTTCAATTAAGTATGAGTGAGAAATCCGGAAAAGATCTCTTAAAATAAAATTGTACAAGGATTCTGCACTCAGAATGCTTTGTAAGTATATTTTCATTATTTCTTAAGAGAAACTGAAACGGAAAATTGTAGACTTGGCAATGGACTGTAGAACTTTATACTGAGCACCTAAAAGGTAAAATACCTGTGATAAATTCTTGTATGGAGGTAAATATACATTGATAAGAAAGAATATAACAGGCCAAGAAAAGACACTTTTCTAATCCAAGCTCAAAGACAAAATTGTAAATATAACACAGAGACATTGGTGAATGTACAGTTCAAAGAAGATTTTAAAGGTATGTGTGTGTGTCAGTTTTAATAATTCTTATTTATGGAGCTTTTCTAAACCAACTCAAGTTTCTGTATGAATCACATAAGGTTATATTATGCCTTGAACTTAATGAATATATTTGAATTCTTCTCCTATAGATCAAGCTTCATAAAATGGCCTATAAGTTATGGCTTAGGTGTACTGGTCAACCTCATATATATTTTTTCTATTTATTTAAACAATTTTTATTTAGGGATTGGGATTTACAATATTGTTACACATACTTTTCATGGATACACCATTCCAACAACACACCTGTCACCAAAGAGCCCCCTTCCTGCAACCAGTGTCCCTGCCTACCTCCCACCACTCCCCTGCCATGCAACTTCAGCTCTATAGACAAAATTTTCACTTCTGACAATATTGAGCATTTGATACTCCTTTTCTATGTCTCTTTTTTATCCTACAAATGGAGAGATCTCACTCATTTTTAAATTATGGAGGTTGTGACTACCAAACATATAGGTAAATAGAGCTAATTTCCTAAAATTCCACAAAATAGTAAATCCATGATAAATAGATTAAGTAAAAATGTTTTTTTCCAAAAAGTCATCGATTTTTCAGTATCTAATTTTTGAAAAAAATTATGACTATATGCTAATACATCTTAGGGTTTAAATGAAATTGATGTAGTTTTTTGAAAGTTGTAAAGTATTATAACAACACATTGAAAAGATTCAACCTCATATTTAAACCTCAAAGTTTTCTTTCCTGCCCCAACTTTCTTTTAGTCCCCTGCTAGAGGGACATGCCCCCGCTTTCCCTCCCCTTCAAGTACCCCCCTTCCCTCTTCATTCCTCAGATCACTCCCTTATCTTCTTAAAGAGGCCAAATCCCTGTGGTGTTTGTTTTTGTTGCATCACTTAACTTGCCACCAGAGCTTTTAGCACAGTTGTAATTTTACGTTTATTTTGTGGTTATTCGACTAAGCTAATCTTATTTGATCCTGGAAGGCTCTTTTGACTAACAGTTGGCAGGACCTTATGACCTGCTGCCTTGGGAAATCACCATCAGGTCTGTCTCAACAAAGTTGTGAAAATGGGGCCACATTTTCTCTCAGGGAAATATAACACAAGTTCTGAACTTTGTTCCTTGATTCCAACCTTCTTTGTTTTCTAACTTTAGAAAATTGATTTTTCACCCTTAGGTCCATTATTTCCTCATCTACAAAATGGAGCAAATAATACATTTCACAAACTTATTTAAAAAACAAAGCAGATTGCTGGGGCTGGAGCAATAGTACAGTGGGTAGGGCATTTGCCTTGCACGCGGCAGACCTGGGTTTGATTTCCAGCAGCATCCCATATGGTCCTCTGAGCACCGCCAGGGGTGATTCCTGAGTGCAGAGCCAGGAGTAACCCCTGTGCATTGCCAGGTGTGACCCATAAAGCAACAAAACAAAACAAAACAAAAAACCAAAGCAGATTGCAAGTGAAGTCTATGGCAAAGTGAAGTGCCACATAAGGATTCTGGGCTTCTTGAAGGCCTGTTTGAGATTCCCAGCTCATCAGATGTGTTCATGATCCCTCTCTGTGCTGAGTCCCCTTGGGTGGAGTCTCAATTCTGAAATCTTTTCCTCATCTTCCTGTGATCAAACACTTATCAAGGCGTGCAAACCTAAATTCCCTGACCCGCCTCTCTGTCTCCTTACAAACTATTGGTTGTAGTCCTTCTTGTAAAACTAACATGAGATTCTTTTTATTTCCATACTTAAACCAGAACTTCCATTGACTTTCCTCTACTTGCCATTCGACTGCGCTCAGGAAGAGAGAGCAGACCCCACCGAACCTCAGCTGTTCCTCACCTCTAGTACTAAAGCTCAAGTCATAGAGCCCACCCCTTTCTACTAACACTCAGGAGACCTGTCACATTATGGCTGAGCCACTCATTAGCTATGTACCTTGGAAATGTTTCTTAGCCTCTAGATATCTCAGTTTTTCTCTATAAAATGAGTAATACTTCTGTCAGATTGCTTTTTAGGATTACATGTAGTAAGAATGTGAAGTTCCTTAATGAAGTCCTGCATTATCAAGTGGTCTAAGAATATTTAAGTATTCGATATGAACATTTTTGTTATTATCTGAACCATCTCATTTTTTTCTTCTGCTGCTTCTTCCTCTAGGAATGCTCTATACCTTAGCTCCACCATTTAAAACTTGTTTTCACAGAAACTTAAAAAAAGTTATTTTAGCTTTCTTAGCCTACATTCCTTCATCTTTCTTAGCCTACATTCCTTCATCTACAAAACTGAGAAATTTGATGGGATTGGTCTACACTTAAATGAGATTATATGAAAATTCTATTGCAAAGTATAAAAGTAACTTCCAACCTCCTCATAACCTTTCTTTGACCATTTCCTGGCTCTTCAGGTCCATATTCTTGAAACCTATAATCTTATATGACTTTATATCTCACTTAAAAATTTTAATTGTTCGAGCGGGCGCCAGTAACATCTCTCACTGAGAGACTTATAAAAATTTAAAATCTTTACTGTAGTTTTAGGCAAGATGTTTCTTGTGGCTTTGCTGTGCAGTTACTGTGCTCTGCAGCCACCACTAAAGTGTCCAAAGTCCTCCACACTGTCCTGTTGTTATTTCTAGTTCTCCTCTTCTTTCTCCCTCCTGCCCAGTGCTTGGCAATCTCAGTTCTGCAATCAAAGGATTTGTCATCGTTTGATGTACCTCATTTCTGTTTTTGCTATATCAAAGCCTCATTATGCCTTGTTATTTGTGTCCAGACATAGATTGGACACATTTTATAAGTAAAAATGATGCCTTCAGCTGGCACAGTACACAGCAGTGGAATGAGTTTGCGGAATTCAAGTTCCCAATAAGGCTAGTGTTGATGAGCATTTTATTTGCACATTTCCCATTTTGGGGGAGGGAAGAGGGAAGAGTTCAGGCCACACCCAGTGGTGCTCAGAACTTACTTCTGGCTGTACTTGGGGATCATATGAGGTGCCCTGATCGAGTGAGTTGGTCTCATGGAAGGCCTTAACCAATGTACTATCTCTCAGTCCATTATTTGTACATTTCTTTGTCCCAGGAAAGGGATCTCTAAAAGTGGTTCTTCAACCGTCACAAAGCATACTGGCGTAGGTCTTCCAGGAATGGTTCCCAGGGCAGTGGCATCAGCATTGACCAGGCTTGTTAGAACTGTAGCAGCTCTGGGTCCCCTCAGGGCCTACTGAGTCCCATCCTCTCCAGGTGAGCACGGAAAAGCTGCTTAACTCTTATTATGGTAAAGTATGAGAAGCACTTTAATGCAAACAATTTGAGTGAGGACATCTTAATTTTCTTCATTTGCTATTTGATATAGGCATGCCTATTTATAAAGTCCTACTTATAAAGTCAAAGGTGATTTAAATTTAGTAGTGTACGATGATTTCAAATAAGTAAGTTTCTTAGAATTCAACTAAATTTTCTCTAGCTCCCCAAGGTAGAAGGAACTGTAATTTTTATTGGTGTATTGCATCTATGACACATTTTATGTTAAAATAGAGGAGGAAAACTATCATACATTGGACTCTGATTAATTGAAATCATCCGTTCCCTTCCTTCCTTCCTTCCTTCCTTCCTTCCTTCCTTCCTTCCTTCCTTCCTTCCTTCCTTCCTTCCTTCCTTCCTTCCTTCCTTCCCTCCCTCCCTCCCTCCCTCCCTCCCTCCCTCCCTCCCTCCCTCCCTCCCTCTTTCTTTCTTTCTTTCTTTCTTTCTTTCTTTCTTTCTTTCTTTCTTTCTTTCTTTCTTTCTTTCTTTCTTTCTTTCTTTCTTTCTTTCTTTCTTTCTTCTTTTATTTTCTTTCCTTTTCTTTTTTTTTTCAAGAATGTGAGGTTGTTGAACAGACCCTCCTCAAAGGGGTTATCCCAAACTGATGCTGTCACTCTTTATACTTTGAAGGCTTTCATTCTTCCATGCTGAAGTGAGGATTATATATTGTAAACAGTAATGGTGTAGAGCTGGAACCTGTTATAAATGTCGTCTTCTCGGCTGCGGGAGTAAACAACTTCAGAGCTTAGATACTAATTACTGTCACATGAAAAGCAGGGAGACATATTATGACTTCTCGGGTTGTCAGAAAGCCCTTCTTCTTGAAAATGGCAGCACCTCACAGGGACTTTTACATGGTACAGTTTATAATTTCCATGGGTGATCTGTTATTTGAAAATGCCAACAGGGAGATTAAGAAAGTGTCGACATAAAAGCGGCACCAACCAATGTCTTTTGGCTCTCTGAAACTTGAACCAGAAAGTTTCCTTGCCTTTTAAGGAAGATTATAATCTGCAAAAATAGAATGAGGGTTATGAAAGGATTATATTCTATAATAAGTTTAGGGCAATCCAGAATTTTCTCAAGCAATTGCAGACTGTAGTGTGATTTGTTTATATGTGTTTGCTCTGACTGGGTAATTTGGGCACAGGTTGTTTCCAATATAAGATTAGACCACTGGATGGTTATCTCTGGAAATATTTTTGCCAGAAAACTTGAACTGTTTTTGAATTCTACAGCATTTTGATGACCATTCTTTGGTGGATATTCAGTCGAATAGGCTTTTTGGAAACATGACCTAAGGTCATTGGACTTCACTAAGAAGATATAATTAAATGGGATTAAGTGAGCATTTGTAAAATACATTGCATAATGTCTGACACACAGCAAACGCAATATAAATGTTTGAGAACTAAATGAGAAGTTATACTTGAACTCAGGAAGATTTATTTCATTTGTGCTTCTAGAAAGATTTTGAATTGGAAAATGGGTGGATTTGGAAAAATAGTTCTTTTGGAATGCAGTCTGTATAATCGAATGACCAGTTGCTACCAACAATTATTTCTTGCTAGTGACTGCCATATATGCTAAATATATAACTTTAATCGGTGGCAATACTGAATATTAAGCACATTGCACTTGTGATCTCTTTCTAGACAACACTGCAATTTATTAGCTGAGAACTGTGGCCAAGCCTCTACATCACCTCTGCCTGTTCCTCATTTTCTAAGATGTAGAGGCTTATATAGGATACTCTGAGCCTAAAAGCCATATAAATTGGGTACATTTACATTCACCAGTCACATGCATGGTTTAATCTTTAGATTGTCACTTCTCATACAAATCTGATGAATTGCTAGGGTTGAGTAACTAAGGCAAAATTCCTAGAGGAGGTGGAGGAGATGCCACAGTGGGCATGTCAGGAAACTTCCTTTGGGTGAAATGGCATGGAGAGAAAGAAGAAAATAAATCTGTTACTATTTTAAGACCTCAAAAGGGTTATCTGAGATACTTTAGAAGCATCTTTATTCACGAAAGTTATTAATAGAAAACATCGAGTGTAACTGTCACTGCTTCTTGCCTCCCAAGCCTCTACTTTGCCCTTTTCTAATAGAACCCTGCATTTTCCAGCCATGTGTTCTGGGGAAAACTGATACCATCCAAATCTTCATTGGAGATCCTGGTTGTTTATGAATATGCTCATATCCCTGAAATAGACATGTGAACCAGTGTGGCAAAAGAAACTGAGGGAAATCTATGGAGAACCGTCTGGGAAAAGATTCCTTGAATTGCCAAGAGAAAGCCTCTAAGATAGTCATCTTCTCTGGAATTGCTGTATTTGGAAGAGAGACCAGCAACAGCTGTATTACCCTATTGCTTTCCCAAGGAAGAAACCAACACAGAGGAAGTTAAAACAGAAAGATGTTCAGTACCATAGTGATGAACTGGGTGAACTGCACTGGAAGACATGGTGAGCTGAAATCACCCTAAATAACACAGAGCTTTCCAGATATTATCTTATCAATCATCACAGCAATCTTTGAGGTAGGTGGTGTGATCCTCGCTGTAAGAGATGAGAAAATCAAGAGGTTAAGTGGCTCAGGGTCATCCACCGTGTAAGTGGAAGATTTAAAACTCAAATGTAGATCTGCTTTACTTCAAAGAATGTGCTCAAGTTGTTGTGGTCTCCTAAACTTTGAGTCACATAATAAATGGTCAAGAATTAGTATATTTATGGAGGCTGTGAAGCTACCAGAGCCAGGGAGTCGGACTGCCTGAGGTGTGTGTGTGTGTGTGTGTGTGTGTGTGTGTGTGTGTGTTGACTTTGCTGTCCAACATTTGACCTTTTTGGACCTACATTTCATCATGTGTAAGACAGTTGGACCAGATGTTTACTGAGGTTCTTTTTGGCTCTAAGATCTTTCGAAATTCTTGGTAAACCACAGGGAGGGATAAGAGAAAATAAATAACATACATTCGGTATCTTGAGAAAGGGCTCTGGGCAGGATTTCCCCTCAGTCTGAGGCTCAGGGTTACAATGCACTGGTGATGCTACTATTGAAGAACAACAGAAGATTCCTTGGAGAGCTAAACAGGACAAACTAAACCCAGATAACATTCCTTGCTAGGGCAAGGACAGAGCTAAGAAGAGACCAGATGAGGCATTTATAAGGTCACGTCATCAATCTACTCAGCTTGACTGCTGAGTTCCTCATGAGGAAGTTATACTTTTGAAGGACATTTGTGCTGTCTTTCACTTCCTTCTTATTTGTACAGTGCCAAACACAGGGCAGAGTATCGTACTTTGAATGTGTGCTTCCTGTTCACTCTTGATTGCCAGAAGCGTCGTTTCTATAATATCATCACCAGAGATGGCCATACTGCTTAGAGAGTCTTCAATAATGAATCATCAGGAAGGAATGTCTTGGCCTCCTAGGTACACTAGGCTTTTAGATGGATCAACGAAAGAGTTGGGACTCTCACAGACATCGTAAGCACCGTGAAACTGCTTACCCATCTATTTTAGTTTTTTAGGACTGCCTTGACTAAGAAGCACAGCCTAGCTGGCTTCAAACAACAGAGTTTTCCTGCCTTTGGAAAGACGAAGTCACTTAGGAGTTCTAGAAATCCAAGACCAAGGTGTTTCTATGGCCATGCTCCCTCTGAAATCTATAGGGGAGAATCTTTCCTTGACTCAGCTAGCTTCTGAGACTCTGCTGGAATTTCATATCATTCTTTGCATCATAGCTACATCGCTCCATTATCTACCTCCATAAGTACATGGCTACCCTTTCCCTGTGCATTTTCTCCTATTGTTATAAAAACACCACTTATACTAGGCTAAGGGATTGCTCCGCTCCAGCAAGACCTCATCTTCATTAATTACTTCTGCACTGACCCTATTTCCTCAGAGGTCACATCTGGAGGCACTGGGAATCAGGATTCAATATTTCTTTCTGGGACACACAAAATTTAAGCCACAATGACACTCACTATGGACACAGGGCTACCTCCACCTAATCAAGTACTTGCTTTATAGATCGATGTATTTGTCTCTGTAGGACTGCTTTTCTTCTTCAAAGCCACTTTTCATGTTTATTGAAAACTGATTCTGCCTGCAAGAAATTTTTGGGGGTGGCGGAGGAGGAGCTGGATGTTCTTGGAGCAGCAGCCAAAAGGCGCGTTCACCCAGCCAGTGTTTCTGAAACGTTACTGTGCACATAACACCCTCGAGGGTCTTGTTAAAAGCAGCTTCTGATGCTGTAGAACAGGGGTAGGACCAAGCTCCCAGGCATGCTGCTGCTGCTGCCGCAGTACAGAGTAGGAAGGCTCTAGATGAAGATGAGGCGGTGGTGTTTCAATTGACACAGAACAACTGAAATTGAGCACACCTGGGAGATTTCAAAACTTGAACGTATAGTTAGCCAGAAAGAGTTCCAGCAAACTAAGAGTATCTAAAAATGTGAAAGAGCGATTCAGCAACTTGTTTTCATGTGAGCGAAGTCAGCAATAGCTCTGCACATTTATCTGGATGGCTACGGTGCTTCCTCATTTCTGTACCATGGTGACCAGTGGAAATGAGTATGTCAGAAGCCGCGATTCTGAGGCATAAACTGTTTTAAGGATTTAGGATAACAAGAAGCTTTCTACCTCAATGGGCCAGTAAGTGCTGCATCGGAAAAGCTTCAGTACAAGTTTACAAGGACTGCCCACTTCCTGCAATAAGAAGGCAAGTGGCTACATTTCCTTGAGGCTCAAGTCTGTTTAAGGTTCAGTCCCAAGGCCCACCCAGATTATCTCTGAAGATCACATCTGTGGCTTCTCTCCCACCCACACCCATGACCCTCCTCATTCGCTGCTTCCCCCAGATACTCAATGACTCCCAGACACTCCCCAGTGATGCTGTCCAGAGGCTAGAACAGCATGAAGAAGTACCAGGTGGACAAGTCAGGGTGCATCTCTTGGAGGGTCCAGCCTCTGGATGAACTCGTGCAGTTCAGGTTTGAGAAAAGCAATTCTTTTGTGATGTCAGGGACTGACAATTTGGTTTTCTACATTCAATAATGACCTGATTATTTCCAGTTTGAAAACATCCATGCACTCTTGGCTTGCTGACAAGGCTTAGATGAGAGTTTCTAGGAAGATAGCTTTCTGAGTGTTTGGCTTGGTGCATCTTTTGGGTTAGAATGTTAGTTTCCATGGTCGGCAATGTGACAACTGAATTTGCAATAAAAGCCAAAACTGTGTCAGACTACAAATTCCTGCAATGTGTTCTTAGGGTTGAGAGGTGGAGAAATAGAACAGCACAGTTTTGGTTATTTATTGCTGAGTAACAAATGACCCTAGAACTTAGTGGTTTAAACCAATAACTCTTTTATTTGCTCACAATTTTACGGGTCAGGAATTTGGAAAGGGACAGTGGAATGGCTTGTCTCTGATTCACAATCTCTGGGACCTTGGCCGGCTGGCTTGCATGACTAGAAATTGGCTGAGAGCGCAGCTGGGGGGGTCTTATGTCTGAGCCTTCAATTCTTTGCTAAATGCTAAGTGACTTTTACACATCGCTAGCTGGGTTCTTCCATGGTGGTCTCAGCATAGTCAGACTTTTCACCTGACAGCTGGCCTCTTCCTATGGAGAAAAAGCTGTCAGAGTTTTCAAAGGTTGGCCCGGAACAACTACTGCTATTTACATCGTGGTCTACTGGTCAAAGCGAGTCATGGGACGTGCTTAGATTCAAGAAGAAGGGAAACAACCCATATCTTGATGTGAGGAATGCCAAGGACTCGGGGGCTCTCTTGGATCCACTGCAGAGACAGAGTGGAAAGAAAATATTTTACTCCTATTCTTTTTAGAAGCTAATATGATAAGGAAAAATTCAAGCAAGCAAGAGAATTTTCTATCACTCCTGGCTTCTTCCTCCAAGTGGCCAATTTTTAACTTTGGTGCAGAGAGTCAGCAAGTGGTCTTTGTACCTTCAGTTACGGAGAGATATGCAGTGTCTTTATTTTTCAAAACCTCCATTTTGCTTTTTCTATATTCTAGTAGCAAGCTCTTTCCAGAAGAAGGCTTTAAAAACCTAGTTCATTATGAATTTTGCTTGTATTATCAAAATCAGCTAAGCAACACAAAAATATAAGTTCACTTGCAAAATTTTGACAATACTGTAGCACACATAGTATAGATGCTTCATCACTTGAGTATTTGTTAGCCTTCCCAGCAGTCACAATTGAAATTTATTGTATCTCCCTTTATATCCTTTTCTATACATATATTCAAGTATATGTAAATATAATCATATTAAAGTTTCTAAAATATTACAGTACTATGTAGTTTTGTATTACACTACAGTTTGCCTTTTCCATCTAGTATGATATTGTGTTCATTGTTTTATTGATATATACTCTCCCATTTCTTTCTTTTAAACAACTGTATATAATTTTCTTGAACCCATGTGGCATAATTTATGCAGTGACTTCCATGGTATTAGACTTTTAGTGTTTGTGAGTCTTTCAAATATAATAAATGAGAATTAAAATTTTATACCATGCATCTATACCTTTTTATATATGTACAGGTTTATATATATTATATTTACATATATTAGGTTAATAGATACTGGATAAGTGGAGAAAGAGTCTCTTGAGTAAGTGGTGCTAGAAAATTATAGAACTACATGTTGTCTAAAAGAAATTGGATTACTACCTCAAAACAGGTATAAAATTTAACCCAAAATAGATTAAAGACTTGAATGTTAGACCACCCTCCACCTGCATTCCTGAAAACTGAAGAAAATGGGCAAAACACCTCTTGATGTTGGCCTCAACAATGTCTTCAGGAATTTTACTCCAAATGTCAAGGGAAATACTGTATCATTGTATCACTGTTATCCCGTTGCTCATCCATTTGCTCGAGCAGGCACCAGTAATGTCTCCATTGTGAGACTTGTTACTGTTTTTGGCATATCCAATACACCATGGGTAGCTTGCCAGGCTCTGCCATGCAGGTGAGATACTCTCAGTAGCTTGCCAGGTTTTTCAAGAGGGACGGAGAAATTGAACCCAGGTCGGCTATGTGCAAGGCAAACATCCTACCCGCTGTGCTATCGCTCCAGCCCAAGGGAAATACAAGTGAAAATAAACAAATTTGGTCATGTCAAACTAAAAAGTTTCTGCACAGCAAAAGAAATTCATTAAATAAAAAGGCACGTGTTAAATGAGAGAATATTTATACCCCATACACCTGACAAAGGCTAATGCCCGAGATCCATAAAGAATTCATAAAACTCAACAAGGAAACAAACAACTCCATCAAAAATGGGGAGAAGTGCTAAGCAGACACGTCCCCAGAGAAGAAATATAGAGGGCCAACAGATGCATAAAATGCTCACTATCACTTATTACCAGAGAACAAATTACCAGAGTCTGAACTTCACGCCCATGAGAATGACCTGTACCAAAATGGTAAGAGTGGGGAGGAATGTAGGAGGAAAGTATTCTCTTGCTAGGCATGTAAATTGGTCAGGCAGCTGAAAACTAGTATGGAAATTTGGGGGGATGAGCTTTAGCTCTTTGAACCATCTCCCCAGCTCAAACAGTCTGAGGATTTGTCAAACTATTAAAGGTAGATCTACAGCATCACTGTCATCCCATTGCTCATCAATTTGCTCGAGCAGGCACCAATAACATCTCCATTGTAAGACTTGTTGTTACTGTTTTGGGCATATAGAATATGCCACGGTAGCTTGCAAGGCTCGGTTGTGTAGGTGGGATATTCTCAGTAGCTTACCAGGCTCTACACCATATATTCCATAAATTTCTCTCCCTGATATTTATTTGAATAGTACAAAGAAAACAATCCAAAATGATATATGCAAACCGATGCTCATTGAAGCACTGCTTACAATATCCAAATATGGAAACAATCTGTGTCCAATGACAGATGAGTGGATAAAAAAGATGATAAACACACACAATTGAATACTACTCAGCTACAAGAAAATATGAAATCTTCTCTTTTGTGATAACTTAGATGGAACTTAGAAACGAGGAACTTTACTCATAGGAAGCAAAATAAATCTTAAGTAGAAAAACAAATACCAGATGATCTTGCTCATATGTGGGATATGAAGAAACAAAGAAACGGAACTAGTAGAGCCTAATGAAAACAAACCATTGGATTCTGCAGAATGAGGTAACCAAAGAAGGAGGGGGAGAGAGCTAAAAGGCTGAAGGGGTCTAGTGGGTGGTGGTAGAGGGATATTGATATTAGCATTGTCAGTATGATATGGTAACATGCATTTTGAAGAAAAGTAAAAAAAAGTAAAAATGTATCCTTATGCAGTCTTAGAAATTGTTACCTCAATTAGGAAATAAAGATAGATGAGTGGAGTGTAATAACTGGGTTAGGGAATGAATAAGGGGATTTGAATTTTTAGTAGATACAGTTTGTCCTCAAAATGTCGAGTTCCAAATGATACTCCTCCAATAAATTTCTCCAAATCTTTGGCAACTTTGATTATTACTAATGGTTTTAATTATTCTAGACTAGATTGATGGGAAAGAACAGTCTTTTACCGTTGAACTTCTTCCCTCTAATTATTGGTGATAAGAATTATAGGTTATAACTGCTATATTTTTATTTATATCTATCTCTAAAACATCTTTTTCATATCACTTGACAGGTTAAAAAGGTATTTTTTGTTAAATATTTGCAAACTTTATCAATATATGAGCCCTACTCTATATTCCAGAGAGAAATTCCTAAATATTAAATTGTTAGGTGAAAGGCTTTATCTGTTTTTGATATTTTCTAGCTGAATATAGTAAAGTTTCTTGAGTCTTCCCTTAAGTGTTACTCTTGGAAGGTATCATTACATCCTATAGTTGAGTCTCATTTCTCTGCATAAATAAAATAAAGCTATGAATTGCATATTACTACATGCTAAGATCATTGGTACCCAGCAGACTACTTCACATTTAATTAACAAACTTTTTCCTGAATGTTGAGGTAATGGGTGGCTTATTGGTCATTGCAATAGCTGAGAGGCCTTTCATTCAATGATTGTATGTATATTTTATCTTGCTCCTAAATTAGCAGTATTCAACCATTTGCTGAGTGCCTACTATGAACCACATGCTGTCTTAAATACTGCTGATTATTATAATCAAAGCCTGAGTTAAATTTCAGAATATGGCTGTCCAGTTGAGAAGACCATTTGTAATTCCAGATTTCTCTTTTTTTAATTTTGGTGACTTGAATTTTAGGCTTTATAAGGCTGTGTTACAGAACTGTATCATTTAACTTCTATCTTTAGCTGACTATTTAGCCTCTGAACCTCAATGTGGTTCTTGTGTTCTCCACTCACATCAAGTACAAAGGCAGTTAAAATCTTTCTTTGTTAGACACAGCTGTAAGTGAAAGAGAAAACATTAGTAAAAGTTAAAAAAAACAGATAACTTGTGGTGTGTGGACATACACAGGAAACAAGTTACTCTTAAAGGAAATATGATTTAGGAGATAGCCAAGAGCTTGCAGAAACATTTCTGTTGTTTGAGAATTTAGAAATTATCTTATGTCTATAATTCATTTTAGGCATGTTTTATTTAAACTGTTTCTACAGAAACAATTGTGGTTAAAACATTTCTGTTTCAGTCATCTGAAGCTTTTTAAAAAATCCAGAAGACTAAAGTTTGTAGCATGAGTGACTGAAGAGTTGCTGCTATGGAGATGGGTTTTGTTGTATGGGGGGTAGCTTAGTGACTTGTTAAGTTGAAAGGTTTGAAGCAAACAGGGTGGGTTCCCTGCATCTACACAGCCTGGTTGTGTTTGTGCACTAATTGGAGGAACACAACTAATCCTAACCTAATGCTGGTATTTGGGATTTGAAATATAACAATTTTATCTGAGTCCTGGCTCTCTTTCTAATTATCCTTGGGAAAAATCACCTAAATTTTGTTTTCTTTAAAATTATAGATGCTGACTATAGAATTTTGTGAAAACGAAACCACCTCTGGATGGGAAGGTCCTCTATAAACATAAAAATACTCTTCCAAAGTGAGTTGATTATTTGCCAGACGAATAAGAAGAGAACTGAATCCATCCCTCGTCTGTCCATGCACCCAACTACTCATGAACAATTTCAGATTACCTGTTATAAATAAGGCAGTGGGCAAAGTGCTAAAATAAACAAGAACTGCTTTCTGCCTTGTGGGTGTTAACAGGCCAGTAAAGATGGCAGTCAAGATAAGGTCTACTGCAGTCAACGCTATGCTGGAGCTGGCTCAGTCAGGCTCACAAGAGTCAACTGTTAACTTTCAGGAACTCTGTGAGTGGGTTGTCAAACACAACCACTGCTAAAAAAAATAAGTTCTATAGTTGACTTCCATTATCACAGATATCATATTTGTGAATTTGTTCCCTCACTAAAATGTGTTATAAGTCCCAAATCAACACTAATATGCCTCTAGAAGACACGCACATATGTAGCAGTGTGAAAATTCTAGTTCCCTGATGTGCATGTTACTAGCAGAGGTCAAACAAGGCCTTGTTTCAGCCTCATACAGTGAACAAGTGTCCTTTTCGTGATATATTTAGTGCCAGGCTTTTAAAAACATTTTTGTGCTTTCTGTGGGTGATTTCACCATTAAAAATGCCTCCTAAGTACAGTGATGAAGTACTGTCCAGTGTTCCTATGCACAAGAAGGCTGTGATGAGTTTTACAGAGAAAATACATATGCTAAATAAGCTTTGTGTAGTTCCGAGTTACGATGCTGAGGGCTGTGAGTTTAAGGTTAATGAATCAGCAATGTATATTAATATGGCGTCTTTAAACAGAAGCACTCATAAAACAAAGTTATGCATCAGTCAGTTGGCAAAAGGTTTCAATCAGAGGCTTATAGGAACCTAGCCCTGTATTTCCTTTAGAGGCAACAATTCATTATTTACTAATTGAGTGTTTGCAGTAACTCTATGGAACACAGCCATAGTAAATAAATAGAATTGGCTCTATCAACTTACAATCAACTATGCTACATCAAAGGTAAAAAGCACTCAAAAATCCATTTCTAATTATTTTGCTACCTATTACTATTATCTGTGCTTTTGAGCTTATATGTATGTATCTTAGCTATACAGTAGAAACAGTACACAGTGGAGGGGGCTATCGTACATTAAGTCACCAGATTCAACAACTGTATTAGTTGTCTGACACTAACCACTGCAGGACAATTTATACCATGAAAAGTTACCAATGCTACAAATCACACTCTCTGAACTCCAGTCACTTGCTAGACTTTTACCAGCATACTACTGCTCTCAGCTTTCTCTAGAGGCCTGCCCTGAGCTACCGACCAAAGCCAATGTTCAGACACTACGATAAAGCTCAAAGTTATTGGGACTTTATTTATCTCCATGTATCACAATCCTGGGTCCATTACCAAAAAACTGTGCTCTCTTGACTCAAGGTGGGTTTATGTTTTAGAGCCCCATGGAGGTCCAGGGGGGCTAAGATTCCCAAATGCCTGAGATCACACCCATGTTGGATTTCCTCCTTTCCCCTATCTTGTCGCCTTTTTATCCTTCATGGTTTTCTCTGGAGGCTCTTCCTTGATAATTATTTACACCCAAACCTGAGGTTTCAGATATGTTCAGAGAGTATCCAGGAGACAATGATCCTGCAACACCAAGAAGAAAGGTGTAGGGTCAGCAGTGGCTGTATACATGTCTCTCAGAATGACTCTGAAGAACTATTGATTTCTTTGTGGTTCTAACTCCCTCTTTGGAAGGCTTTACTTTCCAATTTTATGCTCCAATTTGTATGTTCAAATGACTGTAAACAGGTGTAAATTAAAAATGATTTAGATTTTGCAGTTACAATATATGGGCTCAAAGCAATCACATTTTTGGTAAGCAATAAAGGACTACCGGTGTGTCCTTCACTAGGCCTAGCTTGCTGGTGGGTTTGCCTCTGCTGAGCTCAGCTAGTGGCCTTGAACTCTGACATGCAATAATAAATCAAGCTTTCATCAAGTTCTTCTTAGCCTGTTGAGAAACAATAACCCTGTAAGCAATGCCGCAATAACTTCCTTTGAAATTCTAATTTGTTTTACTGTGATGAAAAAAATGTGATAAGCAGTCAAGAAGCCCACTGTGCTGTTATATACAACTGGAATACAATTTTCTGAATAGTTTATTTTTAAATTATTCTCGCTATAGAGTTAGCAAGTGCCAGTCTAGAGGCAGGGTTTGTGCAGTAATTAAATGCTTGCCTGGGAAAACAATTTTAGATCACTGAATTGCTTTATTGCATTTTGAAAGGCTGAAAGGGGCATTCAATCAGGTAGAACCAGTGTGTTTGTCTTTTAAACCAGACTCATCATAAATTATTCACACAAGCAAGACTGAATTTGGAAAGGAAGAAACTTGGGCGTAGGTAATTATTGCTCCAGCAGTCATTGGAGAGTTCAGTGGGCCTCATAAAAAAGGTCTGACTTGAAGCGTACTGGCAAGGTACTGAGGATAAGGATGAAGCGCCTCCTTAAGCAGGTCTGATTTTATTTACTTTGGGGGGCCTCATCTGGTGGTACTCAGGACTTCCTCTTGGTTCTGAACTGAAAAATCATGACTGATTGTGCTTGGGAGTAAATATTGGGTGCTGGGGATCGAATCAGGGTTGGATGCAAAGCAAGCATCCTACTCACTGTGACTATTGCTCTGGCCCAAGCAGTTCTGATTTTAAACTGACACCCTACCAGTTAGTATGCTGCTACAGAGAGAAGGATTCTCATCAACCTTTACTCAGCTACACAATTCAGAAGAAAGCATAAAAATATGATTTCACAAAGTATGACATAGGTGAGCAACTATAAATACTTATAAACATTTGACATAACATGCATTATAAGAGACATATTTCCCTGGGGCTTCTGTTTATTACTTTGTATTTTCCCTATATTTTTTAAAGTGAGAAGAAATTTACTTACAGTCAAATGTATAAATGTATGCATTTTAATGAATTTTTGTGTACACACATATGACTACTCTCTCAATAAAGATATAGAACAATTACATCATCCTGCAAAATTTACTCATGCTCCTTCCCAAATAATGCTAGCTTTCAGAAGTCACCACTATTCTGATTTCTGTTACTAAAATTAATATAAATAGAGCTACTCTTATTTTGTCTGACATCCTTCACTTAGCACAATACATTTGAGATCATAGTAATATATTCATTAATAATTCATTCTTTTTGTTGCTAGGTAATATCCAGTTTATTCATGCAACAGAGTGTATGTTTATTCAATCTCTTGAAAAAATTTCACAGAATCTTGCAATTTTTGCCTGGCACGAGAAAAGCTAATATAAACATTCTTATACAGGTATTTTGGGTGACAATGTACAAAAAGAAGGTTGTGTGGGTATTTCTTTTGGATATACACCCAAGAAGCACATTGCGAGGCCTTTCTTTTAAGTTTAGGGAAGAAAAATAAATTGGATGAAGAAAAACTGCTCTCTTTTTTCTCAGCAAGGTTGAATTGCCTTGAATGGATCTAGACTTGGAACATCTCAAGTTATTGTTTAGGGGAATTGGAGAAACAGAATTCTGATGTCTTGACTCACAGATGTCTTGTAGAGGCATTTTAGCTGCAGGACTTTAGAGGTAAAATTGTCATCTTATTCTACCTCCTTTATTCACAAAGCAAAACTTAGAAATGATCCAATCACGTGAAGCCTTTTACCATAAATAATAAGAAACCAAAAAGCCTTCCCCTCTTTCTTTTGCAATAGATGCCATGAATATAAGACTATGTATCTGAGTGAATAGAAGTGTTCAAGAGCCCTTGCAAAGGAATGCTTAGACCTGGAGACATTGGGGTAATCTGAGATTGCCAACAGGACAGTTTGTGTCACCTTGAGATCACTCATAGCCAAAGATAAATTGTTGGGAGAAGGGTTCCAAGCAAGATGGATTAGGAGCCTTTTGGGTAGTCCATGGGATGAGAATTAGCTTGGTTGAGCCCCAAGGGTTCATATTCAAGAGTTGTTTGCTACCAACTCTTATAATGGAACTGGGCAGCCGACCAGCTTAACCACAACAGAAGGCTGGTAGACTTGTGAAGGGGTTATGGCGCCCCCTGGGGGACACTTAAATGTCCCTTTGTGAGGTTCAAGTTGTGTTGAGCAATGTCTGAGACATCACAACTTAGTGATCTTCCAAGTTTCAAAAGACATTTCAAGAATTTTGGAATATTATTTGGAACAATTCAACTCAGAGAAGACTTCAGAGGAATGTACATGATGGTTAAGCTATTGCAAAAGAAAGAGGGGAAGGCTTTTTGGTTTCTTATTATTTATGGTAAAAGGCTTCACGTGATTGGATCATTTCTAAGTTTTGCTTTGTGAATAAAGGAGGTAGAATAAGATGACAATTTTACCTCTAAAGTCCTGCAGCTAAAATGCCTCTACAAGACATCTGTGAGTCTTTTGTGTTTGCTTGCTCAGGGGGTAAAATGTTAATTATGAACCCATGCCAGTACCGTCCTTCCTGTGAGCACTTGGAAGCATGTGGGACATTTTTGATAGTTGGAGGGATATGCCACCTCCATTTACAAAGGTGCGGGAGGGAGAGAAAATATGTAGTAAGAGGAAGAGTTTCCCATCCCAAATGCCAATGGGCTCCATTGAGAAATGTTTTCTCCTCAGGCATCTGGAGCCATTTACATGCAATTCCTATTCAGAAACACAAACAAAATATGTCCAGAAAGTGAATGTCAGTCAACTCAAGGAGTTTATTGGAACAGAATAAGTGGATTTAAGTCCATTTGGGGACATTTCAAGTATGCTATAACTATGTCAAGAAAAAATGGGGCAGTATTCAGCACTGACATTCAGTGGGATATGTAGCACTGTAGCACTGTCATCCGTTGTTCATGGATTTGCTTGAGCGGGCACCAGTAACATCTCCATTGTGAGACCTGTTGTTACTGTTTTTGGCATATCGAATACACCATGGAGAGCTTGCCAGGGTCTGCCATTCGGGCGGGATACTCTCGGTATCTTGCCGAGCTCTCCGAGAGGGTCGGAGGAATCTAACCCGGGTCGGCCACGTGCAAGACAAACATTCTACCCGCGGTGCTAAATTAGTTGTTCAGACTCCCCAGAATTTCTTCCTCCATTTTCCTCTAAACTCTTGCTAATCCTACTTTATCTCATATTTCTTGGGATAAGGAAGTAGCTGATAAATTCATTGAGTTGTGAGAGTTTTCTCATACTCCTACCAGTATGAGGAGAAAAGGAAGGGAGAAATCTTAATTGCTGGAATTTCAGATGTGGGGGAAGAAGGTAGGTGTTTTTGGCTGTGACATCTTTCTAAGATATTCCTAGGAAAGTAATAACTTATAACCTGTACCTGTGAAGGCAAGTACATCATCAGCCTGATGGTGCCTTCAGCTTTCTTGACACTCCAAAATTGCCATTGCGCCTCTGGCCGGACCCCAACAACTAGGGACCAAGTTTCCCGAGAAATTAAATAGCCAAACTGTAGTTATGTGGAAGCCACATCCACAAACCGCTTCCAGCTCAGCTATACGAGCTCATTTATCAGCCTTGCTTCTGAGACCAATAAGTAAATCATGAAAGAGATCAAAAGCCACAGCTAATCTTGGACTCACAGAAGGCTGAACAGACCAGGGTAAACTGGGTGGGGCTTGGTGGGGGGGTGAGCCTGGTGCATACCCAAGCAGAGGCCTTGGTAGCTGCTTGCTCCACAATCCCAAATCACCGCCATGCCCCCAGCCAGACTCCACTGTCTCAGGACAGATCTCATAGAGACATTAACCTGCAGAAAATTTGGATATGTAGGTTTTGTGACAGAATTCTCAGGGTCGGGATGGACTAACTTCTGCCACCTCCCTGTACTTCCAGAAGCCTTGGAAGTCACTTCCATGCTCCAAAGCTGCAACCCAGTTAAAAAAGCTACTCCAGCCTTACCTTACTGATAACATAATTCCCTGAACAAACACGATGACCTTGTAGTAACTGTATTGCAAACCATAATTCACAGAAGGAGAGGAGAAAGAAGACTGCCATAGAGACAGGCTGGGGGGCGGGGTGTGTGTGTTGGGGGATGATGGGAGGGAAACAGGGAACATTGCTGGTGGGAAATGCACACTGGTGGAGGTATGAGTGTTGGATCATTGTATGACTGAAATCCAATCATAAAAAGCTTTGTAATGGTCTATCTCACGGATATTCAACAAATCATTAAAAAAGTAATAACTTACATTCATGTGAGACTAGCTTTAGATATGGAATCCAAAATGTTATTATGTTCTGTTACCATGACAAGAAGGAAAAAGGGACTGTATACCTTTGTGAGTTTATTAGAATGTGAATAAGTTAAACAAGCTTCATCTGAAGTACATTTTTGTTTTATTTTTGTTACACCAATTCCTCCTTGTATTTCCCTCCACATTTATCTCAACCTTGCACAAATTATCATTCAGTGCGTCCCCAAAGAAACAAATAAATAGCTATAAGGAATTGCATTGTAGATTATGGAATAAATTCATATTACCATATTTATTGATGGATTGCCATTCCTCAACTTTGATGGAGTTATCCATTGAGAATAAAATATTGCTCCAATAGTCTGTTTCCATTAAGCATTTACTGAAAGGGATTTCTCACTTCTCCTTTGCGAACAGGATTGATGCTAGATCTTCCTCAAAATTCCAAATGACAGGTGATTAATCTGCTTCTATTTAATATATGAAGGAAAGATGGGAGCACAACATGAGTGTTACCATTATCCAGCGCTCAAGCCAACAAGCGACCATGAGAATCTAATTACAAGCACCCCAGGGCTTGGATGAACTAAGAAAATAGAATCAGAATGTTAGGGATATTCTGATCCCTTCCTTGCCTGGGAAAAAAATCTGAAATGATGAGATCTTAAATATTCATGGACATTTATAGAGCCACTCTTGTCCCAGACTCTATGTTGTGCATCAAGAACACAAGGCTGAGCTGAAACAGTTACTCCATTTATGAGGCTCAAATGCTAGGAAGGGTGTCAGCTAACGGGTCGGAACTTCTGTTGTAGATTTTAGTCACCAGGAGAGTTTTAAAATTTTATTGAAACATACCCTCTAATCTGATGGTGGTAGGGAGGTAGAACTTTTGGGGCATGATTAGATCATGAGGTTGGACCCATCATGTGTGGGATCTGTGCTCTGATATTGGAGGCTGCAGATAGCTCTCTCAGCCCTTCTGCCAAGCAAGGGCACACAGAGAGGTCACATATACACTCTAAATGAATTAGAGAACAGCCTTCACCACACTTTACCTTACCCTTCTGGGCCTCTAGAACTGTGTGCAGTACACTTATTGTTTAGTGTGGGGGTGGGAGGGAGTCTGATGGGGGTGAGATATACCTGGTATTGGTTGGGGCCATTTCCAGTTCCATGCTCGGTGACCCATGGTTTTGCTGAGGGAACCATGTGGTACCAGGGATGAGACTGGGTTGACAGTGTGTAAGGCAAGTGCTTTACCTCATGTATATGTCCTTTGTTCTTGCATCACATAGGTCATGATTCAGGTTAGAGGAGCCTGAACTAATGAAGTCACACATTTTTCTCTTGGTCTTTAAGAAGACTAGTGACTATAATTTTTAAAGCTTTGTTTTAAATCCTTATGTGGAGGATTTATGTTTAGATAGTAACCCCTGTGCTATATACCTATAGGAATACAGTTACTTCTCTTTTGCATCACTCAGATGGAAGGGAAACTTTTCTATATAGATTGACTACAAGTTAGGATAGTGAAAGCAATAAAATAAAGAGAAAGACATGACTTCTCACTGATTTGAATTTCTAAGTAGATTTTGGGGTGGGAGGAGGGGAAGGCCATAAGCACAGTTATTAATGCTATCAGAGCTCAAATTTATGCTATAAACTGGAGGTTCTCAATCTTCTCCTTGCATTAACACCACCTGGAGTGGTTTTCAAAAAACCTATTTATGCTTGAGCTGTACTCTACAAAGACTCAGTTTTACTTTTGTAAAACTGGGCATTTGCCTTTCTCCCTCTCCCTCTCCCTGTTCTTTCCAGATAATGTGCAACCCGTGTGCAGAACCAGTGCCTTAAAACAATTCCTCCAAAGCCCTGTGGAATGTTTACATTGTGTGTGGGAGCCTTAAAAAAATCTTCAATACCAGTGTTATACTCATACCAATGAGATGATTTAGTATGGAAGCAAAATATAGACGTCTTAAACTATAGATCTTGAAAGAGTTCCCGATGTGAGTTCTACAACATTATACTTAGTTCCTACAGGTTGGTGAAGGGATAGGTGGGAGGGATTGGGGGGAAGGTGAAAAAAGGGTTAAGATGTATGGGAGTGGGTATGTCATTAAGGATGCCAGTGATCCTGGTATCCCCCTTCCCTATTAAGTCATGAATTGAGTAAGGACAACAACATGCTGATGAATGTTTAGCAGATGACTAGCCAAGGGGGGAAGCCCTGGTTTAGAGAATTTACCCATTTCTTCGGTATAAATACTCCAAGCTAAGCATGGCCAATTTCGAGTTGCCAACCTGACATTATTGATTGTGAAGTTGGAAAGAAATACAGAACACATTCTGGGGAGTCTATGGGAGCTGGCGCCAGCATGCCTCTAGGTATGAGCATAAATCCATCACACGAGTTTGGAGATCTAAGGCAGAGAATTCTGTGCCTCGTTTCTATGCTTCAACCAGAAATAAAGTGAAAGCGCCTAGGGTTTCCCTGAAAAATATCATGGAGAGTAGAAATTGTGGCACATGTAAAGGTAACAAGGGCCTGAGACCTCTTTCCATATCCCTTGTCACTTCCCAGCGGTATGCAAAGACAGTTTTTTTTTTCCTGAACCTCTGAGACTATTACAGAAGGAGCTAATCATGGGCTGGAAAGTCTCAGGGGAACGTGAGTTTGGAATGAGAAAGCACAGAGTTTTGAATGACTGGCTACTGATGGTTATGCTGAAATAAGCAACAGATGCAAATGTGGAGGGTGCCAAGCAGGACAAAAGCCAGTGACACCTGTGAATCAGATACCTCTAACCTCTATGACCTGCTGAGAAATAACAAACAGAAAAGTCTGGGGAAGTAGGGAAGGTGGTGACTGTTAGTCATTGCAGTAATTAAAGGTTATTACAGAGGAGACAGCCAGAATCTCTTCTTTATTTCTTGGCAGAAGAGAGAAAGGAAAACAAAACAGGATTTTAGGTTTATCTTCTTACAGCGATTGAAGTGAGGCATTTTCCTTCTTGCTTTTGGAAGCTCTAACTGGCAATCTTCTATAAATTTACTCTGACAAAGGATAACATGCCCCAAGATCAGTATGTTGACCTTTCCAAAGTTTGATGTAAGTAGGACAAGATGGAACACTTCAGACAAGCACACGCAGACACACTGCTCAGAATAGGGATGTAAAGAGAAACCACTTGCCCTGTTTCTGTTTCTGGGATTTGCTTTGCTGAAACTCTCTTCTGCCAATTGCAGACACTCAGTGGAAAGGTTTCTTGACTTCCTGGGGATACTTAAATGATGCTGACCTTGGGCACTGTGATTCCTTTTTTTTCTTTTTGGACACATCCAGCGATGCTCAGGGGTTACTCCTGGCTCTGCACTCAGGAATTACTCCTTGCGGTGCTATGGGATGCTGGGAATCGAATCTGGGTAGGCCACGTGCAAGGCAAATGCCCTACCCACTGTGCTATCACTCCAGCCCTGGCACTGTGATTCTTATACACAGACAGTGCCATAAGATCACTTTTTCTACTCTTCCATTGTTCTATTAGAAGGGGCTGAGTGAGAAGAAAGTGGATACAAAAGTGAGGCTCAGCAGATCTCAATTCTTATCCTGGTGACACATCAGCGAGGTAGCCGTAAGCAAATAAAACTTTTATAAATAAATAAAGTTTTCGCAGTAAAAATAAAGGTTTTGTAATAAAGTTTTAGTGGCACCAAGTCATAACCATCCGCTCAGCTATGTCTATTTTACACTCCAATGGCAGAGTGGAAGAATTTCAATAGAAGTGATCTCATCTAGGGGCTGGAGTGATAGTATAGTGTGTAGGGTATTTGCCTTGAACATACCTGACCCAGGTTCAATCTCTGGGATCCCATATGGTCCGCTGAGCATCGCCAGGAGTGATTCCTCGGTGCAGAGCCAGGAGTGATATCTTAGAATTGCCATTGTGGCCAAAAGTCCCCAAAAAGAAATGGTCTGTCTCGGGACTGGAGAAGTAGTATAAGCGTTAGGGTACTTACCCTGTATCAGGTTGACCCCAGTCTGACCCCTGGCATCACACAGTCCCCTGAGCATGGCCAAGTGTGGCCGTGGAGGCCCCTTTCTGAACACCATTAGGTTTGGTCCTGGAGGCTCCCAAGAAATCCTGGGATGGCCTGGGTAGCTCTCAGCACCTCCAGGCCAGAATCGCACTGCATTCTTGGCCCTCACATTGAACTGCTGCCTGCTTGGCTGAGAATCTCTATGAGGAGCCACAGGCCTCTCGAGCACAGACTAGTTGCTCCCCAAAGAAATAGTTTGGCCTGTAAAGCTGAAGATATTTACCATCTGGTACTTGACAGTCTGCTGATTTCTGACTTAAGTTAATGAGATCATAGTCCACTCAATTATTTAGCCCCTAACCTGGATTTTACCCCCAAATGCTCTGTCTCTCTTGTCCTTCCATCCCAGCTGTTCAGAAAACCTTTGTGTACTCTCACAGACAAAGATTCTGATGTCTTATCATCATCACTGTTTTTTTTTTCTGGATTGGCATCCCTGCTTTTATTCTGAGCCTGTTTACAATTGGCCTTCAGTGCAGCAGGGAGAGAGGTCTTTAAAAAAATGTCAGGTTATGTCATCACTATGTTCAAAACCTACAACGGTTTCCCTTTGTGTTTAGAATGAAATTGAGAACTCACACCATGGACTCTGAGACCTTACATACCTTTCACTGTCCCAGCTCATCCCCACCATATCACTGAAGTCATCTCTTCCTTCTCTCTGCTCCAGCTCCTTCACTCTCCAAGTTAAGTTGTCACCCTAGGTCCCTTGCTCTTGCCAGTTCTCCCTGGGATCTGTTTGTCTGGGATATCCATGAACTACCTCTCGAAGCTTGTAGGGACCTGCTTGAATGGCACCCAAACTGAGTTCCTTTACTGCCTTATCAAAAACAGTGCTCCATTCCTATAATTATACCTCCCCGTCTTCAGATCAATGATCTATTTGATTATTATTGCCCACTTTTCTCATTAAAAGGCAACTCTTGGTATTATATCCCAAGCACAGTGTTCAATACACGTCAAATGAATCTGTTTTATGAACGGGCCTCAGTTTCCTCATGTGTAAAATGAAAGAGAGGGCCATCTGGCCAGAGCCATCTGTCACTGAGCTGGTTGCCAGGATGGTTTCCACTAACTTGAGTGGCTATGTTGGCAGTCCTGTCCCCTTATGTTGGTCCCTCTCAAAGTCTATGGCTGGATAGCGTGTTGCTTTACTTTAGTCAAGAGTATCTGACTTTCAACACTTGCCAGAACCTCAAAGCAAGCTCTTTTTTACCCAAAGATCCACCACAGGAATGTCTTTTCTATCTCTTATAAGTACATTGAAAACAAAATATAATAGTAGACTTGAAACTCTAAAGTCCTATGTAAGTAGAAAGAAATAAAGTATTGACTTTAACAACACACATTATTCCCTTTCCCCCACCCACACAATACCCCTGCCCTCACCCTGCAACCTAAAGACTCATTAGCAGGCTAGAGAAGACACAAAATGAGACTTTACAAGAGCAAGGAACATCTCTGGGAACTTGAGATTAATAAGATATTCATTAAAATGACAAAAAGTTAATTAAAGAAAGAAAAACCCAAGTACTTGTGGCTTCAAATAATGGTTAATCCTCCTACTTTACTGAGATCTAATACTAAACTCAAAGAGACGTCTCCTATACACCCCTCCAAATCCACTTTAATCATCTTAGAATTTTTTTAGTTAAATAAGATAAAGAAGATGGAAATCCATAGAATAAAAGAAAGGAATTACATACACTGAGTTGGGATATGGGAGATTTCAGAGTGGAATGTCTTAAGTAATTTTGGGGGCAGGGCCACTTCTGGTGGTGCTCCGAAGATCATATGGTGCCAGGGACTGAATCTGGGTCTTCGGCATGCAAAGCATGTGCTCTAGGCCTTTGAGCTATGTTCTGAGCCCCTCAGTTTAGAACGCTTATGGAATGAACTTAGTGGTTAGACATGTATATTCAAAAAGCCCAGAATTTTTATAAAATGTTGAGACTATTAGAACACTAAGTTCACACCAAAGTTGTCAATCACCCAAACGTAACTTTTACCTGACCAGTTCCTTACTACTTTTCCTGCCCTGAATATGATAATGATGAATAGTTGTCTTTGGATTTTTGCAGGAGAGTCAGAAAACTGAATGAAAATACTGGTGTACTTTCAACTGAGCTTTGTGGCTTTCTGCTAGTGCAGGCAGCACATGATCACTTAACTCAGGCATTTTCACCTAGGCAACAGTACTGTATATTTTGAATCACATTTTTGTTTTATCTTTGTTCTGATGAGAATAAAAGACCGAGTATTTTGAGTATCTAGTGGGATAGAGCTGACTGAAAGTTATTTTAGATTCGCTTGTGACGTGTGCTGTATTCAGAAACAATCAAAAGACACCGGTAAGTGAGAATAAAATGCCACTGCTGTGATACATTGGGTAGCTGAAAAGACCAGAGTTATGGGCGTTTGAGTGTTCCCGGGCTCCTAGTTTTCAGGGACCCGACTTTTCTGCCTTTGCAAATCCGTATGAAAGATGATCACAGGACTCACACCATTGAAAAATCCTGGTCAAACTATGATTCTATTTTCATCTTGACCTTCATAGCATGGTGATGATTAGGAGCGGGACTGTAGAATCAGCTGCTTTAAATCCCACTCTGCCACTTACTAGTTTACAAATGTACACAGGATATTTGATTTCCTAACCCCCAGTTTTGTAATCTATAGATAGAATGGGTAATAATTGAAGTTATCCAATCTATCCAATCTATATACTCTATACAATCTTTGTTGGATCAAATAGTGTAATTGCATGTACCATGCTTTGCACATAATAAACTTTGAAAAATGTGAGCATAAATAATATTATTCATTTTGAATTTAGGATGGTGGTGTTTCTCAGATAATTAGTTTCCTAGGGCTGTTTTAATAAAGTACTATACATTTGAAGGCTTCAAACAACCAAAATTTATTCTTGCACAGCTTGGGAGGTGATCAGTCTGAAGGCTCTTAGGGGAGACAGCTTTCTGGCTTCTTCCTAGCTTCAGGTGTTTGTTGGCAATCTTGGTATTCCTTGACCTACAGACACATAATCCCAATTTCCATCCTCACATGAAATGCTCCCCAAGTGCCTCAATACAGATTTCCATCATTTTATAAAGACATCAGTCATACTGAACTTAAGGCTCACCTTTGCCTGTATGACTCATTTCCCCCCTTGGTTTTGGGGGAAACACCTGGCAGTACTCAGGGATTACTTCTGATTCTATGCTCAGAGATCCCACCTGGTTATGCTCATGGGGATTATATGGGTTACTGAGCATCAAATCCAGGTAGGCAGCATACTAGGCACACACTCTACCCTCTGTACTATTTCTCTGGTCCAGTATCTCAATCTTGATTACGTCTGCAAAGATGCTATTTCCAAAATACCAGGTATGGAAAGACATTAAGTCCTGAAAAGATCAAGAGGAGATTTTCAGAACTCATTCTCAACTAAGTAGACCCTAGGCAGAAGGGATGCTACAGAAATAAGTCAGATGGCCCTGCCCCACTCCCTGGACTCCCACACTGAAGGACAGCCGTGCCTACTAAGTGGGTGATTGCTTCATTTCATTGACTATAATCCCACCACCTCAGACTGGAGTCCCTGCTTAATTGTGGAGTTAAATATCGGCAGCTTCTATGAGCAGTGTAAGACTAAGGGCGGGTGTGATAGGTAGATGGATAAAATAGAGGATGGATAAATACCTCAAATGCTGTGGGAGAAGGCAGTTGGGATAGAAAAAGTAGTTGGAAATGATCACTCTGGAAAAGAACTATGTGTTGAAAACAGGTAAAGGAACAAACATGCTAACCTCTCAATACCTGTATTGCAAGCCATAATGCCCCAGAGAGGGAGAGATAGAAAGAGAGGGAGGAGGGAGAGGGAGAAGTAGAGGGAGAAGAAGAGGGAGTGTATTGCAAACCATAATGCTCCAGAGAGGGAGAGATAGAGAGAGAGGGAGAAGGAGAGGGAAAAAAGAGGGAGTGTATTGCAAACCATAATGCTCCAGAGAGAAAGAGAGAGAGAGAGGGAGAAGGAGAGGGAGAGGGAGAGAAAGAGAGAGAAGGAAAGTGCCTGCCATAGAGACAGGCTGGAGGGAGAGTAGCGGGAGGGAAACCGTGGACACTGGTGCTGGGAAATGTACACTGGTGGGGGGCTGGCTGTTGGAACACTGTATGACTGAAACCCTACTATATCAGTTTTGTGTAACTCTATATCTCATGGTGATTCAAAAAAATTAATTCAACATGGAAAAAAAAAGTATAGGCCAAGTCCTGTGGTCTCAAGAGTTAGGTCTCCATCTGGGAATGGAACGGGACATATTGGTGCCCTGGGAGCTGGAGACAGAAGCAAAGGCTACCCTCGCCACAATATTCCTCAGTGTTTTCCCATGTAGCAAGGTGCACACAAACTAATCATGTATTCATAGAGGAATCCCTAGAGATCTTGATGACACTGATGTAGAAGGTCTGGGGTGGTAACTGTGACACTATTTTTTTCCCTTGCTTTGGTTGTGGGGCCACATCTGGCAGTGATCAGGGCTTATTTCTAGCTCTGTGCTAAGGATTCACTCCTGGTGGGCTCAGGGAACCATATGGGGTACCTGGGATTGAACCCAGGTTGTCCATGTGCAAGTCAAAAGCCCTACCTGCTGTACTATTGCTCTAGCCCTGAGACACTATTTTTAATATGTTCCCAGAGATTATGACTCACGTTGCTGGATTCTGGACCACACTTAGTTCTAGATTTGGTTTGTGCTGTGCAACACTCTAGCTAATAAGTATGCATATTTGAATATATATTTGTGTATATTTAAATATATATATAAGAACCAGTAAAAATATACATCCTGGGTAACCAGCATTACTCATACTTAAAGTTAAAATTATGCTCACCTAATATGATCTAATATCCAACCAATATTAAAAATTTTCTCAGTCATTTCCAAAATGGCTGTTAATGAATCAGAATTTACATTAGGACTGCATGTGATTATTTCCTTCCAGTCTCCTTTCACTTGAAACAGTGTCTCTTTCATGACCCTGACTTACTGATGGAAAACTAGCTGATAAAAAAAATTTACTTTTACGGGTGGTGGAGAATGGGCACTGGTGAAGGGATGGGTTCCCGAACTTTGTATGAGGGAAGTATAAGCACAAAAGTGTATAAATCTGTAACTGTACCCTCACGGTGATTCTCTAATTAAAAATAAATAAAATTAAAAAAAAAATTTACTTTGTGGATTTGTGTGGTTACATCCTTGTGGTGTCACTTTGCTGTTTTAGCTGTATTTCCTGTAAACTGGAAGTTGTCTCTAAAAGCGTGAAGGTTACATATTAAATATTTGTGGCTAGAATGTGTCACAGGTGATAAGCACGCTGAAGTGCGTTAGTTTAGGTGATGTAATATATGTTTGCTATATATCCAATTAGTCATGCAATGACTGTCTCCTGGAAGGCAGATGGAATAGAGAAGGGATCACTAGAAAATGATGGCTGGAGGAACAAGTTGGGATGGGAGATGCATGCCGAAAGTAGATAATGGACCAAACATGATGACCTCTCAGTGTCTGTGTTGCAAGCTATAATGCCCAAAAGTAGAGAGAGAGAGTATGAGGAATATTGTATGCCTTAGAGGCAGGGTGAGGGTGGGAAAGGAGGGGTATACCCGGGATATTGGTGGTGGGGAATGTGCACTGGTGGAGAGATGGGTGTTTGATCATTGAGAGATTGTAACCCAAACATGAAATCTTGTAACTATCTCACGGCGATTCAATAAAATTAAAGAAAAAAGACTGTCTCCTGGATTAGGGTGGTAAAAGCTTGATCCTTCTGCCATACACTTAAGCTTTATTCTTTGAGGTCAGAGTTTGAGGATTGCTTGGAGTTTTCTTTGACCCCATAAGTACCTGTTTCTCACTAACTATTTCCCCCAGTAGATGACTTATTTATCCATATTCGGTGGTGCACAGGACTTCTTTCTGGCTCTATGCTCAGGAATTACTCCTGGCATTGCTTAAGAGACTGGGGATAGAACCAGGTTTGGCTGCGTGCAAGGCAAGAACCTTAACCCCTGTACTACCTCCTGGCCCAAGTTTTAAAAAATTTTCATACCAATTACAATCCTTGCCAAACCAATGGTTTCTTTGGAAGAGGCAAACGTGGTGACTGTATAACTCTAGTATTCCTTTTGTGTGTATAAATTGACATTGTTTTGGACAATTAGGACTATTCGGCTACCTCTATAGAATAAACACATAATTATTTTCTTTTAATCACCTACATTCAAAAGAAGAGTTTGGTTGACGAGCAGCCCCAAATGGTGCCAAATGAGTTTAGATTTTTTTGATTTATGGATTTTCATAGATTCAACACATTTCAAATAACTACACTGAGTTTTTTTGATCCATATTTGTCAGAACTGTGGCCAGGAGATGGGGTACTTTCTATCTACCTACTCTGTCCTTTTGATAAGATCCAATTAGTCTTCAAAAGCTCCCTTTCATTCTTCCCCACAAGGTATCTCAGGCTCCAAGTGTACCTTCTCTGCCTTCGGCCTGGAAGCAGTCATTTCTCCAAGGACTCCTCCTTCCTTTGAGTTAGCAGTGGGTATCAGAGGGGAAAAAGAGTTTTAAGATTTTATGTGTGGTGTGAGATGACTCTAAGGCATTTTAATGTAGTTAGAAAAATATTTATATTAAGATTTATTTTACAAAAGACTTGAAAAGTTAATCTCCAATTAACTTTTATATCACCCTTTAAACCTATTTTTAATGTATTATCTTATATTAAAATTTGATTTAGGCCACACTGGCAATGCTAGGGCTTATTCCCAACTCTGTACTCAAGGATAACTCTTGGCGGGATGCAGGGAACCATATATAGTGACAGGGATCAAACCTGGGGCAGCTATGTGCAAGGCAAGTGCCCCACCCACTCTGCAGCATCCAAACTGTGATTCTTAACATAATTCTTTGCTCCCCTTACTTTACATGAAAATAGCTTCTAAATGATTATTAAACTAAAGTTACTGAATGTTTTACTCTTTCTCTTTCTGACCTTAGAACTTCCTCCTTATACTAAGTTCCCTAAGATTAAGAAACAAGTCTCAGATATTAGAAAACTCCAGAAATATTACTTGAAGAAAACTTGTTATGTAAATAAACAGTTTGATTCCCAAATATTCCAGACCAAAAAAAAAAAACCCTCAAAGTATGTTGGGGACATAGGTGAGTTGTCAAGTGGATTTTTAAAGAGTCAAGCTCATTTGGCGAACAGGAACTCTTTGAAATCCACATATCTGTTTTCTAAAGTTTTTAAATCCATTTCAGATACCTTGATGTAATAAAGAGATGCAACTTATGTAAAATAATTTACACAGTTATGGATTTGGAGTCAATTTTTATTAATAAGATTATGAATTGGTATCTTTATCTTTTCTCTTCCCATTCGAAGGCATGAGGAAGAGAGCAAGGGTTCATAGAAGACTGTGAAAGGCATGAGGAAGAGAGGAAAGAAGACTGTGCTGGGCTTACTCCAGCAAAGTATCAGGCACCATGAGTGATGCCCAGGCTGCGTATACTTCAGTTTCCTTCTTTAACTTCACAGATGAATGAATTATTAATACTCCTATCCAAAGGAGTTCCAGCATTTGGTCATTGGTCTTACATAAAAATTTTAGCTTTCATGTGACAAAGGAAAAGGAAGACAACATGTCCCCCAAAGAAACTGATCTCTAGGCGTCCTTCTGATATACGTGAGGTATAAGAAATCTTCTTCCTATCATATTCGGAGTCAATAATATGTTTTTTACTTCACTCTGTTGTGAGTCAGGAAGGACTTTCCTAGTCATATCACTCATGCTTCATTTAACAATAAGGTTTAAGAAAGGAATGCCAGTTAAAACATGCAATTTAACACTCTGTTCCTGACAAAAACCAATGGGTGCAATTTATTCATCACACATCAATACTCCCAGCTCAGAACAACAGGAAGGCTACCAAAGACAGGCATCTGAGAATAAGAATATATGCATGCAGTAAGAAAGGAGCCTTGAAGCATTTTCTATCCATTTGTCATTGACCCAATGGTTCTTTTGAAACAGAAACTAGGGGTATATGAAAAAGAAACTGTGGATGCAGGATAGAAGGTCTTTCACATAGGGATGTTTTTAGTAGATTTGCTGGGCTTATAGCATACAGCCCTCTCTACAAATTTCAACTCTCTTCACTTCCTTTGTAAGCCTAACCTCAGGCCAGGAGCTGTGCAGCTAATTGGAGAATAGGAATTCATTTCATGTGTCCCCGCATAAGTGTCAGAGCATGAGGAGGATAAAAATATCCGCTGCTTTTTGTTTTTAAAATAAAACAATGTTTTTATTGTATCTCAAGGTTGTTTCTCTTTGTGAAAGTCAAGAACTCTGTTTTTCATGCCTTCAGTTCTTAGCAAGATATGTAATGTAGTGGACTTTCAGGGATAAGAGTCAGAAACGTCTCTCAAAATGTAAGGATGGCGCTACCTCTTCTCCTTGAGATAGTCATCCAGCCAAGGTACAGCTTCTTGTCTACAGAAATCTTTCTCGAACAAATTCCTTCTACAATGATATGAAATAGGTTACTGGTGAGAACCCGGAATTTCAGTTTCTGTATTGTGACCATATTTTCTGTACTAAAAATCAGCACCGGAACTGGCTAGATGATAAAATGTTTAAAATTGGGACTACACTAGAAATTGTCCACATGTGGCTGCCATACCTTGATGTCTTCAATAAGCCCACATTTGATTTGTATTTGATGTCATATGGATATCATATTCTTTAAGTCTCTCAAAAGGAAATTAGTTTTTTTTGAGCATCAACCACCATCACAAGGATTTTCAGTAAGTAGGATATAAACATTCATGGTGTCCTTAAATTACTCAGGGTTTTTTAATGCACATTTCTTTTATGTTTTTAGTTATACCTTAAACATCTGGAGGCAGGTAACTTCATTAGGGACTTGCCCAGTAGAACCTAGAATACGAGATTGTTGAGCAGTGTGTATTTTTTTTTATGTCACACCCAGCAATGCACACGGGTCATTCCTGGCTCATGCACTCAGGAATCACCCCTGGAGGTGCTCAGGGGACCATATGGGATGCTGGGATTTGAACCCGGGTCGGCCACATGCAAGGCAAATGCCCTACCCACTGTGCTATCACTCTAGCCCCAAGCAGTGTGTTTTTTTAAGGACCTCTTCTACGTCCCACCATCGTCGGTGACCAAAGTCTCTAGATAGAATTGTGTTTTAGGTGGTCTTTTTTTCTGTGGGTGGAGGGATCACACTAAGAGGTACTCAGAGGGTACTCTGAGTTCTGTGCATTAGGATTGTTCCGAGCATTGCTTGGGTACGATGTGGTGCTAGAGATAAGACCAGATTCAGCCACACACAAGGCAAGTGCCTTATACCTTATATTATCTCCAGACTACTGTTATCTGAAGTAACCTTACCATTAATGCTAGAAGCTTATAGAACACATTAAAAAGTGGATATTAAGCGCAAGCAAATATGTTACTTTCTTATACGAAAGAAACTATCTGTAGAAAATTAGACCGTTAGGGCAGGTGATCTTTGAACAAATGTCCTTGTCATCCCAATGAATGTGTTACTATAATAACACCACACACATGGAAGAAATGGGCTATAGCTGTTAGTCATCCATCTAGTGCTTTAGGCATTTTAGCAGTGGCAACAGATAGGGCCCTGTTAGCGCATACTTTTTCTATTAGGTATTTGGAAATGTCAGACAAGAGATGGAAGGCAAGGTGTGGCACACCCTACTTCCATTTATACTCAACACCATTCATTACTTTCTTTTAAAAAAAACCTGAACAAGGAGTCAAGACAGCAGCAGAATGTCGCTTTGTACTGATGCTTTGAGCCCGGATAGTACAGGAGATGAAAGAGAGACAGTGTCAAATGTATGAAAGACCCAAGTCTGTGCTACAAGAAAGGTTTGGCATGTTTGAGCACAAATGGCAACTTAATGCTTCTATAAAATTTTCAGTGAAAAAGCTCTGACTTGGGTTTCCATCACATTACATCCTTCACATCTTTGGAATATGCAGAGAGTTTTTCTGAGAATCAGATTAATAAGAATTCCTCATTGTGCTACTGAGGACAGTGGCAGTATGGGGGCAAGGGAACCGAGGAGGACAAGAAAAGAGACCATGGTGATTTCATTGATCTGTTCAGATTCTGTTCTACAACTTCCAAAAGCAGAGTAGAAATTAATAGGTTTTTTTTTTTCCTGGATATTACCTTAAAAAGAAAAAAAAGCCATGCTTTTTTCACCTTCAAGAAAGCATGCAAATTCTCATCATCTTAGCAGCCTTGGAAACAGGAACTGTGTCCTTCACAGAGGTGGCACATTTGCTCTGCTTTGCCCTCAGCTGGGTGGTGTTTCCATGGAGAACAATGATTGATCTTTGTGGGATCCCCAGAGAGCAGCATGCGTTTTTTTTCTCTCCATAAAAAAACCAAATGTGGAAAATGTACTTAGCATATGTGGATGAGCCTACAGCCTCACAGTGCGTTGGTTAGCAAGTCAGAGCAACTGCATTTAGTTTGTAACTTCCTGTGGTGACCATCAGTGGCTTTATTTAGAAGTCAAGAAACCTAACCAGATCCATCCCTGTGCCCCCACCCCACCCCCCACAGCCACATCAAACACGTGTTAAGAAACCTTTAATGGACTATAGGTTATTCCGGGGAACAGTGGTATGTAAATGGGGTCATGGAAAAATTTCAAATATTGTTAGTACGTTGAGGGCAGGGATTCTCATTCCTGCCAATGCTGACACTCAGCATCAGGTATTTCTTTGATTCAGAATTGACACAGAGTATATGTATGCTCCCAAAGGCAAATTACTCACCTAAGAGACATCAAGTTCAGAAGGCTTGTTTAATTGATGAGCATTACTTGTCATTGCCAAAACTAGCCTTTTGCCAAAATGTAGACAAATAGATAATTCTTTTTCAAAGACTAAGAATTGACCAGAGGTTGCGTGGTCGTGTAGGCAGAGGCAGGACACCATCTGGTTAGGCATTAATAGGAATTAATTGGGCATATTAACTGGGCACTACCTTTGAAGAAGAACAAACATTTCTCTCTCTCTCCCCTCTAGGTGAAAGCTCTATTCACTGTGGAAAACTCAAGTGAATAATTCTCTTTTAGCTTGCTCATCAACTCCCACCCTATGTATTCAGCTTGTTCTTTTCTCCAGTCTGTTTCTAGAACAAAAATCTGGGGTCGAGTAATTGGATTTTAAAAGTATCATCTCACTTGCTTAACTTTTGGAATCAATGTTCTAATAGTTCTAAATCTCAATGTTGTTCCTTGGACAAAATTCTGATGTAAGAAAGCTCAACGGTTTTCTATCCCTTCCCCCTTTTGCTTCCCTCACCCACACCTTTCCCTCACTATGAGTTACATCCTCTGCAAATCCACCTCCAGATGCCCCAAATGCCTTCTTAATCTTTATTTCTCTTACTTTATATAAATCATATCTGAGGGAAGGAGGGGAATCTAATTACACTTACATATTGTAGCTAAATACCCATTTTCCCATTTTTCTGAGACTGAAATACCCATTTTTCTGAGACTGATACATGTTTTCTTTAAAATTTCATTAAAGTATCATTTAAAAATATGTAGTTGTATGCATTTTAATGGAAGTATACATACAAGTACAGGAGGTATTACTACCACCACAATCAGAATACAGTTCAAGTACTTCAAAGAAAGAATGTCCTTGGGCTGTTCTTTTGTAAAACGCTGCTCTGAACTACTACACCCTGGCAACCACAGATCTGTTCTTCCCTAAACTTTTCTCATTTCCAGAAGGACGTGCAATGGAATCAGACTGAATATCACCATTAAGAGTAGTTTTTAAATAATTATTCACCTGTGCTTTTTGTATTGTTAGTTATTCCTTTATCTTACTGGGTAATATTCCATGGTGCTTGGGTTGCTTGCTATGCTTGGCAGTTAGGAGAGGAGCTTCTATATATAAATAGCCCTGTGCAGGTCATTGTGAGAAATTAAGTTTTTTCTTTTTCAGGCAGGGATGAGCATTGCTAGATTATTGAGTAAGTAGATGGTTTCACAAGGAATTGTATTTTAATTTGGTCTAGAAATGAATTTCACATTTAAGTTGTAATATCTGTAAGTGTGGGATTTCAGGCTATGCTTTTGAGATCCAGAGTATGTATGATTGTGTGTATGTATGTGAAGGCTGGGGTGTATGCCTATGTTTGAGATATTAAATGTTGGGAGCCTTGAAATCACTATAGTTCAAATGGGTGGCCTCTTTGTTCCCACTGTGTGCTTGTGGGTTGACACACCAATTTTTCTCCAATGCTTTAATTTTGACCTATGGTATCAGGACAGGAAGAGCTATTTAAATTGGATGAGTGTTTGACAAACAACCGTCTGTTCCTGATGAGTGGATTTCCTTCCATCTCTAAATCCCATGACTATGACTGCGACTCTTATGCTTGAATCATTCTCTAGCTACATCAATTTTCTGGTTGTCAGCAATGAATAATCCATCTTCCATAGTCTGGAACTACTCAGGCACAGACTCCCTTGAGGTGGTGGTGCTCCTTGTAGTCACTAATGAACCTGCCATCCGTGGGGTACCTTCAGTTTATGGGTCCTAGAGAATTATTTAATTTAATTTTCACCATAAGAAATGCCTTTGGTGAAGGAAAAATGAAAAGTGCATCAATTCTATTGATATTTTTATTTTTTAAAAATGGCTTTCACTGCCTGAGGTTTTGTTCTAAAATGGAAAAATTCTGATTTTGTATAACACTATTTCTCATTTTAAATATAACTTAAATATCATTGCCATGCATGTAAGTGTTCAGTAAATGTTGAACTGAGGGAGGGGGTAGAAATTTGGTGGAAAATAGTAAGATTCACATAATTTTCTTCTTTCTTTTCTTACTATTTATATCAAGCCTGTTTTTCTGAACAACACAACCTAAGCCAAAAATTGCTTATTAGCAATGATTTTTAATTAAGGCATTTATAATAGAAGCTTTGGGTGTCATTTATTTTTGGAAAATAGTGATTCCTGAATTTTGAATGATGAATTATTTTATATAGTGGTATATTAATTTTTTTATTTACCTATAGCATTTATCAGATAACACAACTCACCTTTTTGAATTCCAGATAAAATGCCACCATTTGGAAGCCAGGAAAATAGTTCAGGTGTCAGGGATGCAAGCCTTCGTCCAGGTAAAGACCCTAGTTTGATCTCTGGAATCACATGGCTCACCCAAGAACCACTGGATGTAGCCCTGGTAACCCAGAGCACTAGTTGGATCTAGAATTGAGCCATTTGGCTTAGCTGTTTAGAGTATCATGGGGAATAACTACCAGATCTTTGAACACTGCTCGGAAAGCCCCCCAAATGCTAGCTTCTCAATGACATTTTCCCAATCCACCCACCACAAATTGTTATTTAAGCACCACCATAGGCTGTAACTTATTTGAATTCAAGTCCAAGTTTCCCAGTGGTCTGTGAGCAACTTTAGAATGGGCCACATGTCTCATTCTCCTGCAAAATCTTAGCATTTAGCACCATGACAGGCACCTTTGTGTTAATTATTCATTGCATTGAGTAAGATGCTTGAGGTACAATAGCCTTTGCCAACTATTAGCTTTTTTTGCATGTACTTACATATGTAGGTCTCTGTGTTTATTAGTTATATATATATACATATATTTGTACATACTTCTCTATATTTTGAAACTAATAGATGGTATAATTGAATGAAAAGAGAACTCTTCCTTAGATCTGTATAAACTGGTTAGGTGGGTTTTTTCTTTTTTTCTTTCTGTTTGGGTCACACCTGGTGATGCTCAGGGGTTACTCCTGGCTCTGCACTCAGGACTAATGGTCCCATATGGGATGCCGAGGATCAAATTCAGGTGGGCCACGTGCAAATACCCTATCGTACTATTGCTCCGGCTCCAGGTGGGTTTTTCTTAAAGGAAGCTGATATGATTTTGGTTAGGAAAAAAGTGAGTTTGGAATATTTGATTATTGTAGAATGGATGTAAGTATTCTTAGATCACTCTTAAAAACAAGGGCCCTGAATCACAAAATTAATTCAATTGCAAGATCTCTCTGAGCATGATTTGAACCAAAATTTCTTCATAAAATGGAATTTTAAATTACAAAACTAATTGTTGCCATAACTCAAAATCACTCTGGCAAGTCATGGAAAAGCTAGATATGTGGAAACCATTGAATAAAAGCCTTGGGTCCAAATGAGGTTTAGCACTGAAAACAATCCTTAATTTATTTTGTAATTATATTAGTTTTGTATTTATATTAGAGGAAACATTATTTTCCAACATGTATATGTTTACATGTTGTACAGTGTTCATATGCTAACTTCATATTGCAAACCCTCCAGTTTTCTTTTGCAAATCAAGTTCACAAAATTCCTCATTAGTGAACTGAGCTAAGAGCGACATCAAACTATTTCAGTTTAAATGAGGTGGGTGTGGTAACAATTTTAGCCAACACCTGCACAGAATTGTTTTTATTCTAGGTGGAGATTTAACTTTTAGCACTTGCTTTTCTTGGGTGGCACATCATGATGTCGACATCTGATGACTTCAGATGGGCAGTGAAGCGAATGGGGCAGCAATACAAGGCAGCTGGCCAAACTATCTTGGAGAGAAGTGATCTGTTTAGATTCCTTCTGAATGAGATAATGTGCATAAAAAGTAGATTCTTCTGACAGGAGGAAAACTCTTGGTGGCAGTTTGTAAGGAGGTAGAGGGTGTTCCACTTAAATGCTCGTTGCTGGACTGGGACAGTAAACTGTAAGAGGTGGTAACTCGGTCAATGATAGCTGCTTCCCCTACAAAATTATGCCACGTACTCTGAAAGCTGCTCACAGCCAGAGATTGTTTGCTTTGGGTGGGGGGGAGGAGATAAAAATTCCTGTTCCTTCCTGGCTTTACTGGAGTGCAACTCCATGGAGCTGTTCATTTCAGAGCTCCTGGGGAGACTAGATTTCATCTGAAACAGTAACTTACTTTTCCTTTCCTAGCCTGCTTTTCTTTTTGCCCTACTCCTTAGAGTATTTATTCAAGTATTTCACAAATTAGAACTAATTTGTGCAAATTTCTCTATTTCAGGTTCCCTTTTCTGGAGAAACTGGCCTAAGTATCTTTGGCAGAGAAGAGTCCTAGAAAGATCATCCATGTGGAGAATGAAATTTCGGAAAATGATGCCAGGAGAAATGTTGGGAAGAAACTTATCTGGGGGAGCCAGAGAGATAGCACAGCGGGTAAGGCATTTGCCATGCACGCAGTCGACCTGGTTCGATCCCACGGCATCCCATATGGTCCCTGGAGCACAGCCAGGAGTAATTCCTGAGCGCAGAGAGAGGAGTAACTCCTGAGCATTGCTGGGTGTGACCCCACAAAATAAATAAATATAATTAAAAAAACTTATCCCCAGAAGTGGTATTGCAGGGTCAAATGGGAGCTCAATTTCTAATTTTTTGAGAAGCGTCCATGTTGTTTTCCAAAAGGGCTGAACCAGTCAACATTCCCACCAGCAGTGTAGAAGGGTTCCTTTCACCCCACACCCTCGCCAACAGCGGTTGCTTTTGTTCTTTTGGATGTGTGCCAGTCCCTGTGGTGTGAGGTGGTATCTCCTAGTTGTTTTGATCTGCATCTCCCTGATGATTAGTGATGAAGAGCATTTATTTTTTCATGTGCCTTTTGGCCATTCGTATCTCTTCCTTGGGAAAGTTTCTGTTCATTTCTTCGCTGGAGAAGCAAAAGAGTATAGTCAAAATGACATCTGTCGGGGGCTGGAGCGATAGCACAGCGGGTAGGGCGTTTGCCTTGCACGCGGCCGACCCAGGTTCGATCCCCGGCATCCCATATGGTCCCCCAAGCACCGCCAGGAGTAATTCCTGAGTGCAGAGCCAGGAGTAACCCCTGAGCATCGCTGGGTGTGACCCAAAAAGCAAAAAAAAAAAAATGACATCTGCACTTGTACGTTCATCGCAGCACTGTTTATAATAGCCAGGATCTGGAAGAAACCTGAGTGCCTGAGAACAGATGACTGGTTAAAGGAACTTTGGTACATCTATACAATGGAATACATCTATACAATGCAGCTGTTAGAAAAGATGAAATCATGAACTTTGCATATAAGTGGATCAACATGGAAAGTATCATGCTAAGTGAAATGAGTCAGAAAGAGAGAGACTGACAGAAAGATTGTGCTCATCTGTGGAATATAAAATAACAGAATAGGAGACTAACACCCAAGAATAGTAGAAATAAATACCAGGAGGTTGGCTCCAAGGCTTGGAAGCTGGCCTCACATGCTGGGGGAAAAGGCAGCTCAAAGAGAGAAGGGAACACCAGGTAAAATGTAGTTGGAGAACCCGCTCGGGAAGGGAGATGCATGCTGAAAGTAGACTATAGATTGAACATGATGGCCACCCAATACCCCTATTGCAAACCACAACACCCAAAGTGAGAGAGAGAACAAAAGGGAATGCCCTGCAACAGAGGCGGGATGGGGTGGGGGATGGGAGGGATACCAGGTTCACTGGTGGTGGAGAATGGACACTGGTGGAGGGATGGGTTCTCGAACACTGTATGATGGAAACACAAGCACGAAAATGTGTAAATCTGTATCTTTACCCTCACGGTGATTCACTAATTTAAAAATTTAAAAAAAGAAAATGCAAATTAAAGCAAAAAAAGAGAAACTTATCTGGGTGTTCAAATAATGGAAGATGAGGCTAGGAGACATGGGGTTCAAAATGTGACTTTACTTACTACACTTTCACACTGGGAAGCTTCAAATGATTGGGAGACAACCTCATCACTTTGCCTATAATTTTTCTTTGAAACAGAGATCACAAAGCCAGGTGGGTTCTAGGTGCACCTACAGCTTTGGGTAGAGTGTGTGGCTGGACTCCAGCCCTTACCATATCTTGCGCTGGGTACTGCTGTAAAGGTGTAATCTGTGTGATCAATTTTGTACAATAAATACCTGGTTGTCCTGATATCAAAGCACTTGGTTCTGATTGTACAGTGGGTAGGGTATGCAGCAGCCCTGTATGTTGCCTTGCATGCAGCCAACCCAGGTTTTATCCCAGGCATCCCTTATGGTCCCTCAAGCACTGCCAGGAGTACATCCTGACTGCAGAGCCAGGAGTAACCCCTGAGTGACACCGGGTGTTACCCAAAAAGAAACAAAAAAACACTCAGTTCTGTTCCTCCCCTGTGGTAGAGCAAACTAACCACCTTAATTTTTTTAACTTCTTCCTGTGTCACACCCTTTGTCGTATGAGTTTACAGTTCAAAGGAGTATATTATATTTCTCAGCTGCTTGACTTTGCATTTGACTGTGTTGAGCTTTGTCCAATAGAATGTTAGCAAATTTGAAATGACCCCAAAGAAGAATCACTTGCATGATTGGGCTTGCCCTCTTATACCTTTGCCTACGCATTGAGAAGCACACGCCTAGGCTAGCCCACTGGTGCCAGAAACAGAAGGAAAGGCATGTGGAGCAGAGCTCAATCACTCAAGTAAAGCCCAGACTAGATCTACTCATTTTTAGTCAGGTCTAAAGATGATTAAATAAGCCCATCGGAGATTGTCAAAGCCCCTCATCCAAAGCTTAGTCTAGATTATCAGGACTTCTGTTAACTCACTGACTCATAGGCCAAAGACATACTTACTGTTTGCCACTGAGATCTGGCAGTCATTTGTTACACAGCATAATGATGACTATGGTTAGGAGTATAGATTATATAGATGTTGCTTCATTGTCTTAAACTAGTGGAAACTTGCATTACTTTTCAAAATCAATATCTTCCCATAGTTCGATCAGAATCAACTAAAAACAATTTAGAAACATATATGAATGCTTTATTTAAATGTTCTGCTGAGAAATCATAAGCTGGTTCTCTCTCTTTGTCTCTCTGTCTCTGTCTGGTTTTTGGGCCACTCCTGGCAATGCTCAGGGCTTACTCCTGGCTCTTCGGGGTGCCAGGGATTGAATGAAGGTTGGTGACGTGCAAGGCAAATGTTCTATCATCTGCTATGCTATTGCTCTAGCCCTCGCCCCTACTCCCTGAGATGATTCTGATCAAAGTGTTCTGATCAAAGTGTGGCTGGTAGAGGGGAAACAGGTTAGATCTTTATTTTGGTAATAAAGATTTCTTCTTGCAGTAGCATGTCACTTTATAACTTGTCTTTCTAATTCCTTTCCTGTGGCATTTGGCTTTATAATTTTAGCAAACCATGGCTTTCTATTTATAGATGACATTTTTCATTTTTCACCTTGATGGAATATGTGAAATTAATCTTCTATACATAAAAAATAAAGAGACTCAATAATTCTTCATGTGATGCATTACAGTACTTTGACTTCCTATTTTCTTTGCTGCCTATCCTTGCAAAAGAAACAGAAGACATTGTCACTGTTCACATTTAAATATTATATCTAGGATATTTACTAGCTAAATATTTTATTTATCAGTAAAATTCTTCCATAAGCAGATCAGATAGTCAGCTTGTTAGGTCAAGAGAGTACACTGTAAAAGCTGTCATCATTATGGAAAAATTTTAAATAATGACTATTTTCTAAATCTTGAATGCTTTGGGGACCATGTAGCAAGTCCACCCACATCTATTGTCAAGCATATTTCTTTTTTCATCAGTAATGAGAAGCAATCCTTCTCTTGCCTAAATTTATCATCTTAGAAAAAATGATCTAGCTCTTTTGCTGTAATGTTGAACTCCCAACATTTTATTTTGTTTTCTTCTTTTGAAGTCACCACCTCTAGTCAGAACCTCAATCTTATTAAGCAGTACTGTCTAATTTTACTGAACCTAAACGTTTACTATACAGGGCTTCCCTTTCTATCATATTTGATTTTTAACATGTCTGTAAAAATTAATTTTCCTATCCTTTATGGTTACCAACCAGTGCACCTTATGAAAAGTAAAGGGCCATGTCCTCTTTTTGGCTACTGGGTACTTGGAATGAAATCTCTCTGAGTCTAAGTTCTGACAATATTTAGATGGAATCACATTGAAGCTGAATGAACATAAGCATTTGAATTTCCTTAGCTAAGTGCTTTAATGCATAGCAACACTCTAGCAGGTTGGATTTCCCTGAAAGCAGATGCTGAAATGGAGTTTAGTGGGCAAGATATTTATTAAGCAGTACCCTTGGGATCATCACATTGCCATTCAATTTCTTCCTTCTGCCCAGTCCTGCTTCCTTCCCCTCTCTCGCACTCACATTTCATAGTTTGCATAATATTTACATATCCCCAATTACAACTGGAATAAACAGATTTGAGAACAGAAACCAAACTGATACTCTTAAAGCATACAGCTTAAAAGATGGGAGCTGAGCTGTGTGGGTGGACCGGGAGTATGTCAGCTGTGAGCATTCCAAGTGTGGGCCTTGATCACTGTGCTTGACAGAGGGAAGGATAGGGTCAGTTAGTTAAGGGGAAGACTAATAGGGAGACTTCCATTACACCTCTACTTTGGAGGTAAGCCGTTATGTCTTCACCTATACTCGGGCTTGAACACGGTATAAGCAATTCAGGATACAATTTACAAATACATAACATAATGTTTCAAAAACCTTAGCAATTTGTTTTTACTGTAGAGTTGGAAGTCATGCGTCAAGTATATTTAGCATCCGAGAAGGCTATGGAGTGACAGGAAAAGAGAAGGAGCCAGTACCAGGGTGTGGCTCAGTGGCAGAACACAGGCCACCCATGTGTGAGGCTCAAGTCGAGAAAGGGATGATGGGGAGGGAGATTTCTGCCTATACTTCCCTGTCCCCTTTCCTGGTCTCACAAACCCTGAGAATTTTGTATTTTTAGTTTTACTATCTCCATAGTTTTGCCTTTTCTAGCATGTCATATAGATGAAACTGTACCCAGGTTTGGTGGTGGAATATGTGCACTGATGAAGGGATGGATGTTCGAGCATTGTATAACTGAGACTTAAACCTGAAAACTTTGTAACTTTCCACATGGTGACTCAATTAAAAATTAAAAAAAAAAGAAATTATACCCTGGTAAATTTTTTTTAGATTGGTTTCTTTCACTGAGTAATAAGTTTCCTTCATGCCTTTTTTTTTTTTTGGTCACACCCGGCAATGCACAGGGGTTACTCCTGGCTCTGCACTCAGGAATTACTCCTGGCGGTGCTCAGGGGACCATATGGGATGCTGGGAATCGAACCTGGGTCGACCACGTGCAAGGCAAATGCCCTACCCCCTGTGCTATTGCTCCAGCCCCCCCTTCATGCCTTTTCAAGGCTTGATAGCTCACTCATTTTTTGGTGAATGTGCGTCATCTGGAAGTACTACCATGCATCTGTTCACCTACATCTTGGTTGCTGCAGTTCTGGCAATTATGAATAAACTTGCTATAGACACCTATATTCAGATTTCCTTGTAAACAAGTTTTCAAATCTTTTGGATAAATATCAAGGAGTGGACCATTTTTATTTAATTTACCTCTAAATGGTCTGAGAATTTTAATAATGATTTCCACTAATGTTACAATTAAAGTTAACATTTGTCATACTGAATTAAACTGACTGAAAATATATGCCGACGTATGAACACATCCAATCATGAATGTGGGATAGGAGCATTTCTCTTGGTTTAGCCTGATAGCATCAGCCTATGCAAATGACTGGAAAGCACAGTGTCTAACAATGAACAGTATGGCATGATGAGCACACATGATTTAATTTGAGAAATGTATTCTCTCAGACACAAACTTGAATTAAGTGGTTATGGATGGAGTCATTTTAGTACTGAGCTACTCTCTCATAGATGAGTTTCCAAAATTAAAAAAAAGCCCAAGAAAGCACAACAGTTCATGAAAGGAACTTCCAAAAATCATGGCAATATTTACCTTTAACAGAAAAGTAAAGTCTTCATTCAGAAAGAGAACTAACCCAGAGACCAAATGCCATCCTCAAAGCCGAGCTCTGTTCAAGCTGCGTTCAGCCCTGTCAAGAGTTGGGGAGGGAAGAAGACAAAATGGCTCTAATCGATGGATCAGTACTCACTGCCTCTTTTTTGTGTGCATTGAAAAAAAATATCCTGAGAGGGCCTTTCAACAGCTCTTTCCTTCAGAGCTTTTCTTCTCACCTAGTGACCTCTGAGTCATCTTTGTTTAGCTTTTTTTTTCAGGTGGCAAAGTTGCAAGTGTGTACATACCATTTCCTCTACACTTACTAAATGTATAGTTTTGATGTGTTCATTTGTTCTCCTGAGTTGAGAAGCAGTAAACCCTGCAGAGGCAAAATAGCATAGGAGCAAAGAGCAGAAGCAGGGGATAGGTGAAGGGAAATAAATCCTGGGTAGGAAGGCACAGAGGGAAAGTAATGTATGTTCAACTACCTGTACCAGGCATTGCATATAATTCATGTAACCTTCCCCAGAACCCTGTTATCTAAATATCTCCATGTTACAAAGATATTCAGAGCATTTAAGCAACTTGGCTAGGTGACCCAGGAAATTTACAGTAATCTGTTGCAGAGCTACAATTCGAATGCAGGTGGAAGTGGTCTTGGGGACATCCTCTTCCATTAATGCAGGGTACACTGGTAAGAATTTGGAGGCAGCCAACTAGGTGACCCTTGTATATGTGACTGGGCATTTGACAGTGCCTCACCTAAAAGGTGTTTCAAATTGAATGCTAAAATACAAAACATCCAAGCACCACCATTGTGGTGAAACAGCATAGCTGCAGAGCTGAATTTGCACCAAGAATTAGCAAGCAACTTCTGCAAATAACGTTAAAAGAGAAATTACACAAGTGTATGCCACATTCAATACTTCTTTTCTTAAAATTATTTAAGGAACAAGATGAGGGGTGTGAATAAATACCCTGGGAAATGAGAGAAGGCAGTTTTCACTTCTCAGAAGTTATTTAGAGCAGAATGATGTGTCATATATTGAACACACATTAGATGATATCATACAGATTTGTGGAAAAGGGGTGATGATTTCTAACTGTCAGTGGCACTCATTTCAAGGAACATTGAAACAAGACAATACAGTTTAGGCATAAGACAATAAAGTTTACATTTTGACCTATAGAACTTGCAGTCAATGTGACTGATACTAACCAGGGTAAGTTGAAATGTGGCTCCAACGTCATCCCTGGTGCGTAAACTGTTAATAGTCTGTATTTAATTAGCACAGAGACTCAGAATAAGCACATAGAAACTTTTATAACAATTTGATTGTGTTGTAATATTGTGTGACTAATGAGCTTGCATTTTGTACGTTCTTAATTTTTTTTCTAGTCATTGTCGCTACACTATAAAATTACTGGTCTGTGTCAATAGCTTGAGAAGCATTGCTCTATGATGTGAGAATTAAGAGGATGTTAAGTTATATTCTATTGAAAATTAAATCATCTGAAGATATATGACTTCTGCCTATGTTTTTAAATTTTTTGTTCTTTTGTTTTAATTCTTTAGAGAAAATGAGTGCTGGTATACCCATATTAAGTCTTTTTGTTGACAGATTTAGTCTGAGATGTACTAATATAAAGCACAGTCACGTTGGCCTATTATGGGCAAATCTGATGGGTAAATTGGTTCTCTATGGGATGCTCAGTATATTCAGAATAGAAAAATTAACATTACGCATATTCTGGCAAATATAATCATGATAGCCTTAATTAAAAATATAACACTTGAATATTTCGGCTCTTAAACAGTTCTTTGTTAAATGCCTCACACGTGTTAGTGTTCCCTGTTAGCAGTTAAAGGGGATTTTATTTTTATCTTGAGTCTGTCTCAAATACATCATACTTACTTCTCTACTTTCCTATAAACTAGTGAATTATTTCCATAAATAAAGCCCTTTGTTGGTGAACTATATCCCAGAACTTGGAAATTTCTAATGATTCTTCTAACCCATAGCTAATTGGTTCCAAATTATGCTTAAAAGATCTCAGAATTCATGTTAACATATGACTGTACAATTCAAGATCTAGCATCAGCTATTTTTCCTCCCATAATATTCTAGAGCTCATAGGAATGATCCCTGAGTGCAGAATCAGAGGTAAGTCCTGACCACCACCGGGTGTGGCTGCCAAACCAAAATTAATAAAGAAATAAATACTAGAGCTCTTGTTTACTGGGCTGTTCTGGCAGCACGAGGGCCAACTCAGAGTTGTGGCAGAGGAAGAGAGTTCACCCAGAAGCTTTGGATCATGGAATTGGTGGTGGTTCTTCTCCAGTTAGAGACATGCTCAGAGAGATCATGCATCAATTTCTAGTTTTAATTCAGAACCACTTTTTGTTGGTTTGCTTTTGGGCCACACCTGGTGGTGCTCGGGCAACCATATGGAGTACCAGGGATCCAATTAGCATGGATTGGCTACATGCAATGCAACACATTACTTGCTGGCTTTAACTGTCTCTCCAGCCCAGCTCCGAACCCATTTCTAAGGGACAATATGTATCAATCTTCTTTTCACACAACCTTTTTATATGAAAAGCTAGAAATTTCTTGAAGGGTTTCTCCCGGACTGGTTGTGGGGTTGGATGTGGTGTCCGAAGCTTCCCATTTCTGTTGTTTTCTGAAGCAAGTGGTCAGGTTCTTTTCACCTTGAGGACTTCATTGTGGAGCAAAGCCCATGAGTGGCAGTGACCATTTTTAAGTCTCTGCTCACCTTCACCACTTGTTCCTAACTGATCGGGGTTGGGGGACTCCCTTTCTCTTATTTTCTGCTTTTTGGGTCACACCAGACGATGCACAGGGATTATTCCTGGCTCTTCACTCAGGAGTTACTCTTGGTGGTGTTCAGGGGACCATATGGGATGCTGGGAATCAAACCTGTGTTGGCTGCATGCAAAGCAAACACCCTACCCGCTGTGCTATCACTCCAGCCCTCCCTTTCTTTGTAAACCTTTATTTGCACCTTTAATATGTCTATTAAACATATTGTGTTAAACATACTATATATGTTTTAGGGGCCAGAAAGGTAGTACAGGAGTTACTGTGCTTGCCTTGCATAAGGCTGGCCCCTGTCGCAGCACCACTGGGAATGACCACTTACCCTTGAGCACAGAGCCAGAAGCCCAACCTCCTCTCTCAAAGAATTTGCTGTTCAATTACTACTGAATCATTTTTTATCAGTGATAATAGCATCATTTAAAATCAGATTATGTTCTTCTGCAAGTAGCCCTGATTTTGTTTTTGGTGAGAGATAGCCGCATATTTAATTGTGCCTGATGTGTGTTTTCATGACATTCCTTTCTAACATGCTTTCTTATTAAACTCTTAATTATGCAATCATGGTAAATTTACAGAATATGAACAATGAAATATTGTGACACTTGCAGTACTTTTAAAAACAGTTCTAACCACTACGAATCAATGGGCATATTTAAATGAATTCTCTGGAAGGCAGCCGATGAAATATGATTATACATTGAACTCTGGTGACTCATAAGAGTAAAGGCCACAATTGTACGGCAGATGTGTGTCAATCATGGGTCCTACTTTTAGCAATAGCACACCCCAGCAAAACAGTTTCTGACCTTCAGATTGTCATGTTTTATTTAGAAGATCAGAGGATGGCATACTTAGCTGATATTGCTTCAGGGACTCTGGGATCTCAGCACATGAAGACATAACACAAAGAACCCTTTCTTTTAACCAATGAGCTTTGTACTCAAGTTTTCCCAGTGCTTAAAGCCATTGCAATTTCTATGGGATCTGTAAAAGAAGTCAATTTCAAAATTTAATTCCACGAAGAAGAAAAATATGTGTTTAACATGTAGTGATTCAGGTCAGATTAGAGCATCCGTCTTTGGAGAAAACCTCAGAGTCGTGTTTCACCCCCTTGTACTGAGACCCCAAACTTAAATATCTAAATTCCCGAGTTTACTTGAACAATCCTTATATATAGGAGTCAATAATTGATTTTAAGGATTTACAGAGCCAATTAGCCTACATATTCCATGTGTTCAACCACCGTGGATTATTCTAACATCTCAGCTCCTAAAAGCAGATGAAATTGAAGCTTTTATTTCAGAAGAGAAAATAACAAAGTTGTCATAAGTGTATTGAAGTAATCATAGGGTGATTTAAAAAAAGTTCCTGACCTTTTCAAAGAGCTGCATTCAGCGACATTCTTAAAAGCCTGTAACCCTGTCCATTGTTACTTTAAATGGTCTGCTTTCTATGTTTAGCTACATGATGCTTGACAAAGAACAGTGCACATGCTTGATAAACTCTTCATAAATTTATTATAAGGCAATATCTACTTGTCAGTCCTTGAGTCATTACTTTTGACATAAAGCTAAGATACAAATGGGAGGTGAACATAAAACTCTGCAATTATTTAAAATGACTAATATGTATCATACGGAGGGGCTGATAATGAGAAGAAAATAGCATTTGCTGATAAAATAATGGCTACTTTCATAAAGCCAAGAAGTTAAAATTTTAATGTTAATTAGAATCTAGTAAACCATAGGTAAGCAAGTGATATCAAAATTAATAATAAGCATGTTTCCACTGATTTTTTTCGTAAAAGAACATGGTCTTTTACACAAAATTTTAATTTGCAGTCAAAATTATATGCTGAAATGGTCATTGATTACCACTATTTTAGGTAAACTTAAGAAAAGATCTAATGCTTAGCAAACAATTTCAAGTGTGATCATATGGCTAGTGACATAGGGAAGGGAGTGGATTCCTATAAGTCCTATAATTCTTCAACACTTATGATCAGATTTGTTGGTTTTATAAATAACATTTTAGATTACTGAAATAATATAGTCACAAATGATGTACCATCCACCTCCACTGGTTTCTGCCCTCCAGAATTATAAATATAATTGGGAAGACAAGACATAGAGACATGTACAGTTAAATAATTGTCCTAGACAATGATATAAGAGCTATCAGAGGGAAGTACATTATTGTTTATCAAATGATGTCTCTTGCTTCTGAACTAGTGACACTTATTGTTATATATAGAGGAGATTAAGCCAAGAAGACTACTGATAGTTCAGAGAGAGAGAGAGAGAGAGAGAGAGAGAGAGAGAGAGAGAGAGGTAGTCTAAAGTACACATACAAGATTCCATGGAAGGGGCAGGAAGTGGGGATATCCCTTTAGGATGGGTGAACTTTGCCAAGATGGAGATAAGGGCAAAATGTGTTCAAGAACTCTATAATTTTTACCTGGCTCCTCAATTATGTTTCTGATTCATTTTATTATTACCTTTGTACTATGCTGTCTACTTCTGTGTCAGGATATGCTGATTGCTTAGCATAAGCTAGTTCCTGTTTTCATTTTAGACTAGACTACATTTTCTGGTCCCCGCTGCAGTTATGTGTGGCAAGCAACTGGTTTCTAGTCAGTATCACTGTCATCCCATTGCTCATCAATTTGCTTGAGTGGGCATCAGTAACGTCTCCATTGTGAGACTTGTTGTTACTGTTTTTGGCATATCGAATACACCCCAGGTAGCTTGCCAGGCTCTGCTGTGCGGGCGAGATACTTTCCGTAGCTTGCCGGGCTCTCCGAGAGGGGTGGAGGAATCGAACCTGGGTTGGCCGCATGCAAAGCGAATGCCCTACCCACTGCACTATCGCTCCAGCTCTTTCTAGTCAGTGAAATAAGAAAATCTATGAATTATTGGTAAGAAATTAATCTGCAACTTAGAGGCTTAAAACAATAGAGATTTCTTAACTCAAAGTTCCTGGGGATCAGAAACTTTAGGAACATAATAAATTGGTTGGCTCGAGTGTCTTCTGAGGCCACGTTCAAGATGTGGGCCAGAACTTATGTGAAAGCTAGCACAGGGCTGGAGTATCCACTTCCCACATGTCTCAAGATTCAGGCTGTTGGCTGGAGTCTAGCAGAATGTGGCATCTTGCTCCCTTTATAGCAAGTGACTCACGGGAATAAAACTCAACCTGGGGAGTCACATACTGTCATTTCAGACATAACAAACATATCTTATTTGTTACACAGGTCAGCCCAATTCTTTGCTATGAGACAAGGCTGCTCCTGATCGTGAATACTAGAAGGCAGGCCTCACTAGGACCATCTTGAAGACTGGCTACCACAGAAATAATATATGCTTTTTCATATGTGGGCCAGAAGAAAACTGTTATGCATATCTGTGATCACCCTTTGTCTTCAAGCTGACTAAAATAACTCCAGGGCAACTTGAGACCCCCATTTTTTTCTTGATTGGAGGACTAAGGCTCTCTCTGGCTCTTAGCAAAGGCAGAGGGCCTCGTGGACCTCCTTTTATTGATCATGGTAGCTCTAAAGGGTGCAATATAGAGCCGGCACCAAAGGCATCAAAAGGTGTTACAGGAAGAACATTGAGGCAACATTATTTCCTTGTATCTGCAGGCCAGTAATCTAGGCCTCCGGAAAGAAGATGCAAAACCAAAACTGAAACCTTCCTTGGCCTAAAAGCACTTGGATTTACATCCCAAAGACAAAACTGGGCCCTGCACCTGAAATCTACATCCCAAAGACTAGGCTGGGCCAGAGCCTACAATTTACAATATCAAAGGTCAGGCCTGGCTAACACCATCTGCATGTCAAAGACCAGCCTGGCTTCTGTGAGAGAAGGAAAACTGCTCTTTTCAGTAGACTGAAATTATTTTTCTGAAGGCAGCTTGAAGGGGGAAAATGTTCAGCTTTATCCAAACCAGTCAGGACACACGAGAAATCTCACCCATTTTCATGGGTCCCTATGTTCCTGTCCGTAGTACGGTACAGTATACATGGAGACCCCCATATTGAAGGTGATAACACTCACATAAACCTGGTCCTTGTTGAGTGCATGGGTAGGATACTCCCTGCTGATATGGTTAGCTGGTGAATTACAGGTGTGAGCAAGAAAATATTCTACTGTATTTGAGTCATTATAGGTTTCAGGTGTATTTGGTTTTTTAGTCCACTCTAAGTAGTATAACTCCTAAGCAGCAAATGTCTACAATGTCCTCTTTTGATATAGAGTCAGCACCATAGGATGTTGGGGGTGGTGGTGAGTGATTATGTGTATGAAAAGGGTAGTTTTCTTTTTACAACAAGCATCAATTGAGTTTCTGCTATGTGTCTGGCATTGTACTACTAGCTTAGGGGCCCAGCTGTAACAAAACAAAGTCCCTGCTTCATGAAGTCCATATTCTAATGGACCATATAGTGGATGCCTCTTAACCAATGCACCAACCACAGTTCTTAATGTTCTATTCAGAGGTTCAGAAACCTCAAAGGCATTCACTGAATCTCCTACGTCATTGGGGCCTGATTAATCTTTCCCCCTTTTGCTCTAAGTCAGTATCAGTGCTGCTCTAATTAATGTACACATGGATCACCTGTGGATCTTAATTAAAGTATAAAATTGGATACAGTAGGTCTGGGATGCTATCTGAGACTCTGAATTTCTAATATGCTACCAGGAGATGCTGGGTTACGGATGATCTATGTGTAGCAAGATTCTAAGGAATGTTAGCTGCTGGATTATGAAGATATCTGATGTGAAAAGGAAATCATGTTCAAACAAATGAGAAGCTGTTGTCCTAAGGAGAGACCAAGTGGAGCTTCTCTGCATTCTCATTCCCCAGGCCAGTGCTGGCAGGAGCCTAACTGTGCTTCCTAATTTACAATCTGTAAGATGACCGTCTGTCCCATTATGATGATGTCCCTTGGAAGTCTACACCAGTTTTAGAGGGTTTCTGTAAATGTGGGTCATAAAATCTTTGAGTGAAGCCTAAGAAACTCAGGCACATGGGAGGAGAAATGCTGCCAGGCTGCACAGCTAAGGATGCGCCAAGAATAACCACGCTACAAGGGTATTAGGCAGCAGATGCCCCAGAACGCTGAAATGTTCTACACTCCCTGCCCTCTCTGAGCCTCAGTTTCCTCACCGATAACAGAATTTTTATGAAAGTCAAATGAGATAATGTATCAGGATCACATGGCATTGACACTATAAAATTCACCATTATTTTTCCCCCTCTGGAAAATATTTCCAGTCTCCAGTTTGTGAGAATTAAGTGGGACAATGTTAGCTACTGGAAACCTAGCTGGGTTCAAAATAGAAAGATGAAATCAATTCCTCTGTCCCCAACAGAGGAGGCCTACCATGTTGAAAATAAGAAAGCACTCCCTGAAGAGTTTGAGAAGGCAGGGAGAGCGGGGATACCAAGAAGGAACAGGCAATCCCCATGCCATCTTAAAGCCAGCAAGCAACCCGAACGCACTCTAATGAAAACAACTCTGCAGCTTGAGAAATACTTCAGCAGGTAGGGTGCTTGCCTTGCACTGGGCCAATATAGATTTGATCCCCACATCCCATATGGTCTCCTGAGCACTGCCAGGAGTAATTCCTGAGTGCAGAGAGGAGTCAATCCCCACCCAAAAAGCAAACAAAATAAAATCCTAAACCAATCAACCAAAAAAAGCAAATAAGCCCCAAACCAAAACTTCTGAAGGAGAATGCACTGCAACTAAATATTACTTACATAACAACAAGAAAAGCAGTTCAATTTTTCTCTCCCCCCCCCACCCCAAACTCCCTTTGGCTTCTGGACCACTCCCAGCAGTGCTCAGGGCTTATTCCTGGCTCTGTGCTTAAGGATCACGTCTGGTGATGCTCAGAGGACCTATATATAGTACCTGAGATTGAAATGGGGCTAACCATATGCAAGGCAAGCACTTTTACACCCGTACTATCTCTAGGACTGGAGCAACAGCACAGCGGGTCAGGTGCTTCCCTTACATGCAGCCGACCTGGGTTCGATTACTCTGTCCTTCTCGGAGAGCCCAGCAAGCTACCAAGAATATCCTGCCCACATGGCAAGCTACCTGTGGCATATCTGATATGCCAAAAACAGTAACAACAAGTCTCACAATGGAGGCGTGACTGGTGCCCGCTCGAGCAAATCAATGAACAATGGGACGACAGTGCTACAGTGCTACTATCTCCAGGGGCACAGTTCAAATATCCTTAAAACATATTCTGTGAGGGGTTGGAGTGAGAGTACAGCGGGTATATGCTTGCCTTGCATGCAACTGACCCAAATCCAATCTCACTACCCCATATGGTTCCCTGAGCCCCGCCCACAGTGATTCCTGAGTGTAGAGGCAGGAGTAAACCCTGAGTACTGCAAGGTGTGGTCCAAAATCCAGAAAGAAACCATATTGAGTGAATGGTATTATATAATTTATCAATCTTCTATAGTTTAAACCTTCAGGCAAAGATTCTAATTTTTAAATACTATTTTCTTTGAAAGATTTAGAACATCAATAGGTGCACAGCGACAATTATTATATAATAATCTTTCTATTCACTATAGCTCAAACTCCCAGGCAAACACTCATTTTCAACCTTTAAACATTAACCTTTTCTGAGAGATGGGGGGCACACTTGTGTATCTTAGCATCGCTGACTCATCAGCAAAGAGAACAAAATGAATATAATTTGGATCTCAAGATGCATCCTTGGAGTGATGAAATATTTTGTGTCTTGATTGTGACAGAGGTATTGCAATTCAAAAACTGGCGTCCTTGAAACGGCTGAATTTTACTTTACACAAAGGATCCCTCAATAAGACAGAAACCAAACCCAAACGAGAAACAACACATCCCCGAAGACAAAGTCTACTGTTGTGTAAGAGGGCACATGAACAGCTTAGTCAAACCTGATTTCGACTGAACCAGGAGAGAGAAGCTCCAGTCTTCAAACCCAAAGTGTCGTGAAGGTAAACCTCTAGGACCACCACATTCCAGTTGCATCATAGCAACCTGTGCTTGCTCAGCATTCAGCTCTGATCAGCAAAGCACAGCACAGGGAGGCCCCCAAGCAAAGGTGCCTCAGTAAAGGGGAGATACACAGGGAAAACACATCCCCCAGTCACAGAGGCAAGGGGACATTTGCTCAAAGACACTGCCATGACACCTGCTGTATAATTGTATACAATTGTATAATTGCATACATTATAATTATATAATGGGCTGTATAATTTTTCCAGACTCGATTGTGACTGACAGAAAGACATTCAACTCCTGCCTAGATCTTGGCCCAATCCACACCCTGACTTTCTTTGGATCTCGGCTAGACTGTTTCTTTGCAGAAAGGCTTCCCTTGTCACAGCCCTTTTCCTTCCACCTTCCCCGTCCCCACCACCTTACGCCTATGCTTACTCTGATTTTATTTTCCTCATCCTATCCCCTGTCCCCATGAGATACCCACTAGCTAAGAAGGAGCTCACGAGCCAGCAGGGGAGAGATTCAATTCACACATATGATTGACTCTCCCACTAGTCTCTGAGCTCCATGAAGGCAGAGGAATTTGTCTTTTGTTTTGTGTTACGGTTTTGGCTCACACACATTATTCAGGGATCACTCCTGGCAGGCTCAGGGTACCATATGGGATGCTAAAGATGGGGCCTGGGCTGCTGCATGCAAGGCAAGCACTCTACATGCCTGTACTATTGCTCCGTCCCTGTCTTTTCTACGAACTTCTGTAGCCTCTGCCTAGAACAGTGCTTGGCATACGCGGTAGTAGGTGTTCAGCAAACATTTGTAGACTCCTGGATAGAGAAGACTTCATCAGCACTCTGTGCCATATCACAACAAGAGATAGCAGAAACGAGGATTAGGGACTCATTCTGATCTGCCATGGCCTCTGGTGTCCCCTCAATTCTGTCAACAAATCAGATAAGGCTCTTTTGATGCTCCAGGCTTACCTGATTCCCACAGCCACAGCCAGAGGGCCTGGGGTTTCTGTCCAGGCTGCATGCAACACCCTGGGGAGTGCAGTACTGGGTTCAAGCATCTCTTTGCTCACCCTGCTTGCTCCATTGGTTTTGGAGACGTTGCTCCAGCATTACCCCCATGCACCAGAATTTTGCAGCAGAGCCTAAGAGTCCTGCCCTTCATCCTTTCAGACCCCATCAGTGCACGCTTGCGCACACACGCACGCATGCGCACACACTCTCATACGCAAACTGCTCCCCAAGCACGTGCTTTCCACAGCAGCATCTTTATCTCCTGCACCTGCCACCACCTGATTTCCCAGGCAGACAGAGAGGGGCCCACCTCCCTCTTAAACCAACGACTGTCAGTTTAGTCCCTGGGCTCTCCAGAAGAACAAGTTGGAGGGGTGACCTCCACTGTGCACACACCTCCCTCAGGACCACGGTCCAGTCACCTCAGCAGGGCGCCGCTGACTACCACACTCTTGCCGGGGTCTCCTTCCCTTTCTCAGTTGCCCACCCCACTCCCTATTTCGAAATGCCTACGAAAAACTTGTGGTCCCATAACCTGGCACCTGATATCTCCCTCTGGGAAAGCTAATCTACAACAAACTCCACCTGGGCCCCCAGCTCTCCAGCTATTTGTGCCAGGAGCTTTTGAGACGAGGTGCCTTTTCATATTCCTGCCAGCCCTCCACACAGATGGCTACCGAAATATTTGCATGTTTGCCTCATCAGTTCCTGTCTCTGGAATGCTTTCCTCTTTTCTCCGTTGTAACTTGTGATCCTTTCATTGCTTCTCAAATATGCTGCTAAATCCCCCATGTTGCTAATTACCGATGGCTTGTCTAGATACCCTAGCTTATTCAATATACTATAGGAGAAACATTTCTCTTTTTATTTTTCCATAACTTCCTCTCTCCCTCTCTCCCTCTTTCTTTTTTCTATATTAGGTGCTTTTCTATATTACATGCATCAAAGTTTTCTTGATTTAACCATAAAGTAACAGATCATTATTCACCATGCTACCTTTTCCTAGTCCTACGTCTTTAAAAGATAGAAAATGCTGGTGTTGGAGCAATACTACAAAGGGTAGGGTACTTGCTTTGCATTCAGCCAACCAGGGTTCGATCCCTGGCATCCCATCTGGTCCCTGGAGCACCTCCAGGAGTAATTCCTGAGTGAAGAGCCAGGAGTAACTCCTGAGCATCACTGGGTGTGGCCCAAAACCCAAAAATAAATTAAAAATTTAAAAGTGTAATGAGGAGATACAATGGAAGGATCAGAACACCCATTGGCATCTTAACTATTCTATGAAATATTATTTCAGCACAATTCAATAAAATTGTGGGCAAGTGTTATATGAATTTATACACCACTGTAGTAATTCAAAGTCCTGAGTATCTTTGATTCTGCCTTAATTGTGATAATTGTTAAAACCAGAGGCTACACGTTTCAGTTAGTAGTATATGAGAAAATTCAGGGAGAAAGTTTAAGATGTTTACACAAGCATTTTGACAATGAAAATCACTGGATTAACCATTACCCTTTGCTTAGACAGATAAGAAATTTGGCAACTATTTACATACCAGTTTTCACAACATTTAAGTTAAATCTTTACTTCTATATATCATTACTATAAAGTGGGATTTCTAAGCCTGTTTACCCAAAAAGGGGCAAAGAGCATTTCTATAATATTGCAAGGTTTGTTTTAGTAACTCTAAAGATTATTGACTTGAAACCCCAAGACTAGGAATGTTTATGGAAGGAAACTAAATGCTAGAATGTTTGGGGTAGAAAATTGTACTTGTTTGCTTAAACTTGTAAACTGTGTTTGTCCTAAGGAGGCTGTTTTTACTCAACATCTCTTTGATAATTGATCTGCCAGTTTTGACCTTATGGATCCAGCTCTAATTAACTCAACAAGAGAGAATGTGCAGATTCATTTGGAATTATGGATGTAGCTGAAAGCATTTCTTGGGAAAGGTGATTTTACCAACAAAATAAGTGGCCCTAACACAAAAACTTTAAAATACAAGTACGGATCACGGCCCTCTGTAAAAGTCCTAAACCAGAAACAAATTAAATACTGCCTGACAATAGTAAATTGGATAAATATACTGTGGTATATTTACACAATGGAGTACTATATAGAAATGAGAATGAACAAACTACAACCAGACACAACATAGTTGAACCTCATAAACAAAATGTTGAGTGAAAGAAGCCAGGCACAAAAGAGAACATATCATGCACTTCCATTTATTTAAAGTTCAAAACCAGGCAAAACTAATTTATAATATCAGCATAGTGCTTATCTTGGGGCAGTAATGCCTTAAACGGGGATAATGGGGACATTCTGGGGAGCTGATAATGTACTGGTTCTTGCGTTACAGGTTTATTTTTCTATAAGCTAGCCTTCAATAAATGTTTTAAAAACCCTCATACAATATGGAATTGCTACTTTCAATTGCACTGACTTCACAAAAGAATTTGATTAGGCTTTCAGATCCAGGAAGGATGCCAGACACCACGAACACTGAAGTGAGAAACAAATGCTGCTCTCAAAGGTGTGATGGAGTGGCTGACATAGCATGGATGATGTAGGCAGAGGGTGCTCTGGTGGTCCAGAGGTGGGTACCCCGCTCAGTCTGAGGGTGGGAAGGGGCAGAGAAGGCTTCTGAGGAAAAGGTTGTGTCTTAAAGATTGTAACATGCAGAAAGGAAGCAAAGGAAAATCTCAGAAGGAGGTGTGCAAATCACAAAAGAACATGCTCATAATTGGATATGGCATGAGTGCAGCTTCAAAATGAGTAAATAAGGAGGCATGCATGGGATCATGCAGAAGGAAACTGCACTCTTGACGTCAGGACTTTATTCTCAGATCAGTGGCCTTTGAAAGATTTATAAGCAGGGAAATGTGACGGTCCTATTGGTAATTTTTCATTGTTCTTGAGGTATAATTGACAGATAAGGTTATGATATATTTAAAATGTACCACCTAGTGATGTGACATACAGATATGTTGTGAAAGAATTCCCACAATCAAGTTAATTGTGGGAGATAACCATTACCTCACAGTTTTATTCCCTTCCTCTCTGTCCACCTTTTTCCCCTCTCTCATTTCTTCCCCCTTTTTTCTTTCTTTGATGAGACTACTTAAGATCTTCCCTCTTAAAAATTTAAGATATACTTCAAAGTTACTAAGAGGTGGAGCCTGAGGTAGGCACTTGCCTTGCCTGTGGCTGATCTCTCGCATCCCATAGGGTCCCCTGAGCATTGCCAGGAGTGAAACCTGAGTGCAGAGCCAGAAATAATCCCCGAGCATTGCCAGGTGTGCCCCAAAAACAAAAGAAAAAAAACCATGGAACAAAGTTACTAGGGTGCTGGATCTTAATGTTCTCTCCACAAAAAAACGAAATGATAATTATGTGATATGACAGAGGCGTTTGAGAACATTTCAGAGGTTAAGCATATTGTAATATACAAGTATATCTAATCAACATGCTGTATACTTTACACCTACACAATGTTATGTGTCAATTATATCTTGATAAAATTATACATTATGGTCTCATCCACTCCTTTAACTATGCTATACATTAGATCTTCAGACCTTATGCATCTTGTAACAGGAACTGTAGAGCTTTTTACCAGCTTCTCATTTCTCTGCACTCCCAAATCCGGGCAACCGCCATTCTACTCTCTCCTTCTGAGTTCAATTTTTTTAAATTTTAGATTGCAGGCAGCATTTGTCTTTCTCTGTCTGGTTTATTTGACTTAGTCTAATATATCCCAAGGGATTTTTAAACCGCAACAAGAATTTCTCTAAAGGACTTCTTTGCTAAGGCCAATACATTTTTTAAAAAGAGGCTGATGAATTTAAAATGATGATTTTGAGATTGTTTTCTTTCTTCTCCTCAGCTTCTCATGATGCCAAAAAGATCCATCTCTCTGAATTCAAGCCCTTCCCTCTGCTCTGTATCAGACCAACCAGGGTGAGTCTGATCAGTCTACACCAGCAGATGTTATGGACATTCTCTCTGGGTTTGAGATCAATAGAAAGACAGCCCTACTGCTTTAATTATCATCCATCAGACACTCTCTATTCAGAACCAATTTTAAGAGCTAACTTGAAAAGGAATGGAACAACAGGAGTTCAGTGTAGTGACTGCTTTGAGTTTATTTTCATAAAACCAATTTGAATGTTAACTCTCCTGACTAAACTCAATGCTGAAAAATATTATAGCTATTTTTACAAGAAAAAATAACAAGCTTGGGAAAAAATGACCTTCATAATTGACTCAAGGGTCATCGTGAAGATAAGATGAAATGGGAAAATGACAGTGAAGTCACCAGCCTCTGAGCTCCACCTAGAGGAGAGGCAAGAGGGTTGAAAAGCCAGAACACTGGTACTACAATTGGCCCACAGTCAGCCCATCCTTGGCTTCTATAATCTCTCAAGAAGGAGCTTGTTAAAAATCCATATTCCTTGGCGTCACCCTAGCAAGACGAGTTTAGAGTTCCCAGGGGAAAGACCTATTAATCTTCAGTCTGTCAAGTTTCCCAGGTAATTTGCCCTCTATCAAAGTCTGAGAACTATGGCACTAGAGTCACCACAACCACAAATGGAGAAGAACAGGTGGAAGGGGAAACAGACATTGGGTCACGGTCCAGTGTCCAGCATGGTACCAGGATGCCACCTTTTATGATTGCCATTCCTGCACTATGTGTGTCCAACCTGGATGTATTATGGAAAAATCAGGATTAGAGTTGAAATTGGGGTTAGCAAAGTGTTAACTATCTAGCTGGAATTTCAACATCTGTGCAATCATTTTGTCTTTCATAAACTCATTTTTGAGTAGTTTCCTCCTTGCAAAATGGTATAGTATTTAAATTTATGAAGACCTCAAAAGGAAATGCCGGGGAGTTAAAAGTTCAAATTTTCTACAGCTCCCTTAGTTTCAACACACTTTCCTCTGGAACAATGGAAAGCCAAAGGCATCTGTGATCCAAACTATCTGAGCAGAATTGTATCTCCCATGGTATGCCCAGAGACTGGAAAACAGGATTATGCCACCTGATGTATGGTAGGTACAGGATACATAGTCTCTCAGCCTTTCTTATCCCCAAGTGATCACAGCCATTCTTCAGGAAGTAATTAGGGATTCTGGTTTCATAGATTCACCCAAGTTGACAGCAGTCTGACTTCCTGGCTTACGTGCTCTGTCTCACGTGTTAGGGCACAGAGCTTTCATTCTCTTGGTTTAGCAGCAAGCCATGGTTTGCATCCCACCTTCAACAAGTACAGTTGAAAAATGGAAGCAATTGCAGTTTTTATAAGTAACAGAGTTATTTTGTTTTCTTTTGCTGTTAGTCCCCGTCAGGAATGAGGGTATGCCTACGGCAACAAGCACTTATTTTTCCTGGGCACTTAAAGAAGCTGGGAGAACTGCTTAAGCTGCGAAGCATAAATTTGGAACCAAAAAGTGGTGATTCAAGGTGGAGAAAAACTAGAAGCAGAAAGCTGGGAGGGGGGTGTGGCGGAACGGGGATTGGGGGTTGCATTACAGATGGGGAAACTGTAGGTAGTGATATTTACAAGACTTGGGGGTGAGGGAATCTGTTTCCATGGATGACTTGCAAATTCAATGTTTATGATATTGTTGTCTGTTAATTAAATCTCTCGAGCTTTGAGCTGAAGATGCATTTTCTAGGATTTGGGAACCTGCCTGCAGAAAGTGAAGCATAAGCTAGACTCCTTTGTAAAAATAACCCAGACCTTTGGTGCCAGAGGGTTGCTGAAGCCAAGGGTTGTATTGGTAAGCAGTCTCAGCTCTTAAGTTATGATTTTCAATTAATTCTCAAAAACAGATGCACTATTTTGAAAAGTCATTTCCCCCCCAGATTTACTATTTTACCTAAATCAATCTTTGGGGAGGGGGCGGGGGGGTGTGAGAAATCGCAGCCATTTTCTTCATCTATATAACAGACTAACTGGCTCATCTTGGAGAGATGGCTGGATGAATAATTGCCTTGAAAAAACCAGAAGCGGTGACTCATCATTCTAAAAATCCATACTGCTTGGCATTTACAGCACTCCTACTCTGTATCAGAGGAGATGAAAAAAGAATTTGCTGCTTGTGCCCTCTGAAGGATGAGTTTTCTTCCCATCCCTGAGAGAGTAGGTGCATTATCAATGGAGTGGGTCACCTCAGACGAAACTTCTGGTCCTTTCAAGGGTGTGAGGAGCAGGAAGCAAATGATCACGATAAGCTTGAGGCCTTGGTCTCATAAGAATTGGGACTCTGTGCCTGTGGGGGCTGTTATGGACAGAGCAATTGGGCTAGGCCCCAGAAGGAGGGCTGTGACGTGGACCCACACCTTTGGCCTACTGCTCCTCCCCCTTGAACTGTCCTCAGAAAGCAGAGGGGTTAGCAGAGTATAAAAAGCAAGAGAAAGAGACATGGAAATTAGAATTTGGATCTTACAAAGTCCCCGGGAGACATATCACCCCACTCAGGAGGCTCCAAAGGGCTTCTTCACACTTCAGTTGTGGTGGAGAAATGTCAGCGGGGAAGAGGAAAAGAGAGGGCCCTCAAAGGGCACGTGTGGCAGAAACGGACTGGCTGTTCAACAAAAGATTTTCCCTTTCTCCTAGCACCTGACTAGACGACATTTTCCAGCCTCCTTTGCAATGAGATTTTAGCCCATGACTGAGTTATGCCAATGTGATAGGAGTATAAAGGCCCCACGTGTTCCTTTCAGGCCTGGCATTAAAAATCTTCAAAGCAAGCAGTCTCCTTTACTTTCTGCTTCTTTCATCCCCTCTCGACCAACCTGCCATCGTTGCTTACATCAAAGCTCCAAGTAGTTGTGAAAGCTACAAGTTGAATCTTTTTTGGGGGGGCGGCTTGTGGGCCACACCCGGCAATGCTCAAGGGTTATTTCTGGTGGTGCTCAAGGGACCATATGGGATGCCAAGGATTGAACCCAGGTCAGCTGCATGCAAGATAAGTGCTCTACCCACCATACTATCACTTCGGCCCACGAGGTGTATACTTTTGAGATTCTTTAGCCTAAGGTCCCAAATATCTACAGAAGCAGAATCTCCTGCCCCCACCCCTGGCTCCAACTCCCTGTACTGACTGTCCTTTATATAGTTAAGAAATACATTTATAGTTTGTCAAGCCACCATGATGATTATGCAGTGTATATGTTGTGACAGCTACTTTTATATTAACATGGAATGTAACGTAATAGAAGAAATATTTTGGTATGGCCGCAGAAATAATTATCCACGTCTACTTGCAGAGCTGTTTACACATTTTTTCTTTGTAGTCTTCTACTACGATTAAATAGTTTTACAAGGTTATGACTCCCCAGAAGTGATTTCAGACTCTGGCTAGGTGCATAGCCTAAGTACCTAGAGAACAGGCAGAATTCCTTTCAGCACCATAACGTGCCAGAAAGAAAGCAAAGAGGTACCTTCATTCTCCTGATTATCGAAGTAAGGGAGGAAAGAGCAGTGATGTACTAAGTTAAAAAAAAAGATGATTTCCAACTGGAATGACCTATATTTACATTTTAAAAGGTTTTAAAAAAGCCTGCCCATTTAAAAGCAGGCTCTGGATTGATCTCCAAAAATAGGCAGATATTTTGCATTAGTATTGAATTTCCGAAGCCATTTTTGGTCTCTCATATACTTCTTCAGTTCACACCATCAATTACAAGCTGAGTAAAGCTGCTCTGAAGAGTCCGATTCACGCTCATCTCCCTACCGTGCTTGAGGGCGCCAGCAGGTATTAGCAAGCCTGTCGGAAGAACTATAGCAGAGGCTACCTAAGGAATCTACAGCCCCTCAAAATTTCTTCTGGCCATCAAGTTGGCTTATTCATCCTCTTCAACTTTCCTGGTTTCTTGACTTTTTAATGTAATTTCTCAGGTCCTAATTTCTGCTTATCCCTCTCAGTGCAGTTATTTTATATTGTACTGGCCTCTGGCGTGATCCTAGAACAATGTCCAGTTGTTAACTAATATTCATTTGTCACAAGCAGAACATGGATCTGGCCACGAGGAGTTTTCTATGTGGTCACGGCAGGACATGTGGGAGCAATGCTTCCATAAGCTGAAAAGCAAGGTCAAGCAGTGCTACCTCTGGATTTCAGGCACAAGGACACTCATTTATAGAGCTAGCCAGTCCTTTCTCTTTGATTTTGGGGGGCCACACCTGGAAGTACTCAGGGCTTACTGGCTCTGTGCTCAGGAATCACTCCTGATGGGGCTTCTTGGGAAACCATAGTAGTGCCAGGGATTGAACCCAGTTCGGCTGCATGCAAGGCAAAGGCCTTACACATCCTACTCCTAAGCCTCAATTTTCACCACGAACTTCATCCAAGAGCCATCACCAGCCTTTTGCTATGACAGAGGAGCCGAGCTCTAATTTGAGATTCCTGGGTTATGCATTTCTGTACATTGCTGGAGCCGAGGCAGTGTCCTGTTTTCCGTGGCATTATTGTTTGCTGGGACTGCTTACAGTGAACACCTGTGACTCTTCCCACGAGTGTATTTTATAGCTGTGAAACAAGTGCAGTCTGAAGAGTTAGTGCCTCCTCAGCAGTCCTCATCCAAAGACTAATTGGGAGCTGGTGGATAAACATACCAGCTTGCACAGCCATCAGAGGTGTGTATGCTCTGAGACTTCCCCCATCGAACTGAGCTCCAGTTGCCTCTAATGGCAGCTGGCTTGTTACACACCATCAGTGGGCATTCTTCCCTTCCTTTCTTAAAACAAAACAAAAACCTCATAGCCCTCCCTGCCCCCTGCCCTATGATGCTTTCTGGGATAGCTGTCCAAATGAACCAGTCACACCTAACTCCTTGTCTTGGATCTGCTTACAGAAGTATCCAGGCTAAGGAACCTATTCTGATTGTAAAATGGGGCCAAATAACCCCTAAAATGTTAGAAAAAGAAGCAATAACATAGTTATACACATTCCAAAGAGTTAACAACTAGAGCTCCTTGGTAGAAACGATTTATTCTTCTGGCTTTTGCTATTCAGTATGGTAGCTACTAGCCACATGAGATTATTGAGCGTTTAAAATGTAGTTAAATTTCATTTAATTTGAATTATTTTAAGTGTAAATTACTGGGAGCCAGGGTAGAGGGTATACTTTACATGTTTGAGTTAAACCCATACTTTACATGGCCTGGGTTCAATCCTTGGGACCTCTTCCCCGCCAGGAATAAATATAAATTTCTACACGTGCCTAGAGATTCCTGGATTAGACAACACAGGCCATGGAACACTTACATTATCACAGAAAATTCTATTAAGTAATAATGGTGTAAAGCAAGGGCAGGGCATTTTTTTCTGTCAAAAACTTTCAGGTAATTAATATTTGAGACTCTGGGGTCATGTGAACTCTGATCCCAGTATTCTCTTTTGCTGTCATGTGAAAGTAGTCACAGACAACATGTAAACAGATAAATATTGACTATAGCTTAATACGTTTGATGGCCACTAAACCTTGAATTTCATAAAATTTCCACAAGGTATGTTATTCTGTTTTTGATTTTTATTCCAATAATTTTGCAAGTCTACAACTGTGATGCACATATGAGTGGTTCTGGCCATTATCTTCTCAAGTGGAACTTGGGAAGACAATGAACACAGGCAAATACTGACTCGAACAAAACTTTATTCTTTATGCTCAAGCATAGAGGGAGTCTCAAGCAAGGAGACAAGCCGCTTCGTTTGATCGCACTGGAGTTACACTTCAAAACACAAAAGCAGTAAGATCCCTGCCTCCCCTCCAGTTTTTCAGAGCATGTGGGGGTGGCCTCTTCCCTGTGCGTGCTCAGAGTAGAATCATACCTTAATATAGGGGCATACAATCTTAAATCTTCCTCACTCACATGACTTTTATTATTTAAGTTGGGGAATGTCACCAAGGGGTCTGTGTTAGGGTCTGTATTGGAACGAGATTTTATTTTTTAATTGACTCACTGGTGAGATGCAGTTACAAAGCAGATCCCGGTTGGGCTTCAGTCATACAGTATTCCAACACCCATCCCTCCACCCATGTACATTTCCCACCACCAATGTCCTCAGTTTCCCTCCCGCCACCCTCCCCCCAGCCTGTCTCTATGGCAGGCACTTTCCTTCTTTATCTTTCTCTCTCTGTGTCTCTGGATCTTTTTCTTCCCCCTTTGGGGCATTATGGTTTGCACTGCAGATACTGAGAGGTTAGCATGTTTGTTCTTTTACCTGTTTTCAGCATGCAGTTCTTATCCACAGTGATCATTTCCAACTATCTTTGTCATGGTGATCCCTTCTCTATCCCAACTGCCTTCTCCTCCAGCACTTGAGGCATTTGAGATAGGGGAACAAGTTGGTTTCATCTGTTTTCTTTTCCTCTGAGCGGCTCTGTCTGTATCCTTCCTAAACTTCACACTGCTTAGAGACAAACTGCTCAGACAGACTGCCCAGATAGCTTTGGCCTTTTTTAAATGATGGTAAGCAAAAAACAGGGGCAGGGATGAGATGGAAATCCGGCTCCTGCATTTACCCTTAACTATCAACCTACACTCCAAGGACTCCAAGCCAACAATGGCTGCATAATCACTCTTAGCTCCTAGTGTTGTGGGACCAAAGCTGTTATCCCAGCTCTGGGAGTCCAGATGCTGCTTGACTTCATCCCAGGAAAGAATTCTAGCGGGTCGGAGAAATTTATTAAGTGGTTATTTTCTCATTTCTTTGGTGGGAAGGTATGGTCTGGTACTTGGGTGCATGGGGTTACTCCGTGCTTGGGGGTTATTCCTGGAGGTGCTCAGGTGACCATCTGGTGCTGGGACTAGAACTGGGGTGGGTCACATGTAAGGCAAGCACCTTAACACCTATATTATCTCTTCAGCCCAGTTAGCAGTTTATTCAACATCAGTATATACTCAAGAATCAGAGTCTAGGGGCTGGAGCGATAGCACAGTGGGTAGGGGGTTTGCCTTGCACGCAGTTGACCTGGGTTCAATTCCCAGCATCCCATACGGTCCCCTGAGCACTGCTAAGAGTTAATTCTTGAGTGCATGAGCCAGGAATAACCCCTGTGCATTGCTGGGTGTGACCCAAAAAGCCAAAAAAAAAAGAATCAGAGTCTAGACAATACCTAAAGGGAGTAGCATTATTTTGACGTAAGAAAACCAGTTTGTCTCAAGTCTGAGCACACATTTGGTGGGTCAGAGCTCAGTCATACTTTGAGTACCACCATTTCTACAGATTTCTAGGTTTTGTAGTTATAGAAGTAGGATAAATTACTAAGGGGTAGAATACGTCTGGGTTATTCAGAGAGGAGTAGGTTTGGGGGGCAGTGATTACTTGGAGACAAAGTACCACTCAGAGTCTAACCATATTTGGTCACTTCCTGCGGTTGCCATGGCAATTATAAGTGGTCTTTGCCTGGGCGTGGATTTTTTATAATGTAAATGTATTATAATGAAATTGGAGGTTATCAGTCACTAGCTCTTTCATCTGGCTCTAACTTGCTTTATTGTTTTCAATAACTGTCTTAGGCCTTACTGTTTTCACCTTTTGATGCCCTGCATTTGTAACTCATTAACTCTGCTGGCAGGAACACACCAGCTTTCTGGATTTTGTGTGCAGGCTTGCAAGGAAAATCTAATCACAGATGGAAAAGGGAAGTGATTGAAGTTGACATGTTAAAGGACAGGGTACAATAGTTCCTAGTCTTTGTCTAAGGACATAGATGTTTGCTTAAAGGAATAACAGACTGTTGTAGTTTTTAAGCTCCACAGAGTCCACACAAGGGAAGATTTTTCCGTGAGAGGCAAAGCTTTCTGATTTCTTCCCCATCTAGGTCAGTTGTCTAGCCCATTTACGCTGGCCATTCTCCTGTCTCAACAGCGCTGCAGAACTGGAGGGGATCAGCTGAGTGAAGTCAGCCAGAAGGAGAGGAACAGATACTGATGACCTTTCCCTTATATGGGACATAAAGAAACATAGTAAGAGCACAACACATGGGCCAAGACAACAGATCCTGAGAGTTGGTTTACAGAATTCAATTTATCAAGGGAGGGGGCAGGAGGCTGCATGGAAGGGAAACCTGAGGGAATGGCAGAAGGAAGCTGAACACTGGTGGAGGGTGTGTGGTGTTGCAACATTTTATGCGTGACACCTTATCATTAATCACTGGTGCTTCCAATAAAATAAAATAAAACACATAAGCAGAATAAAACAAGCTGTGGCTCATTACTCTCTGTTGGCCCCGGATCTACCCACATATCATTGTTTCTGGGGGAATTATCCAGTAACTCAGTGCAGACTGTGACACTAGCGACCAGCTTATCAATTCAGATGTGCACTCTAAAGTAAACCCTTGGAAGTAAAAAGCTTAGGTCAGAGTGTGGACTATTTACAATTAAAACTGGCAAGGGAAGATTTTTTTCCCAGACCTTTATAAGGCTCTTTCCATGCTGATCACTGACAATCACTGAAGTTCAGGATGTTCCTGTCTCCCTTTCCCTGGCACATTTCACTCATTCCAATAGCTCTCTCCTCAGAGAGGAACCTAATGGTGCCCTTGACCCTCTTGATTCCTCTTTGTTTGCCCTGTCTGCTACATTTTTTTCTCTAACTCTTACCCTTGCCACATAGATCAATACTTGGACCTGGCAAACATTCACTCAAAGCTTTCAAATAGCTCCCAGCATGATAAAGGGTTAGTTTTCAAAAACACAGAGTTCTCAGAACACAAAGCCATTAAAATGGCTAATTTAATCTTGAGATGCCAGGAATTAAAGAAGTGTTATCTAGACAACACAGACAAGTCTATTTCCAAGACCTGTTTCAGAGCAAGCTCAGAGGGAAACGGGGAGATGATGGGTGTGGGGCTGGGGGTGTTTCCAGCTGGACAATGCAACAGAACGGTTTCCACTGTAACTCAATGGAGAATTGCCACATCAAACTAAAGGATCAAAAACAAGGTACCTGGCAGGGATCAATAAAGCAATAGGGGAGAACCATTTCTGGATGAGAGAGAGCTATCTGCTCAGTCAGCGATCAAGAGCTTCCACAGGAAATGATGGGCACTGACACTTTGTCAGTTCTGCCACCAGAGCCCAGACCAGCTGTGCTTCTGATGATCACTCTTGCCACAGCCATAGATCTTCAGGCACGGAGAAGCAGATGCTTTTGTTTCCTGCTTAAAAACAAACAAACAACAACACATGGTGTTTCAGGCAAAAAAAAGCCAAGGTAACATTCTCTTCAACTGGGATTTAAAACAGCCACTGAAAGCTCCTTGTAATCAATAATGTAGATATCATTAGAAAGGCTGCATTAAGGAGGTAGGAGCTATTTAATGATACAACTTCTTTGTGGGAAGAACAAGCAGAAATTGCCTGTATGTTTTTTTTTTCTGCATATCATGCTAAACACACATACTATTGCAGATGCATAGTACCTGGGGCTTTCTTTACCTTTCTTATGCTATCGTTCAATTCTCAGAACAACAGTAGGCTTCTTGCAGAATTGGAGAAATATCTTGGAGGGGAGAACTTGGCCAAGGCTCTCTCTGTAGGATAACATTGGGTTTGTCCTTCCAGCCTTGCCACTTAGTTTACCTTAGAGCAATGGCCTTTCTGTATGGACGCAAGAAGACAATTACTATTATGCTTTGTAACTTGGGAGCTGGTTGACTCCAATAATATTTACTCCTGGGCATCTGCTTTCTTGACTCAGTTGCCATTAGTTCCTAGCACCCCAAAGGTAGGGTCCCGACAAGGGACAGAATGGACCCAGGGCAAGCTAGCCTGACCCATTTCGATGCCAGAATAGCTCACAGCTTGCAGATAGAAGACACAGAGGCAAGACAGAAGACACAGGAGAAGACACAGAGAGAAGACACAGAAGCAGAGACAGAGAGAGGTTGGAAGAAACCAGAGAAAAGACTACAGAGATAGAGACAGAGATAGAGAGACAGACAGAAGAGAGCACAGCGGCACACACAGAAGCAGAGCACAAGGAGGAGCGATCCCGATCCGGTCCATACACAGCAGCTCGAGGGCACTTAATGCGAGTGGAGAGAGAGGGAGAAAGAGAGAGAGAGAGAGAGAGCTGCCCCGTGAACAACACAAACAACACAACACATCATTGCCCATTGTAATTTTTACAGCTCTCCACGAATGTTTATTGGAATCAGGCTGCAATCCAAGTCTTACTCCTGATTGCAAGGCCATCCTTTGCCCGTTCTTCCTTCCACGTCTGGAGAATCTATGTCTGGGCAAGGGTGCAGAGAGTGCCTGACTTCAATGCAGGTGCTGGTGAAGAGCACAGGCAGACCCAGAGAGTCTGGCAGGCCAGGTGCTCCTCATCAAAACTCTCAAAACATTATGAAGAGTGCACAGACAATCGAAATAGTTTGCTATGAAGACCTGCTAAGGCCAGAAGGCCAGGGAGAGCCCTCGCTTAGAAGCCAGTCAGTTTGCCCTGTGACTGTACAAATGAGATTCTGTCCCTATGTCCCAAACTGTCTTTAGTTTCCGTTCTCTTCTCTCCAATCCATTATAAATTCTGATTTGGATTTTTTCCTTTACTGTATCAACTGGTTGCTTCTCAAGCAAGGAAACAATTGGCATAGAGAAGCTTTTGCATACAAAATACCTAAATATCTCTGAGTTGTTTTTAATATATTGGACGATGCTAAGGCCCGTAAGATTGCACACACTTTGAAAGGATGTACTTATTATTTTATACTGAATCCAGGTTTCCTACTTAAAAATTAAACTAATTATTTTCAAATAATTGCAGATTTATATGCATTGTAAGAAAGAGAATTTCTTTGTGCCTTTTACCTAGTTTCCCACACAATACTGGTAGTCTTGCAAACCTATAGTAAATTGTGTATATTTTAAAATTTAATTACAAATATACATATTTTAAATTTCAACTTTAGCAGGGGATGTGGTTTAGTGGTAAGAGCACAAGCCTTCCATGTGTGAGGTCTTGGGTTCAACCCCTGGAACCATAAAAATTGTAAGATATTTTAAATGTGCAACATGATGATTTGATATGTGTATACATTGTAGTAGGGTCTACCATCTACTTACCACATCCATCACTTCATATATTTACCACTTGGGGGCAAGAACCCTTTTCAAAAGCTCTTTTAAGGTAACGGTTTACAATACTGTTATGTTTATGCTTTTAGCATACAAACTTACTGCATTGCAACCACCACCAAGCACCCTGTCTCCCACTGTTTTAGGGTCTCTCTAAGGTCACTTCCTCCTTCCCCGCCCCCTACAAACCTTATCTTGACACGATAATTTCAGTTCTGTTGTCAGAGTACAAGGCCATATTTTCACTGGGCACTGTCCATTTCCTTTATTTTTAAAATACATTATTTTTATTATAGTTAACACAGTTACAATACCATTATTGTTTATGGTTTTGATGTACAATGCTACTGGTACCCCCACCACCATTGTTCCCAAGATCCTCCATTATTTTCCTTATGTTACTTCTAGTTCTCCTTTACTCCTTTCCCCTAACCTCCCTCTCCCTACTACTGGTAACATCTGTTTTGTATTCAAAGCCCAAGGGTTTGTCATTGTTCTAGATACTTTCTATTCCACTGCTTTGTTTCTTTTTATACCGCAGATAGGGCCATATGGTATTTGGCTTTCTTCTCTGACTTATTTCACTTAACATGAAGACCTACAGTTCAATCCAAATGGTAGCAAATGGCAGGATTTCATTTTTTACAGTTGCATAGTATTCCACTGTTCATATACACTGCAACTTCTTTATCCACTCATTTTCTATTGAACATTTGGTTTGTTCCCATATCTGGTACATTGTACTTTGCTACAATGAACATGTGCGTACTATATCTTTCTAATTAATGTCTTTGTGTTCTTGGATAGATTCTAAGATGCAGTCACTGGGTCAAAATGTATGTTTTATTCTTACATTTTTGGGAGAAATCCCCACACTGTTTTCCACAGATGTTGAAACAAATGACATCCACACCAACGGTGAATGAGGGATCCTATTTCATTCCACCTCTGCCACCAGTGGTTGTTGCTAGTATTTTTGATATGTGTCATTCTCAGTGGTATGAGGTGATATCTCATTGTCATTTTGTGAAAACATTGATGTTTCAATCTATAAGTCTCTCAGTGAATTTTAATTATAGTATTCAATATGGGGTTGACAACTATATAGTCACCATGCTATATATTAGGTCCTCAAGGGTTTTTGTTTTATAACTGAAAGTTTGGACCTTTTTAAATCAATCTCTTCTAGATCTCGGCAAACAGCTTTGCACTTTGTTTCTATGAATTTGGATTATAAGAGTCCACAAATACAAAACAAAACAGTACTTGTCTCGTACTCTCTAGCTTATTGCACTTTACATGATGCCCTCAAGGTCCATCTTTGTTACAACTGGGAGGGTTTCCTTTTTTTCTGTACTTATTTTAATAATAATATATATATTTTTAAAATTTGCTTATTGCTAAGGGAAGTAAGGAGATGAGAGGGCAGCTGGGATTGAATGTGAAGTCATGGGAATGGGTGTATATTAAAACTATAGTTTTTGAGAGTGGAGCAAGTTAAAAAGATGACAGGAAGATGAGAGGCCACAGTGGGGAATGAGTCCCCTAGGTCAGCTCACTGTCCGCTGTCATAGCGTTTCTCCTGGGACTGTATGCGCTTCCCAACAGCAGTGAAGAGTGAGATACTTTATTTTATTCCTTGGGGAAATGGAGACTTCCTTGGGGCTCTGTAAATCCCCACTGGATTGAACATGGATGGGAAAATAATTTCTGTGTGCTCCCTACATCATTTTTTTCTGACCTCCCTCTATACAAGCTCATAGCTGAATTCATTTTGTCACATCATACCCCAATGGTAACATATACCAGATCACTTTATGACACTGACTTTGTTCATTTCCCCTGTTTGTCTTGTAAACTTTATCTCAAAAGAAAATAGTAGTACCACTTCCTGTAATTTCCTTTTCCGCTTCATCTTCAGACAGAATATTTCATTGACTTCCCTTATCAATGTTGTGATATAAGAACAACCAAGGATAATACAGTAATTTTGATCTTCATTTTAAGAGATAAGATGCTTCTGTGTTTCATTTGCTCTTTAGTCTGAAAGCAAGAAAGTATTTTAAAACATCATTGCGAACAACTCTAACTTTCAGATACTTCTTGAACTATTTCTCATCTATTATAGAGTTTTCTTGTTTATGAGGCATATAAAATTCCCTCTGGTTATATAAAATGTGCTGAATAAATAAATATTCTGCTCACAGTTTTTGTAGATTTATTCTACATAGTCTACATTCATTTCTATGTGATGATTCTTTTGTGATTTAAAATAGAATATATTTTAAAATAGAATATTCTTCCTAGAATCAAAGGACAAAAATACATTTGACTTAAATAGTTCTACCTGAGAAAGTGTATCAAAATACCAAGGGACTGGGTTGGATCAATAGCACAGCAGGGAGGGCATTTGCCTTGCATGCGGCCAACCCGGGTTCGATTCCCAGCATCCCATATGGTCCCCCGAGCACCGCCAGGAGTAATTCCTTAGTGCATGAGCCAGGAATAACCACTGTGCAACACCAGGTGTGGCCCAAAAAGAAAAAAAATACCAAGGGACAATACATATGAATGAGGTTTTGAAGCAAATGATACTATATACTTTTTCCTACCAAAGTGCTATCTAAATGAAATATAGAAAAAAGTCAAGGCATTCTACCCCACGTTTTAGATGCACCACTTTGGAAAAAAAAACTAAAAAATCTTGTTTGTTAGTTATGAGTGTAAGGACCTGTTTATCTCTCTTCACCCCCAATCCATTTTCTCTTTCCCCAGTTGAAGCACAGCACTGGAGTGGTCGGATGCAGACTTTGATTCTGGATTAAGGAAGGGTAAAAGAGAAGTACAGCTTCCATCCAAGGCGAACATCTTAATTTACAGTATTCTAGAAGCAACTCTGATGTATATTCTCAAATAAACCCTTCAAATCCAGTTTTCTTAACCAGGATCTGGAGCTTATCAGACAAATTGAAGGCAAGTGAAAGAAACAGTTGTTTCAGTTAGGTGTATGTTGGACTGCCTGTAAGCTCCTATAATGTAAGAAAAACAAGATATGTTGAGGTAGCAGGGAGGATGCCACCAAAGACACAAGTTCCTTTCGTCTTTCCATTCTGTCATTGTGGGGGCTGTGGCTACATTACTGATAGCTATAAGATGGATGTTCCACCTCCAAATTTCATTCCAGGGAGGAAAAAGTCTAAGAAAGGAGGGGAAGACACTGTGTTTACTTGCTTCTATTAAGAGTCAAGTCTCTTGAGAAAGCTGCAACCAGCTAATTATCTGTTTACATTTCACTGGACAAAATTGGGAAACATAGACACTAGTTGTGAGGGAGTCTGAGGAAGTAAGAAACATTGCATCTCGGGTAGTAACAGGTTACTATAAGCATAAAAGCATGGAGAATAATTGGTAAACAGCAGAGTTAGAATAAGCAGGGAGGATGGATAGACAACCATTGGCATCTGGTGAAACAACTGACACGGTATCTGTCTTCATGTCTTATGAATTTGTAGAGTTACAGGAGAGATTGTGAACACATTTTCTACCACATTTTGGGAGACATGCAGAGCAGCATAATGCATAGTGTCTAGAACTAAGACTTTAGAAATCCCTGAACATCTGTATTTGAATTTTAGCTTGTTATCAACTGTGACCTTGAATAGACAGATCAGTTTGTTTCTGTTTTCACACGAACACAGTTTTTCATGTCTACATGAGAGGTTTATTTAAGGATTAAACAAAATCATGTTTCTACACTGTCTTTCCTTCAATTTTCATACATTACAAATCTTAGAATAAAGAACTCAGCAGGCATACTCTCACGGTTTCAAAGAGGAAAAAAATTATCAGCATCCCATAAACAAGGGATTTAGATAAAGCAAGGTAATTCACCCCTTAGGGTATATTTTCATGCAGTGTGAAGTCAATCAAGTAATGAGACACAATGAACTAAATAAAACCAGCATCTACTACCCAATGTCTGGTTTCTGGGTTCTTTTGTGCTATGAAGAAAATATAGCTGAATATGATAAATGTGCTGACTGCTAAATGGATTCAGATACTCTAAGGTTTGAAATTTTTCTAGAAAAAAAGATATTTAATTTCTGTTAGAACTGTTTGTAACACACATATTAGGGCATAATGTGGCGCCAAGCTTAAGGGATCAAACATTTCCTATCAGCTTTCATGCATTTTTTAAGACTAACAATAAATTAATGGACAGAGGAACATTGTTCAGAGGAACAAAAATATTAACACCAGCTTTGAAATGTCCCCAAATGACTTTGATCCTCACTAGCCCGTTCTGACCGAAATACATGTGAAACCTTTCTTTACTTACAGACAGTTCTACAATTTTAAAGTTTCTTATATCTTTACATCTCTATTAAAATAGAAATTCTTTTTACGTTTTAGGAGATGTTCTCCTGTGCACTTTAAAGAACATTTCTTTGACGATATAACTGTTAAATGATTAAAATAGATTTATAATTTTGAATAGTCTTAGCAAAGTTTCCCATGACTAAAGAATTCCCTCTCTGGGTCATGAACTGCATAATCCTTCCACAGTAAAGAACAAATTATGCCAGGACAGCTATTTGCAGTCAGCCATAAGCTAAACACTGTTAAGCTGCCCTAATGGAAATGTTGCATAGTGCTGAGTTCTGTGTGTCCCTCACACCAATAAGTAAACAGTGAGTTTAAGGATTGGATCAAACTTCAAGGGCTTTATTGGTCGTTTTGAATATACTCAGGGCAGAATCTGGAGGCTATTTCAAGGAGCAGTGATTGGAACATTAGAGATGTTTAAATGAAAGCTGAAAGTAATGAGAAATATGATCCCTGTTTTCCTATATTTAAATGGCTTTCAGACTCAAAAAGAATATGGTTTTATTCTATATTGTTTCAGAGGTTAAAAGACAAATGAATACAAACTCAGAGAGGCATTCAGTTCAAGTTAAGGAAAGGCTGTTCCATTAAGGAAAGGAGTGGCCTAAAAAGAATTGTTTTTTTGCCTGTTAAATATCCACCCAGAGGTGTGGTGATCATCTGACAGGGATATTGCATTAGGTGGGAGAATAGATTAGATTAAGAATAGATTAGATTAACCTTAACATGTATTCCAACCCTGAGTTGATTTTAACACCCACAGACCTCAGATATTCCTACTTTCCAAATTTGGAAAGAAAACATTTCTAACTCTGAGAGATGAACCACAATTCTCTTTTTCTACTTTTAGTACACTGAAGGTTTTGTGAATGTGTGAGAATTACTGTTAGGGTTTTACTGTATCCTAGTGTCATAAATAAATTCTCTTAGGAGTTTCTGCACCACAAAATAAATGACAACCAGAGTAAAAAGGCACCCATAAACAGGGAGAGAATATTTACCCACCACTCATCTGATAAAGGGTCAATAATGAAAACATACAAAGAATGAATAGAACTCTACAGAAAAAAAAACAACCCTACATAAATGAGGGGAAAGAGATAAATGTATTAAACTCCATCAAAGAAGACACGTAGATGGCCAAAAGATATATGAAAAATGCTCTGCATTATATATCATTAGGGAAATGCAAATCAAAACAACAATGTGATACTATTCCACACCAATGAGACTATCACACATTCCAAAGAAAAAACCAGTGTTGGCATGGATGTGGGAAAAAGGGACCCTCATTTACTACTGGTGGAAAAGTCAACTGGTGAAGGCTTTGGAGAAACAATATTGACATTCCTCAAAAAACTAAAAAATTCACCTCCCGGGGCTGGAGCGATAGCACAGCGGGTAGGGCATTTGCCTTGCACGCGGCCGACCTGGGTTCGATCTCCAGCATCCCATATGGTCCCCCAAGCACCGCCAGGGATAATTCCTGAGTGCAAAGCCAGTAATAACCCCTGAGCATCCCTGGGTGTGACCCAAAAAGCAAAAAAAAAATTCACCTCCCATATGACCTAGCAATTCTATTTCTTGGCATCTACCCTATAAACCCAAACACCCTATTCAGAAAAGACATTTGCACACCTGTGTTCATTGCAGCACTATTCACAATAGCCAAAATTTGTAAACAATACAAGTGTTTACAAGAATGATGACTGGATAAAGAAACTATGATACACGTAAGTCATGGAATACTACTTGGACAAAAGTAAAGATGAAATCATGCAGTTTGCTGCTAGGTGGATGGGCCTTTAGAGTATCATGCTGAGTGAAGTACGTCAGGAAAGGGATAGACACAGAATAACCTCTTTCATAAGAGGGAACTAAAGAAACAGAGTCGAGGAATAATAAATGCCCCAAGGCAACAAAATCTGAGAACTGATCTTCAGTAGGACACTTACCATGGCTAGGGGGAAACACTGGGACAGTGGGGAAGGGAAAAAGACACTCAAGTGGAGGGTGTGGTGCTGGAATGATTTATGCAAGAAGCTCTACCAAAAACAGTACTGGAAAAAACAGTGCCTACAATAAAATAAAATAAAGTAAGCACTTGTCAAAGGGAAGGCTGGAGGGTGGTAAGGAACCTGGAGGACATTGATAAAGGAAGTTGATAGTGATGGTGATGTTGGTGCTTGGACACTAACTACATCTATGTCTGAAACTCAACTACAAATAACTTTTTAAGTTACAGTGTCTTAATAAAATCAATCAATAAAAAATTCTCTTTAAGCGGTACCTAGGTTCCTTTAAGAAGGGTGTTGATGTTTTTATGGACTTTTGGTAAGTGCTCTCTTTATCATGTGATTCATAGATATCAAGACAGAAGTTATGAGTGTTTCTGTGAAAGAATGAAGAATTTCTTCTATCCAGGACTACTTTCCACACTCAATTTTCTGTTTGCTATACAGTATCATGAAAAGAGAGAGTAGACCTAGTGGTTTCTTGCAGAAATGCCTCTAGACTGTAAACTAAGCTATGGCCCCAAGCCACCCCAGGAGGGGAAAGGTTTTTTTCTCTCGGCCTTTCCTTTTGCCGGCGGCGTGGTGACCACCATCTTATAAGGCCCAATAAACAGAGGTACAAGTTTGTAGTGATGCGACTTCTGGCAGAAATTTCTCTGGACTTAATTACTGAAATACCAGAAATCCCAAACCCATATGCTCTTCATTCTCAGCAATGGAAAACAAATTATCAAATGATGCATTTTCGGCAGGTCTGATTGTTGGGGGAAATTTCCAAATAATAATAGTGAGTTCTCTGTTGAAATATTGAATGTAATCAAAGTAAAGAGAAAGTAAAGTGAAAATCATCAGCCACACAGGCGGGGGTAGGGGTGGGATGGGAGGTATATTGGGGTTCTTTGTGGTGGAACATGTGCACTGGTGAAGGGATGGGTGTTTGATAATTGTATGACTGAGACTTAAGCCTGAAAGCTTTGCAACTTTTCACATGGTGATTCAATAAAAATTTTTTAAAAAATTCAAAAAAGAGAGAGGGCAGAGAACACCCAACCTACCAGGACCCCAAATCTGACCCCTTGATTTGTAGCTCCCTCTTACAGGTATATGCCATTTCCTTCTGATCTACAGTTGTCCAGGAACAGTCAGATGAAATAAATGCTGTCAGTTCAGAATTCAAACTATTATCTCACTCTCCTTACCCTTTCAGGCTCAAAATGTTTTTGCAGAAACAGAGAGGATACACATTCTCATCAACATTAACATAGAATGGCAAGCATGACATGTATTATACATACAGTTATTGCATGTCAGTATATGAAATTAGCACAATATAAAAGGCATAAGTAATCTCGTCTCCTGCCACCAAAGAAATAAAGGAGAGTGAAAATCCTTTAGTGGTTTGAGGCAGATCAATACTGAACTCTCAGGCAGGAAACTGTGGTACTCTTACACAGAAAGCTCCTCAGACATTGCCCACGTCAGACTCGGAGCCAGACATCCTGACAGAGGCTCACATAATGGCTCATAAGCAGCAAATGTCTCCTTAAATAGAGCCTAAATTCTCCCACAATATCTCTGTCTCAGAAGCCCCTTAACAAAGGAAGCCCAAGATGAAAGAGCACTAAATATTTCCAAACAAATTTTAAATCTTCTGATTTGGATGAATTACATCCCAGGGAACTAAGAGAGCATGTGAGCAAGATGACAGAATCATTGTTTATTTCTCTTGGGAACTGGCACTATAAAACGTCTCAGAAAACTGAGACAGGAAAGTAGAATTCCCATTTCTAAAGGGTAACCAAAAAAAAAGCTCTAACATAGTATGCCTGGGTGAGCTTGATATTGATTTTCAGAAACACTATAGAAAATATTATGAAAAAGAATAACTTAAATATATTTAGAGGAAATGCTGCACCAGTACAGGACACAGCAGGGTGCCTATGAAGAAGTCAAGTGAGAAGAATTTAATTTTTACACTAATCAGGTTATCAGATCATTGTGATAAATAAGTGAATTTAATAAGCAATATTATTTTTTAAAGAATCTTTATTGAAGTATAATTTTCAGAAAATTAACCACACCTATGTAATGTGTACCACCTGACAAGTTTTCACAAACACGTACACAACAGGACCAAGATAAAAAACATCTCAATGCCCCTCAATGTTCCTTTTTTTCCCCTTTACAGTCAACCTCCAAGTATCCCCCAACTCCTGGTCCTTAGTAATCACTAATTGCTCTTGATTTTCATGGATTAGATTTAATTTTCCAGCATTTCATTGTATATGTGTATAGTATGCTTGTTTTTCTTTTGGGACCCTATGACTTGCCATTTTGTTCTTGAAATTCGTTTATGTTATATTTACTATGAGTAGTCAGGGGGCTACTCTCAGCTGTGTTCTTAGAGGCCTATGTTGTACCAGGGATCAAACCCAGACTTCCCATATGCAAAGCATGTACTCAAACCCTTTGAGCTGAAAGTGCTTAAAGTTGTATTTTATTTTGTGGATAAACCACAATTTACTTATCTATTCACCTACCTATACACATGTGGGATTGTTTTCCATTTTAAGGCATAACGAATAAAGCTTCTACAAACATTCACATGTTTTGTTGTAGATATATTTTAAATTGTCTATGTATGTAACAGGGCTACAGTGATAGCACAGAGGGTAGGGCGTTTGCCTTGCACACAGCCAACCTGGGTTCGATTCCTCCACCCCTCTTGGAGAGCCCGGCAAGCTAGTGAGAGTATCTCACCTGCACGGCAGAGCCTGAAAAGCTACCTGTGGCATATTCGGTATGCCAAAAATAGTAACCACAAGTCTCACAATGGAGACGTAAATGGTGCCCACTCGAGCAAGTTGATGAGCAACGGGATGATAGTGATACAATGATATTTATATAATTATCTCAATGCTTAAGGAATTTAACAGGGTCTTATATGTAACTGTGAACAGGATAGAGCTTTCTGAGTGAAGTGAAATAATTATATATGTCTATGTGTATATATAATTGCATCACATAAGGTATCACTGTCAGCAACTCTTCTTAGAGGATGCTAATTAATGAATCAATGCAGAATGATGAGAGGTTTCTCTTGATGTCACAGGTACAGATACTGTTCTTTCCTCAGTTATCTTATAATTGCTCTTCTTATCATGACTTGGGAGGCCATGGTCATAAAATATATTCAGTCTGTGAAGCTGGAAGGTTTAGCTAATTTGTAATAGATTGTTGATCCAGACAAATCTTTAAATGATGAAATAATGCTTTTAAACAGCTAAAATTAAATTTGACAAAGATACATGAGAGGCGTTGGGTATGAGTACCAAGAAACAACCAAGTTTAGGGTGAAGGACACATGAGTTAGGAGCACATGTGGGGAAAAAATCTTCTGTGGATAGTAGCTTCAATGTCAGCTGATAGTCATACGGGTAGGGTGGGGAGAGGTGCACCAGGTAACCTAGCAAAGACAGTTGTTTTTTTTTCACTTGTTTCTGTTTTGGGGGCCACACCTGGTGATACTCAGGGGTTACTCTTGGCTCTGCACTCAGGAATTACTCCTGGTGATGCTCAGGAGAATATATGGGATGCTGGAGATCGAATCCAGGTCGGCTACATGCAAGTCAAATGCCCTACCACTATACTATCACTCTGGCCCCCAATTAGTCATTTTAAATCTTGGCAATATGAAGGCTAGCCAGTCAGATAATGGAAATGGCTGAGGGGCTGAGATAGCAAACCTACAAAAAAGAAGAGGTCAGGCATCTTCCTCTCTTTGACCCCTCAAAAGCAGCAGTTCTTACCCACATGGCCTGAGAACAAAGGGCTCTGGGCCTTGAGAAACAGGCCATGGAGCCCTAGTGACAGACTATTGAACAGCAGACCTCAGACCAAGAGGACAGTGAAGGACATACGGCCACTCAGAACAGCGTGGGCCAGGATGAGTGACATCACACATGGGAAAGGTTATCATGAGGATAGGATTAGTGATGTCATAAATGGCTAAAAGAGAAAGGCCTGGACATTGGGGAAGGACCTAGAAGCACCTACCGTAGCTGTAACCATAAAGAAACTTTGATATCATAAGCATTGGGAGTTTTGTATGTTACTTTCACATACAAAATTCAGGGAGCTACATAGGAACCAAAGCAGTTTCACAGTAACAGTGCTACCAAAGAAACCGAGCTGATTTGGGATGGTATTAATAAATGTAATATCTAAACGGAAAAAACCAACTTTTTCCCTTTACATTGTTTATTGTCAAAGCATGGACACAGTATAGGATGGGATTTTAAAATAACATGAACTGAGGTATTTTACAGAGGTCAGGAGCCAAGATGGTAGTTATTTAGAGTTGTGTTACATGATAATTGGTGTAAAAAACTGAAGAATTTTGTGTTGGAAAAAATGACTTAAGGTGGATGAATGGCATAATTATGAAAGTCTTCAGAATTCTGAAAAATGTGAAAGGGATGACTCATTGCAGCACTGTAGCACTGTCGTCCCTTTGTTCATCAATTTGCTCGAGCGGGCACCAGGAACATCTCCATTGTGAGACTTGTTGATACTGTTTTTGGCATATCGAGTATGCCACGGGTAGCTTGCCAGGCTCTGCCGTGTGGGGGGAATACTCTTGGTAGCTTGCCAGGCTCTCTGAGAGGGACGAAGGAATTGAACCTGGGTCGGCCTCGTGCAGGGCCCTATCCGCTGTGCTATCACTCCAGTCATTGTATGCCTCTACAATTTAGGTTGGTAAAAGTTTCTAAAAGGCATAAAAACAATAATCTATCTATAAAACTCATCTAAAGATAACTATTTTTCTCAGATCACACTGTTATTGGCTGTTGGAGGTGTTTAAATATGGAACCATTGACCTTCACTGCTATAATGACACCAGCATAAGTGGAACAAGAATAACATGAGTGACTATACCTCTACTAAAATAGTTGTCACATTTTATTAGACTTCATAGTTGACATGTCTTCTAATTAACTAAAGAATTCTACAGCTCCAGGATTACATCACATTTATCTTTTTTATCTATAGCACAACTACTGTATCTAGTTCACAAAGATATTCAGTAAATGCTCTTAATGTTGAGTGGGCAAATAAATTACTGGAGGTAAGAGAGAAAAGAGTACTTTAGAAATTAAGAAAAGCATACCTCCAATGAAATATTGTACTCCATTTATTAAAATCAATAATTAGTATGTTATCTATCAAGTCAGATTATCTATTATCTATTATGAAATTGTGACAAAAATTTATTCTTACTATATGAATTTACTGGTGAGTTTTTTAACTATCAAAAAACAACTTTTGTGCTACATTAACTGTTCAAGAACCTAAAAACAGAGCAAAAACTTTTTCCATTTTATTATCAAATTTATTTTATGGAGGTAGCACTAAAATAATTCTGAAACCTGACAAAACCTCAAAAACAATTTGTAGTCTAATCTCAGTATGAATAAAATGCAATAAAATGATATAGAAAAAATCAAATTTAATTGTATATTAAGAGAATAACTCACCAAGTAACATTATCCAAGGGAAATAAGAATGATATAGCATTATCAAATATATTAACATAATGCATCATATCAGGATGACAAATAAGAAAAATCACAGTTATTGGTATGAATACTGAATAGGGAATAGATAATTCAATAGCCATCTTTGATTTAAAAAATAGTTTTAAGCAAGCAAGAAAAACTAGCACAGTGTTAATAGCAAAATTAATCTCAGAAGAGTAGTAAATATCAAAATTACTGTGATACCCTAAAAGAAATATTATTTAACATAGCTACAGAAATTCTGGAAGGTCAAAATCAAATCCCCAAATAATAATAGCAAAAAGAGATAGTAGAAAGTGATATGGAAGAAAGGAAGAAACCCAAAAAATCAACTAGAAATTATTGTATTTTATGAGATCTCAGTAAGGTAGCTAGATAAAAAACCAGACATACAAAAATGATATATTGACTCTAGGCTAGAAATTACAACTAGTCAGGAGAATGTATGGAACAAAAGAATCCAGTTGAAATAGGAACAATAATTTGCATTTAGGCTCTTATGTGAGATACAAAAGAATAGATTGTTGAATTAAAAAACATTATCTTAATGGATGGAAACACAATGCATTTCAATATAGGCACAATTCTCTAATATTTAACTGTGATGTAATTATAATAAACACATATTATAGAGATTTTGGTAGTGTGGCAAAACTATTCTAAAATTTATGTGGAATAATAAGTAGATGAGAATAGATAAGAAAATATTGGACAGTTGAGGACAGGGTTATATGACTGTTCCTATGACAGATAGTAAAGCCTTTGCAAAGCTTCAATAATCAAAATACGATCAATTACTGAAGAGATATTATATAACAATGGGGATAAGAATTAAGTAAAGGAGAAGCTGGCTAGTAGGCATTATATTTAGGAGAGTGGAAAACCAGTTACCTGTCACACTTTATTAAATTTCAGAGAAGTGCAATGTATAAATACAAACCATAAAACAATAGAAGAAAAGACAAAATGAATATTTACCTAGTATCTGGACAGGAAAAGACTTTCCAAGCTCAGATGTAACAGCAATAACCTCAAAGTGATAAAGGTTAGATTTGACTTTAGAAAACAAGCTGCTTTACTTTAAAAAAAACCCTGGTGGCTGACTTGCAATAGATCACAGTGGGGGAACCACTCTGCTATGTCATTTAAACTGCTTTATGTCAAAAATGGAAAGGGCAAATGGCAAGACGGTAATTTCCCCTCCCATAAATATTATAGAAATTACTAATTTGTAAAAATGGTTAGAAATAGCTAAGAATCACTAGAACACTTAGAAAATGGAGTGGACAATTTAAAAAAGAAAAGATAAGTGGTTGACAAATAGGCGAACAAAATTTAATCTCACTGCAAATTGAGGTAAAATGGAGCCAACAAGTAGAATTTTTCTTACAGATTTAGCAGGTTTCTACCAAAGGAAAGTAGTCACTGCCAGCTGGGGTGTGGTGGAAGACACACACACACACACACACACACACATTCTCTAGGGATCGGTGTGAATTGGTATAGTTGTTCTACAAAGCAAGATACATTAAAACCATAAAAATGTTATTGCCTTTTAAAAGAGTGATTCCTCTTTTGGAAATAATCCAAAAGGCAGATAAGAACTTAGGTACAGAAATATTGATTTCAACATCTGTTATAGGAGCGAAGAAAGGAAGCAATATAAATGTTCAATAAGAAGGGAAGAGTTAAGCAAATTTTGGTAGATCCATATGTCAGGAACATTATGTAGCCTTTAAAATGTGTTTATAAAGATTTTTTAATGGCATAGGGAAATGCTTATAATGTAAAAACCAAGATGCAAATTTATATATGCACAGAGTATATTCTTTAACATCTGAAAATATTTAGATGACTGGGTAAAAGGAGATTCCTACAGTGACATCTCTGCAGAGCTATAGATAAATTTATCATCATCATCATCATCCCATTGATCGTTGAATTTCTCAAGTGGTTTCAGTAATGTCTCCACTCGTCATAGCCCTGAGATTATAGAAGCCTCTCTTTGTACATCCTTTCCAATGGAAGCTCTTTCAGGGTCAGGGGAATGAGACCCATCGTTGTTACTGGTTTTGGTATATGAATACGACATGGGGAGTTTGTGAGGCTCTCCCATGCAGGCAGGAAACTCTCGGTACTTTGCCAAGTTCTCCCAGAGGGAGAACTTATTTATTATACTCTAGATATTTCCCCATGTTTTCCAAAATCTTCATGAAGAGTGCCCATATTTATTATTACAGGAGAAATGATGTTAAGGTAAAAATTAATCTCAAAATGAAGTTCCAAAAAGCTGTCAAAAACAAAAGAAAATGATACGAAAATAAGATATACAAGGTTTTGGGCTGGAGCAATAGAACAGCGGTAGGGCATTTGCCTTGCACGCAGACGATCCCGGTTCAATTCCCAGCATCCAATATGGTCCCCTGAGCACCGCTGGCGGTGATTCCTGAGTGCCGAGCCAGGAGTAACCCCTGTGCATCACCAGGTGTGACCAAAAATGCAAACATAAATAAATAAATAAATAAATAAATAAATAAATAAATAAATAAATAACTTTAAAAAAAGATATGCAAGGTTTCATCAGACTATCTAATAGGTTCTTTGTGAATGTTATGTCTGAGATGACAATAGCAAACATCCAGCTTGAAAATGGTAATTCTAGTTAGAGCTTGGAGGAGCAATGTGGGTGAAAAGAAGCACAGAAATATCAGTATATACATATTCGCTAAAGTCATTAGTGTTGTAACCTTGAACAATTTAGATTCTCCTTTGCCACCATTTTCCATACAATGGAAATGGTGATGATACCTCCTGGGGATGTTAAGGATTAAATGAGCTAAATTTACCTGTATCAAATTGAAATAGGTTTGAAAAAACTAATCTAGTACATAAATGTTATCTATTAACATTGTTAATGTTATTGTCACTGATAAGAAAAATAAGGAATGATGATTAAGGAGAGGACAAAGAAAGGCAAATGTTCGTGACTCACCCATAGTCTTCCATTCTTGAAAATTCTGCTCATACACCAGCCTGCCTTCTAACTATTGCCACCAAGTGACACCAGGTCTAAGGGCAGGAGAAATGTCCTAAAGACAAGCTAGGGGAGGGTGGCTGGAGAAAAACTGGGGACATTGGTGGTGGGAAATGTAAAAAGGTGGAGAGATGCGTGTTAGACACTGTATGACTGAAACCTGACCATAAATTGCTTTGTAACTGTATTTCATGATGATGCAATTAAAAATAAACAAACAAACAAATAAAGGGCTAATGCCCTCCTCTGGCAAAAAAAAAGTTCTAGGGAATTACTACAAGTTCCAACCAGTAACTGATGATACTGATGGATATTAAGCTTTCTTGCTCCCTGAGCAAGATAATTCTGGCATGTGTTCTATAGCGGGATTATTTTCCAGTTTCAGTGAAAACTGGCTTGATATCACACTGTTGGCTGCCATCCCTTCCCTGTCTCACTTCCCAAGACCCTACTGGGACCATGTTCCCCAGCACATGGTTTACTTATAAATCCTTGTTTCAGAGTCTGTTTTTGGGAAAAGCAAAATTCAGACAGGCTAGAATGAAATCTGGTCTGCAATAATATTCCAGAGATGGTTGGGGAAAGAAGAATAGATAGATAAAAAAATAAGAAATAAGAGAAAAGAAATAAGAAATAAGACACTGTGGAAAGTGTGGTCTAATTCATCAAAGGAAAGGATAGCTTTCTAAATGAGGGAGGAGGAAACAGCATCAAATGCTATGGAGATGAGATGCAAAAAGAACTGGAAACTGTCCATCTGAGTTGGCATCTATGAGGTGCGAGGTGACCTCTGCCAGCAGATTTTTGGTATAATGGTGGAAGAAGCCAGATGGCAGTGGGTTGAGGAAGTGAATGGGAGGTGAAAAAGTGGAGGCAGCAAATGTAGGCTATTCATTTAGTAAGTCTAACTGTGAGAAGGGAGGGAAGAGAAGGGTAGAGAAAAGAAGAGAAGAGGAGAGAGAGGGAGGGAGGGAAAGATGAGAGAGAGAGTGAGAGAGAGAGGGAGAAGGAGAGAGAGAGAGGAGAGATAGAGAATATACTGGAGGGTCACAGGAAATCTTTACTATCTTAAGTATGGAGAGATTTGAGGATATTCTGGTAAATACAGAAAAAGAACAAGTTGAAATAAGATTGAAAAAACATAACTTTTGGTACACTGCTCTGACCACCACTATATTCCAAGAGTATTCCAATGTTCTCATCATCATTAACAGTCTTATTGAACACCTCCAATATGGAACGCACTGCAAAGTATTGAGAAAACAACAATTCTTGATATTATACATATTATATTGTTATTTCAGTGGAAGTAAAATATCAACATACTATAAAAGTTATTTAAATATAAAATCGGACATGATGATAAAATGAGATGTACAGTTAATTTGAGATTCAAAGGAAAATGGGACAGGTGGGGAAAGCTCCACGGGTTGGGGTGTAGATAATTTGACAGAAAAAATGGGAATATGCACTAAAAAGAGGGCAATTTAAGAGAAATAGAAGTTGGTAACACATATCTGAAAGGTGTTTGAATGCTAAACTAAATTAACAAAAATTTGGATTTCATTTTGCAGGCAAATAGGAGTCATTTAGAATTTTGTGAATACTGAAAAAGCAGTATTTTAGAAAAAGTAATTTGGAAAAAGACGTACAGCATTATTTGGAAAAGGAAACAATGGCAGGTGGTTAGGTGAATACGAAAGAAAATCTAGCTTGAATTGGGACAGGGAGGACGTAGAAAAAAGAACAGAGGAGAAAATTTAATATTTTTGATGATAGATTTGCCCTTTTCCAAATTCCAGATTAAAGCTACCTGTGTTATGTCTTGTGCTATGTTTATAGCTGCAACCTATGTAAGATATAAAAAATGTCTATCAAATAAATATTCCTGGGTAAATGGAGTAACATATGAATAAAAATCCACATTGAATGAACAATTTAAGATTTAAACCATTTATTTATATATATTTTTGGTCATCATCATTTTATTATCATTTTTGTCGCTTGAATTAAAAATAGAACTCATACACAGTGATGTCCAATGATTGATACTACTGAAAATTAAAAATTGGAACGTAGATCCCAGAGTGAATCTACTGAACAAGTACTGTTAGGCTGTGTTTTTGATATTATTTTATTTAAAATTTTTATTAGTGAATCACCGTGAGGTACAGTTACAAACTTATGAACTTTCATGTTTGCATTTTGTTTACATCCCTCTACCAGTGCCCATTCTCCTCCACCAATGTTCCCAGTATCCCTCCCCCCACCCTCACCTCAACACCCACCACCCCACCCTGCCTCTGTGGCAGGGCATTCCCTTTTGTTCTCTCTCTCCTTTTGGTGTTGTGGATAAACCATTTATATTAAGATATGCATGTATCTCAGAGAAAGAAATTAAGAAGGCTTCATATTTTCCAAGTGCAGCTGATTAGGGAAAATATTAGCATTACTGATTGACTTGCTTGGTACCTAGTGAGTACTCAAGGAAGGTAAGCTAATTTATCTATATATTATAATCTTACATACATCAATCTGATAGAAATAATAAAATCCTTAATGTCTCTTTCTTGCCCAATTTCTGTGCCCAAGAGTAGATAAGTGGATACAGAAACTGTGGTTTATATACAGAATGGAATGCTATGCAGCCATACAAAAGATGAAATCATGCAATTTGCCATTACATGGATAGAACTACAGGGTATCCTGCTAAGTGAAGTCAGTCAGAAGGAGATGAACAAATACAGAGTAATCTGTATAATTTTGGGGGATATAAATAAATGTAGGTTATTTAAAAAATAGACAATGGCAACAAACCCTGAAAGTTGGCCTACATAACTCTAGTCTGCCAAGAGGGGTGTTTGGGAAGGGAAATAGGGGACCCTGGAACATTAGTTGCGTAGGGACATTGACATGCTGGTGGTTGGTGAGGTATTGGAACATTTTGTGCATTAAACTATCACTAATTGTTTGTAAATCTTGTTGTCTCAATAAAAATTGGAAAAAGGGTCAGAGAGATAGTGCTGGGATTAAATCACTTGTTTTGCTTGTGGCCAATCATGATTCAATCCCTGGCACCACATTTGAACGCTGGAGTAACACAGGCTCAGGAATGACCTTTGAGCATAGAGCTAGGAGGAAGCCCTGAGAACAGCTGGGTGTGGTCCCCAAACAAATAATAATAACAGAACACTTAGAAAACAAAGAAATAGCAAAATTCCATTTAACTTCACTTGTAAATAATATTAATAGAGAAATTGCACACAACTATTTGATGAAGTCATTGAGCATGAATTTCAGATCAGATCAACTGATGACATCTACTAAGTGAAAACTAATGTTTAGTATGTTTCATAACTAACACATGCAGAACAATTGAATTAGATGATCAATTTAAAAATTCTAATAAATTAATATAGAGAAAATGATAAATCAGTGGTAACTAAGACTAAGGCTATCAATTTTGGCTGCTCCTTGAAACACGGATGGGATTTTGAAAAGCTAATGCCTATGTCATGATTTAAATGATTATGAAATGACTGTGGCATTTTGAATTTAAAAAATACAGATGATTCTAATGTGCAGTCAAGGGTAGGTGAAAGGTTGGTGGAAACCAGACAATAAAGGTTCATGAAGTGATACAATGAGATATTCTTATCACCACCTAGGAAGATTTCTTGCCTAAAACATATTTAACCTAAATCATTCAAGCCTCTAGATATTTCCACTGGTTTATAAGAAATTGCAGTCTTATAGAAATAATAAATAACATTGTAAGGAGGCATCTGTAGGTATGTGTTGCTCAGAAATTAAATGGGGATAAATAACTTCAATAGTATCAATAGGAAGCAATTAACAAAATCTCAAATATGAGACATTCTCTGATACAATGATTACTCAGTTTCTCTATTAATGGCATGTTAACACTGCTAGCACTGTCATCCGGTTGTTCATCGATTTGCTTGAGAAGGCACCAGTAACGTCTCCATTGTGAGACTTGTTACTGTTTTTGGCATATCAAATACACCCTGGGTAGCCTGCCAGGCTCTGCCATGTGGGCAGGATACTCTCACTAGCTTGCCAGGCTCTCTGAGAGGGATGGAGGAATCGAACCCAGGTCGGGGACGTGTGAGGCAAATGCCCTACCCACTGTGCTATTGCTCCAGCCCAATGGCATGCTAAAATAAATAAAAAGGAAGTTGGGAACTGGTGTGTAGGTCCTGCTGGATTCCATGTCAAAGCTTTCTTTTCCCCTCCACATATTCTTTCTACCTTTTTCTCGTGTCTGCGAAGTTGAACTTCTTGGATTATCCCTTTGGACTATCTTGCCCTTTGGCTTTTGTTTGTGCCACATCTGGTGATGCTCAGGGCTTACTCCTCGCTCTATGCATCGATCACTCCTGGTGATGCTTGGGGAAACATATGCGTTGCTTGGGATCAAACCTGAGGGACAGTGTGCAGGGCAAGCATTTTATCTTACGTGCTGTACTATCTCTCTGGTTGCATTCTGGCTGGATTTAACAGTGGAATCAGAGGGAGAAAAAAAGATGGTCTGGGAATTTATACCCCTAGTTTCTTTTCTGTAGGATCCGCTAAGGTGGCTGGATCTCTGATGGAAGAAGACACGTAGCCCTCAATCAGGCTTCTCTACACCATTTTCTTCTAGGATGAGAAACCTAGACCTAGTGTTCCTTACTCCCTCACACTTAGGGCCAGTAACAATGCTGCTGCTTCGAGCCAAAGATCTCTGCACTCTGTTCTGTAATTCCCCACAATTGGGTGCAAGTAAGGGAAAAGATTTATAAACTTGCTTCTTACCAAAAGTAGCTTCCCTGGTTATTTGTTTTATAGTATTTCTAAATACCTGAACCCCTAGTTAGTTCCTATCAGCCTTGTTTCTTTGTTTCATAGAGTTCAGATATTTCTTTTTTGCTTTTTGGGTCAGACCTGGAAATGCACAGGAGTTACTCCTGGATCTGCATTCAGGAATTACTCCTGGTGGTGCTCCTGGTGGTGGGATGTTGGGAATCGAACCTGGGTCGGCTGCATGCAAGGCAAATGCCCTACCCGCTGTGCTATGGCCCCAGCCCCGGTCCAGAGATTTTGAACTTTGCCACTGGAGAAAATTTTTTGTAGGGAGTCTAAATGACATCAGAATCAAGGTAACTGTATGATTGCTAAAGTCAGAGAGGCATGTTTTGTAAGCACTTTAGAGTTTGTTTCATTTTGTATCTGATCACGACATTGAAAAATACCAAGCATTAAAACTCCCTGTGGATAATATTTCTTTGGAATTTGTCCCAGGCTTCAGTAAAAGGTCATGAATATAGGAATTTATATGTTTAGGAATTGTTTTAAACATGCTGCATTGAAGAGCTGGGTGATGGGTAAGAAAACATATGTGTGGGATGGATGAAACAGATTATCAAAATGTTACCAATTCAATCAGGATGATGGGTATAGAAGGCTTAATTATACTCTTTTCTGAACTGAGGGATATTGGAAACTTCTACAGTAGAGAGTTAAATCTCTTACATTTTTGAGATGAGAACTAATTTGTGCTTTTTCAGTAGAGACACCCAACCTGAATTTACAGCAAATAAAGATTTTAAGGGGTGTATTTAAAGCAGAGTAACAAAAATATTTTTCTACACTTTCTTTTCTGCAGTGACAAATTGATGAGAAAGCCGCATATGCATGCTGGATGTAATTGTCCACCTTTCCATATTCAGATGTATACCAAATTAATTCCGCAAACCTGCCGGTGAACACCTGCAAAGACAGGCCCAGATGGGCTTGGATTTCCATGGTCTGCAGCTTGTGTGCTATTCAGAGTCAGTCTGCACCCTCAGTGACAAACCTGTTCCTGCCTGGAGCTTACTTCTTGTTTTGTTTTGGCTTTTACCGGTAATAGATACTAGTAATGGAGCAAATTTATGCATAAAAATTGTCATTATAATCCTTGCAGGAGATTTAGTTGCTCCTGGGGCATATCAGGAAGCAAACATAATTTCTTTTGCAACAAACTGTGCCCTAACCAAAGGAAGCAAGGTGCTGGATTGGTTCTGCTTCACTGGCATGTATGCTTCTCAAACACCATAGATGAGAGACTTTTGCAGAGGTATTTGAGAGGAATGAATATAAATGGAAGACGTACATATCTTGCCACTACAATAATCGTTGTTTCACACAATAAGGAAATAAGGAAAGGAAAATAAGGCAAATCTGAGTGTAAAGAATTCTATGATATTCTCAAAATAAAACAAAAGAAAAATCAGAAGTCCAAGTATAATGTCTACACGTGAAGGTTTCTTTCTTTTCTTAGAATAACAGAAGCGCCACTGACATAAACGTATTTCTTGGCATAATGTTCCTTCTCCACCCCCACTTCTCTAAGCTTGTTTTATTGACATTACTATTAATTGATGGTTACTAGGGATTACCACAAGGCAGGCACATTAAAAAGGAAGAGTTGAAGCTTGTTTATGAAAAAGAAAAATGCTGCTTTTAAATTGAAGTTGAACTCCCAAAATTTAAATAGTATTGTCAACTAATGGTAAATGAATAAAATTTTATGTAATATGAATAGTAGTAATAATATAGAAATTTCAATTTATTAAAACAAATTCACCATCACAAGAATTTCAATTCACAAAGATAGAAGTTGTACTTACTACAACTACAATGTAAATCACAGTAAATATAATACAGGTTAAAACAAGTTCATTCAACAGTGCATTAAAATGCTTACTCTCCTGGAGTGTATCTGCAAACCTCTATATCTAAATTATTCCTATTTTTCCACTCGAAAAGGTTATCTAGGATATAGGACTGGTGAAGTTAATAGCACTAAAGTTAGAAGCAAGGATTTGAACTCTGACTGTTACTCTTATTGAGTTCTTGGATTTCCCTAAAATGCTGACTCAAATCCCATGAGAAGTAGGGATGGTAATAGGATATTACTGAGAGGATTAAATAACTAAGATGATGTGACTTCAGACCTGCACAAGAAGACATAATCCAGAGACAAAAGGAGAACAACAAACTACTTTACAGAAGTGGCTGCTTAGCTCTTCGCGGAGTAAATCTATCATTTTTATCATTCTAAATAATGTATGGGACAAATTGGGAGTGTCCACATAGCAGACAAACTAATAGGCCAGAGAGATCAATCAGAGCTATCAATATGTCAGACCTAGCAATGGTTCCAGAGACTGATCCTATGAAAAGATCTGCTTTTCTCTCCAAAAGAAATGGACAGTAGCACTGATTTGGGAGTTGCTTTGGCATCAGGAAGTAAGAACTCTCATCAATTCACTTAGTCATTATTTGGAATCAGCAGCTAATTTGAAATTAAGGTTCAATATAAAAATGATGGACATTCAGGTTGACTCTGAATCAGGAATGAAGTCATCAAAATGACTTTGAATGCCCTGCTGTCATTATTAAATTCAAAGGAGAGTTACTATTGAGTCAAATTACACTAAGATCTTAAGTACACACTTGAAATGAATTCCAATTCACATTAATTTCCAAGTGCTGTATTCACTCTGCTGTTTCACATCAGGACCAAGCCATGATTCAGAACCAGCCCACTGATGAATCATCACCCTCTGCTGATGTTTGAATCGAAACGCCCTGCGTGGGTCGATGAGGAGGAGGCAGAGAGGCCAAAACTTCCTTTGGTGTAACACGGAAGAGCCCCAGGGGACTGAATCTAAGTTCCAGGACCCAAGAGAATCACCTGGCGAGCACGTCCCTGATTCTCAGAGAACTCAAATTCAATGGTCCCCTGAATGAATCGTCTTTGTGCCCAAAGGATAAATGAGTCGTTTGCCAAAGTGGATGCTTCCAGGGCAGAGAAAGTTACCACTCCCAAGCTTGATGAATACTGTCATTACGATCCTTGGTGATGAAGAAAGAGAACTGCGGAAGAAAGAACACCTCATGCAACATAGTTGAACGCCCCCACAAGATGATATTCCTTGGTGCTAAAATACGTCTAAACAAGAAACTAGTTTAAGGTTCCTGTAGGATGATTCAAATTGTCACAGATTCCACATTGACATTCCACTTTTCATTTTCCTTCCTTTGCTCTCTTTTCTATTAAACTCTGGTTCTTCTACCCCTGACCAGTGGCCCTGCTCTCCAGGATCATATCTATTATAATAGTGAGCACCTCCAAATTCTATTCCCAGTCTTGCTATATACTTCACATCTTTATATACTGAGAGGCATGTAGCCGATGAGAAATTTCCATTCTTTCATGGATGCCACACTGATGTTAAGACAATTACCTCTACAGAATATCAGGATGAGAGGTATTCCCTGAATCTCTACTGGCAAGAGTGTTTTTGCCATGTTGGAGTTTGTGTTCACACAAAGGCCAAGACATAACATCTGTTTATAGGAAATTGAACCCTGGAAAGAGTTTTCCAGCTTCTAGCATGAATGGATGTTTGTGGTTGAGGTTCCAGTTTTTAATTAGTAGAGGGCACATATCGATATTTGGAGCTTTGGTGGATCACTATGTATTTTATCCTCTGTATAAGCACACAGCAGGGTATTGAGTTCACACAGATAGCTGATAGACTATTTCTCTATGTACAATTGAAACACAGTTCATCATTGAGGTGATAATAGAAAAGCAACTTCCCCATTACAGAAACTAAACCAGCTCTACAGTATATTTATAGATCACAAAATAAAGAAGCTTGGGTCAATAATTTGTTATGGTTTCATGAGAACTGCCTGATGCTGCATCACAAGCAACCCTGGAAGTTGGTTTATATTATTTATTGATGTTCACAAGACAGTGGCTGAGTGAGGGGTTGGCTTAACTAGGCTGGACTCTTCACAGGAGACTTGGGTCCACGTGTCTCTCATCCTCACACGTGTTCTTATGAGAAGGCAGCAAGCAAAATCATGCAAGACTCTTAAGGTTGATACTTTAACCACAACTATCTTGATACTTCATCCAAATTCCTTTAACCAAAGTACATCACATGGTCTAACTCAAAGCAGGGGCAGCATTATAAACTATGCCTTTTCTGAGAAATTGCAAATTCACATGACAGAAATATGATACTGGAAAGGTGAAAAACTTGAACACATAATGTACTTTATCACAATCACAAATTCTGAGAATACGGGCAATTTGGCTATAGAAGAGTACTGGTTGATGTTAAAAGAAGGGCAAATTTTGGATGACATCAGTTGCAAGGTACTTTATCCAAATGCTGACTCATTATTAGGAACTTACTATTTCCCAAAGGGTCAAGATGATTCAAACTAAAACTTATCTTGCTCAAGCAAATACGTTTTGAAGGAGAATGATGAGGTATTTTGTTTTGTTATATACAGTGTATATATTTACAAAATAAATTTACTTACTTGTCCAGAGAGGTGGGTTTAGTTTGCAATCTCAAACTTTAAGTTTCAATTGGAAAATTAATTATAAAGGCTTTTTATGAGTTCTAACATTTTTTTCTTTTTGGATCACACCCGGTGATGCACAGGGGTTACTCCTGGCTCTGCACTCAGGAATTACCCCTGGCTGTGCTCAGGGGACCATATGGGATGCTTGGAATCGAACCCGGGTCGGCCGCGTGCAAGGCAAACGCCCTACCCGCTGTGCTATTGCTCCAGCCCTGAGTTCTAACTTTTTAATTTCATCAGAAACACATGATAATAAAAAAAGAGATTGGAATGTTTTTATTGATCTTTGCTAAGTTAATGAGGCCAATTTTCCTCATGCACATCCAAATTAACAAAAAAAGTTTGTTTCTTGAATATAAAATTCTCCTCAGCCTATACTTGATGATATACAGAACTTTCTGTTGAAGAAAGTAACAACACCCCCCAAAAATACTATACTTGATGTTTTTTAATTTCATAAGATTAAATATGAAACAAACTCATAGCTCTTTCAGAAACATCTTGTGTTGGCTTTGACAATTATATAGTTACCTTGCTTCAGGTGGAAGTAAGACTTTTATAAATATCAAAGAAAAAATTTTCCTCATGCTCAAATTTAGAAGCGTTAGGCTCTATGTGAAATAAATGAAACAGGGTCTATAATGGTTTGGGTTTGGATATTTAGAAATACAAGACAAATTACCAGGGAAACTTTTCTGTCAGAACGTGTTTATAAAGCATTTGCCTCATTTGTACACATTACACAAAATATATTTCAGTTCCAGCAGTATCTGTGTTCTTCCCTTGAGAAGGATGTTTTCTGCAATAGCACACAAATTTCAGGTAATAGTAAAGGAATATCAAAGTCAGCTTTTAACAGAAAAACAAGCCAAAATACCCACCTACTCAAGCTCTTCCCAGAGCTCTTTAGTTCAGGAAGATACACGACTGCAATAAGAAATTGTTGTACTAAATATCCTACTTATTTTACATCTAGAGTCAAGCCCAGGGAGACAGCTAATGGCATCTAAAAATGGTCATTTTTTCAGAGCTTTGGTGTCAATTACTGATAATATACAGGAAACAGTGACATCAAAGACCCAGTGACAGCACAAACAGCACCTGGCCAGGGCCTGTGCATGAGCTCTGATGTTTATTACAGTTATATTTGGTTCATTTGATTAAAAATCTTGGTATCATCAGCCAGCAGGGAGAATTAAAAGCAGCCAGGTTTTTTTTAGTTCAATATCTAAAGATCTATTCCCATGAATGTATCCATGAGTGATGAGGCAAACAATGATTAAAATTCATGAGAGGTTCATACAACCTTGTGGAGATGCAGAAAGAATGATGGTCTTGGAACTGGAAGCACCGCTAATAACAGCTAGCATTTAATTAATGTGTGTGTTGGTGCCTGGAACTGTGCTGAGCACTCTTGAATATTAATATGCTTCATTTGCCCAATAACCCTAAGATGTAGGTGCTGATGTCACCCCCACCCCCATGTTATAGATGAGACAGAGAAATGTCGAGAAACTGATTCATAAACACAGTTAGTAAATGGCATGCCAGCATCCACCTCCAGAGTACAGCTCCTTCCCTATTACATTCCAATGTGAAACACGCTGGAGTGTAGTCTTGATATTTTCCTAGCTAGAAGTGTGTCCTTTAAAAAAACATTTATCTTCTCGGCACACCTTGGTTTTCAAAGAAATGAAGTAGTTGAACTAGATTGCCAGTACACAAACTTGATTACAAGTTTGATCTCTATAAGGTAATGTGTTGAATTTATTCAAGTACTTTATATCCAGCATTTCATTTGATTCTTTTAACAATAGCCTGATATCACTAAGGAGATGAGGAATGCCTGAGGAGGGAAATTAAGGTTTAAAACATTTAGTAACTGACTTAGATTATAAAGCTCATTGGTATTAGTGAGACTTGAGCTCAAGCATATCTATCTGCCAGTCCTGGGTTGTGCATCCTGGCTAACTTATTCTCATCCTTTATTGACCTAGGATAGCCCTCCACATTTCTAGTTTCAGATTTTCCTCCAATCTTTCCTGCACATTATTTCTTAAGCATATTTTTTAGAATGTACATCTAACTTCCAGCTTGGAACGTGACATTATGTCTTCAGAGCTTTCTAGATATTTCATACTCATCACTCCAGCACCTGAGACACATGACCAACTACTTGTCTAGTCTTACTTCTTGGTACAGCAACATGTGTTATACAAACTCACGTCTGTAGTTTCATAAACACTGGTGTTTCTTCCCAGAATGTTCATTTCCTATTTTGTTCCTATCGCTTGACTCCTGCTCTTTATAAGCTTGGCTCAAGCAACTTTTCTGTCTTAAAGACTCCTCTGGCTTCTTTGGGGACTGTAGTAGGACACCCATGTTTGTTCCCACAGACTCATGGTCCTCTTTAAGAAATCTGATTTGAGAGTTCACTTCCCTCTGAAGTGCTTTCTAACCCCCCAGTATAGAATTGATCTGTCTGAATGGAGAGAGAACTGGAGAGGAGAAGGTAGAACGGAGAGGCAGAAATATGTGTTTAGGGTTCACCACGTCTGCTTGCTATACTGGGATCCCAGCCCCATCCTTTAAGCTCGAGATCACAGTAATAGCTTCCTGTCTGCTTCCTCTATATATGACCTAGAGGCTCCTTCTGACCCAAAGGCCACAGTGATTCTTTTAAATGTAAGGCAGACCACGTGACTCCTCTGTTCAAAGCGCTGCTTTGAACTCAACACCTTCACTGTCAAAATTCATGTTAGCACTTCTCAGACTTTTATGTGAATGCCAATTACATGTAGTTAGTTAAAATGCAGACCGTGACCCAGTAGATTTGGAGCAGAGCCTGAGATTTTGTATTTTTTATGAGTCTGCAGGTGAAGCTGACACTGCTGATCCTCTGAGTCCTCTCTGAGTAGTAAGACTCACCAGGACTTGTCTTTTTTCTTTAAGCCTTTGATCACCTATCCTCCTATTCTCCTTCTTGCTCTCTCTACTCCAGGTCTACTGGCCTCCCTGCTGTTCAAAGAATACACCAGAAATTTTTATCTTGCTCTAGGGCCTGAGCACTACCTATTCCTTTTCTCTGAAAAGCTCTTGTCCCAGATATCCACTTTACCATGTGCTTTTCAATGAGCTTCTCAAAACTCATCTTTTCAATGAGCTCCACCCTGACTAATATCACAACTTGCCTTATGCTTCTCCCTATAGTGTCCTAACTCCTGACACTCTTTTGTCTTGCATTTCCACTTTTATTTTGCATTGCTTTTATACGTTTTAACATACATTATAATTTACTTATGTCTTATATTTATTATTTTATTATCTAGCTCCTCCATAATTCCACAAAGCCAGTTAACCAAGAAACTGTGTTGTGTTCACTGATATACTCTAAGCATCTAGATCTAAAATTAAATCTAAATCTAAGCATCTAGCAAAAAATTGCTATTTGAATTTTGTGTTGAAATGTGGTAGATGAATGAAAAGAAGAAATTAAGAAAATGAGTGCTGAATCTCCCATGTCTGGGTTAAGAAGTCTGGGGTCTTCTCATAATGGAGGTGAGCAGATTTCCTCCCATATCCCCCACACCAAATAAAACCATCAGAAGGACCAGAAACTACTGTCCACACCTGACATTTTCCAGGATCAAAACACCTCAGCTTCACAACTGAACCTTATCAAGCTGCCAAGTCATCAAATAGTTCCAGCTCCTGGAATGTGCAGCCACATATGACACCACCAAATTTTATAATACTGAATGCCCAATATAAACACAGCAAATTTGATGATAAAGCTACATAGAAGACCACCAAGTTCAATGAGTGAGAACAACATAGCACCAGCAAGCTCAGAGGATGTCTCAGACAATAACTTTAGTAACACAATTGTGAGAGAGGACAATTATCACAAACTGCCTTTTGTTGAACTATTTTCTGATAACTTCTTGATGTAACAAGCAATATAAATTATTTTGGGCCTACTAGGGGCCAGATGGGGGTGATGCCAGTGTGTGCAATCAAAATAATGAACAATGAAACCAAGTGTGTGACACCACAGCTAATGTGTGCTACCTCAGAGAGCCAGCATGTGTGTACAACATGCTACCTCACAGATCCAGCATGCATATATAATCCCATCCATCCCAGCAATAACCCCCATTACAAATGGACTTATTGAGGAAAGAGTAATTTCTGTTTTAGTTTGTGTTGTAACAATGAGTACAAAATAAACTGTTTTGTTTCTGCTAAGGGGGCAGGCTGGGGTGGATAGGTGGGAAACTGGGGGCATTGGTGGAGAGAAGGTCAAGCTGTTGGTGGGATTGGTGCTGGAACATTGAATGACTAAAACATATTATGAACAACCCTGTAAATCATAGCATTTAAATAAAGCTTAAAATAATCACATAAATGGGGGCTGGAGCAATAGTACAGCGGGTAGGGCGTTTGCCTTGCACGCGGCCGACCCGGGTTCGATTCCCAGCATCCCATATGGTCCCCTGAGCACCGCCAGGGGTAATTCCTGAGTGCAGAGCCAGGAGCAACCCCTGTGCATTGCCGGGTGTGACCCAAAAAGCAAAAAAAAAGTAATCACATAAAGCAAATATGTCCTTCGCTGAGTATAGTTTTACAAATGCATTTTGCTTGATGCTTGGCATTATTGTTGTAATTGCTTGGCATATTCCAAGATATTTTCTTCATCAAGATGCACCAAAGCACACTGTTCTTGATGCATTTAATGTCTCATTTTATTCAAATGACTTGAAGAATGTTATCTTCTAATAAAACTGTCATCATCTTTGAAGATACATTTTGGGAAAAGGAAAAAATTATGTTTGCAATTTCTGTCTTCCATCTTACCCATGACTCAGACAGGTAAGTGCTGTTTCTGAATACCATGATTCTCAATTTAGTAAAGCAATCAGGTATGTCTCTGATAATGGCAGAAGTTGAATCCCTTTTAATTCTACCACTTTATCCTCCTTCTCTCTTGATTTTCCTCAATACTCCTACATTACTAAGCTATACCAGGCATTGTTTGATTGACAGTACAGTCAGCGTTTTTATAAAAGTAAGAAGATTATAGCATGGAATAATGACACAAACGAACTTCATCATTGATTTAGCTCTTGAGTTGATCTTGTACACTGTGCATGGAGATCAATAAATTGCCTGGATCTTAATTGGATTTTCTACTTATTCATCGTCAAATATCTTAAAGATTCGGTTGAACAATAAGACATTGATGATAGTCAATCATTTCTATGTACAAAAATAGAACCTTCATATGGCTCAATTTAAATATACTAATTCCTACGTACCTCCACTTAGAGAACAATAATTCCTTTAAAAAGAAGCAGTCTTGTCAGTTGCAAAACAAAAAATCTTTCTGGAAAATAGGGCACTTAACTGGTGAAAAGCAATAACTCTTGCTGTTATTTGCACACATTTGCCCCATTCTAATCATCATGGGATCTCTGAGCAAGCTAGGGCTGGAAAAGAAGTCTAGCAGACAGCAATGTAAGGTCCTCGGGAGCTTCTGATGAAAATGCATACTGGAAAGAAAATTATCTCCTAAGCTACTCAGAGAAATGAATCCATATATTCTTTCCCCCAAACAATCCTAACAATCTTAGAGATTTCCTCACTTTAGTTTCATGTTTGCCTATTTAGATCTTTAGCCCTCTGCTAAGGAATCTGTGTTAATGCTGACCTAGGGCCATCATCCTATCCAGACAAGTAGACAAGGAGTTATACTGCTTGAGATTATGTTTTGAGGGAATTTATTTTCTTCACCACCCTTTTAAAACCAACTTTGAATGAAATAATATTCTGGTTATCTACCATGGTTTCAAAATAATCTCAAATGCAGTAGTATAAAACAATTATTCTGCTCATGTATTATCTCTGTCAAGAATTCAGATGGGTATAGGTGACATGGCATCACATTGTGGTCTTAGCTGGAACACCCAAAAGATGGGGTTGACTTCACAGTTGGGGTCTGGAATCATATGAGGACCTCATTACTTAACTTTCCTGGTATTTACTGCTGGTGGGAACTAATTTTTAAACTTTATTTAAGAACTTTGATTTACAAAGTTATTGATAGTAGAATTTTAGAAATACTGTGTTCTAGGCACCAGAGTGATAGTACAGTGGGAAGGGTGCTTGCTTCGCATGCAGCCAAAGTGGGTTTGAACCTGTCACTTCATATGTTCTCCCAGCAGGGATCCCTGAACACAGAGCCAGGAGTAAATCCTGAGCACCACTGTTTGTGGTCCCCAAAATCCCCAAATGTAATGTTTTATCACCAATCCTACTGCCAGTGTCAACTTCCCTCCACCAGTGCTTCCAAATTTCCTCTCATCTAGTGAGGACTTAATTTTGGTTTTCACTGGAGCATCTACATATGGCCCCTCCTAGTGGCAATATGTAAGCAAGACTGGGATTGTTTACAGCTTGAATAACTTACGAAAACTGGGTTGAAATGGTTTCAGCTATTATGATCTAGCCTCAAGAGGTCACAAAGCATCATTACTGATGCAGTAACCTAAGGGAACATAATTTCCTTTTCTCTCAATGGAAGGAGTGTCAAAAGAACATTCTAAGAGAACTGTGTTTGATGGTGATATTGTTGCTCATAAATGCTAACTTATTGTTAGGCAGCCCCAGGCCATTCTACTGAAAGTAAATTGTTTAAATAATTATCAAAAATTATTTTTTTGTTTTGTTTTACTTGGGTGACACCTGGCTCTGTGATCAGGAATGACTCCTGGTGGGGTTTGGGAGACCCTATGGGGTTCCAGGGATTGAACACCCATCTGGTGCATGGAAGGCAAGTACCTTGCCAATCTCGCTATCTTTTCAGCCCTGTAATGAATGATTTTTAATGTTCTGAACACTTTTTAGGCACCATGGAATGATTTCATAACTTTTTATTGAAACTTCTGGCATTTGAGTTCATCTTTCAAAACTGGAGTGAATTTTACTCTTTTTACAATTTATAGTTTTTTCATGGTAGTATGTAAAGTGTAGATCTGTCAGCTAGAAAAGTGGCCTCCTGTCAAAGAAAATTGGATTTTATTTCCACTGAACTTACCACAACTAGCTACAATGATTATTGATGTGCAACACCCATGAATGGGCCTCATTCCCCTGACCCTCGAAGAGCCCCCAATACAGCAGGGTTAAGAAGGACAAACAAGGAAAGGCTGATAAAATCTCAGGGCCGAACTAGGCTGCCAAAATGAAGCAGGACTAAAATGACTGTTTGCACTTTAAAGCATGTATACAGGCATTGGAAGCATCCATTGAGGACCTGATGGTGCACGTGCGGAAGATTAAGTATGATGTCATTGGATTGATGGAAATGAGAAGGCATTGAACACATCGTGCTGTTTTCGACACTAGAGAAGAACTTACTACAGTAGAGGTGTTAGTGGTGTCGCTGTCCTTGTCAACACGAACTTAGCCATTAGCATTGATTCACTCAAATGCCTAACAACCCTAATCAGATGCTTATATTTGAATAGATGTGGCTCATTGCCGGCAGTTTCTATCTTTGTCATCTACACGCCAACATCCAACTACGATGAAGAAGAAATTGAGAAGTTTTACGTGGAGCTGGAGAAGTTCTATAAAGAAGACCATACCTTCTACAAGCTCACTGTCAGTGATTTTAATGCTAAGATAGGACCTAGAAGGTTACCCAAATAACTCTACATTGGGACCACGGCCTAGAATGGAATGAACAGGGTGAGAGACTGAGTTCATCATGTTGACCAAGACCATCCATGGTAACTTGCAGTTCCAGAAGGCCGAATCTAAACGCTGGATATGGGAGTCTCTGGGTGGACAGTTCCACAATGAAATTGACCACATTATATTTAATCGACAGTTTTGCCTGACCGATGTTGCTGTTGTCCCAAAATTCCAAATGGGATCAGACTACCATCTCTTTTGTGCAAAATTATACTTCACAGATCAGGGAGAAAGGGCTGCAAAGTTTAAGAAGGGAATTCCCAGAACGACCACCAACTGGGAGCTCTTTGACACTATTGCAGCAATATGGGAAGATCCCATAGTTGACAACATCACTGAGAAATATGATTGACTGGTTCAGCACCTCCATGATTGTGCGAGGAACACCGAGAGAGAGAAAGACACAAAAAGACGCCTGTCTTCAGAAACTCTCGAGCTCATTTGCTAACATGGTTTGGCATGAGCCTCAGGCAATCTCAAGCTAATGTCCGAGATTGCAAAGCTGTGCAGGGAAGCGATAAAGAAAGACCTCAAAGAGAGAAGAGCAGCTGTGTTGGCCAATGCAGCAGAAGCCAGGAAAAGTATTCGGAAAGCCTGCCTATCCTTCGCCAACTATAAGATCAAGATGACTGCCCTCCAACATCCTGATGGATCTATCACATCTTCCAGAAGGGCAATGGAGAAGATTATCCATGACTTCTACTTGAATCTCTTCGACAGCCACGTCCACCTGCCCACATACCAAATTCTGCAGGATTGATATGTCATTCCCAGCTTTCTCCCTTCTGAAATTCAACATGCCATTTTGTCAGTAAAGAAGTGTACAGCACCCAGTCCAGACAAGGTCAGACCTGAACACCTGAAGAATCTGCCGCCAGTACTCATCAATCCACTGGCTTGGCTCTTCACACACTACCTGTCTGAATGCAAGGTTCTGTCCCAGTGGAAAACCAGCAGGACTGTCCTGTTGTACAAAAAGGGAGACATCCACAACATTGGCAACTATCGCCCGATCTGCCTGTTGTCCATCGTCTACAAGTTATTCACTCGAGTCATCCTGAATAGGGTTGGCAGAACACTAGATGAAGGACAACCATGCGAGCAAGCCGGGTTCTGAAAAGGATTCAGCACGATCGACGATATCCACATGGTGACCAAGCTCATTGAGGTTTCATGAGAGTTCAACATGCTGCTCTGTCTAACGTTCATTGATTTAAAGGCCTTTGATTCTGTTGAAACTGAAGTGGTCATCGAAGCCCTAGCCAAACAGATGTTCAAACTCAATATATCAGGATCCTCTGTGAGCTGTATTACGGATTCACCACCAGGACCTCACCATTCTACAAAGTGATCATCAACATACATAAAGAGAGGGGTTCAGCAGGGCAAGACCATTTCACTGAAACTCTTCAGGGCCACCCTCAAGAACATTATGCGATAACTGGAATGGGAAGGAATGGGAGTGAAGACAGATGGTCAGCAACTACACCACTTCCGCTTCACTGATGACATTGTTCTCATAACACCAAATATCAGCCAAGTGGCACAAATGCTGGCTGACTTCAACCGTGATTGTGGAAAGGTCGGACTTCATCTGAATCTCATGAAGACAATGTTCACAAGAAATGGACTAGTTCCTGATGTTCTATTTGCCCTCAATGGAACAAACATCTCTGAACGCAGCAGTTATGTGTACCTAAGTTGAAAACTCAACATGACAAATGACCTGGCAGCTGAACTGTGCAGGAGGAAGAGAGAGGCATGGAATGCCTTCAAGAGCATCGAAGAAGTGGTTAAGAGGACAGAACACCTCTGGCTCCGGGCACATCTTTTCTACTCAACCATTTTTCCTGTATTAACATATACCTCAGAGACTTGGGCATATGAAAACAGGATGAGAACACTATTTGGGTATCCCAAAGAGGAATCAAAAGAGCTATGCTTGGAGTATCACGTTTCACTCAAGTGAGAGAAGGAACCCGGAGTTCCGACCTCCGTTGATGATCAAGAATGAGGGATGCTGTCTCCTTTGCCAAGGCATCAAAAATCAGATGTGCTGGACACGTAATGAGATTTAGAGATGACTGCTGGACTGGAGCTGTTACCAACTGGATTCCACAGGACGTCAAAAGACTGTGTGGCTGTCCACCTATGAGATGGTCAGATTTCTCTGTCAAGACCCTCAATGAATGGTTTGAGGCTCGTCGTGTTCCTGGAGCGAGCAGATGCCATTGGGCTACACTAGCACATGACAGGGATGAATGGAGACATTACTGGTGCCCACTCGAACAAATCAACAAACAATGGAATGACAAGTGATACAAGTGAATGTCCATGAAAATTATATGACGACCAATGTTTACATATAGTTTTTTGATTTTTCTTAAATCCAGAAAGGGATTTCTATTTATTGTGTACCAGTAAGGAAAACATCAGATCGAACTGCCTTCAGGCCAGCAATATAAGCAACTATAGCTTGCCCTTGCGTTCACATTGTAGTTGCACATGCTTTGTGTTACAACTATAATCCAAACAGTAAACATTATATAATACTGGCCACAGAATGTCAAACATGGCTAAAAAAGTCTTTACTTTCATTTTACTTTGATTTTTTTCATTTTTGATTTTTTTCATTTACTTTGATTTTTTTCTAATAAATATTTAACTATAAAATAATGTGCAAAGAGGGGCTGGAGTGATAGCACAGCAGGTAGGGCGTTTGCTTTGCACATGGCCGACCCAGGTTCGATTCCCAGCATCCCATATGGTCCCCTGAGCACAGCCAGGGGTAATTCCTAAGTGCAGAGCCAGGAGTGACCCCTAAGCATTGCTGGGTGTGACCCAAAAAGCAAAAAAAAAAGTGTGCAAAGATAGCAGAACATGTTAAATAAGCACTGAGAGTTGAAAATTAAAAGGATAAAAATCAAAATGCAGACAAAAATTGCTTTTTAAGTGTCTTTAAGATTTTTGTAATCATCCTACATTATACAGAAATTATAAAAACATGAATCAGATATTGCAAATATTAATTCCTACCCTAATTTGCTTTTTTGACCATTTAGAGCTAGAGGCAAATGTAACAGAGCATTTCGAACTAATAGCAGGAATAAGTGAGTGAGGATGAATTGTAAATAAAAATCAAAATAAAAGTAGTGTGTGAAGACTCACTTTCTCAAATTTTGGGAGAGAAAATGGATAAAGATGCCATAAGATGAGACACTTCAAGGCTTTAGGAGATGGCTTAAAGAGCCAGAGCACACGCTCTGTATGCAGGATTCCTGGATTCCTCCCACCACATGACCCTCTGACACTCTCTTTGCCCTTGCAAGCTGTGACCTTAAAACAAGAAACCTAATATGGGACTAATACCCTAGCACAGTAGAAACAAGGACTAGGAGGATTGGTCCATACTTGGAAGCCTGCCTCAAATGCTGGGGGAGAAGGCCGCTGGGATAGAGAAGGGACCACCGTGACAAAGATAGTTAGAAATGATCACTCTGGATAAGAACTGCACGCTGAAAGGAGGTAAAGGAGCAAACATGGTAAGCCCTCAGTATCTGTATTGCAGACCATCATGCCCAAAAGGAGAGATGAAGAGAAATGGAGAGGGAGAGAGGGGAGAAGAGAGGGGGAGGGACAGGGGGAGGGAGAGGGGAAGTGTCTCCCATAGAGGCAGCAGGTGGGTGGGGCAGGGGAGTGGTGGGCAGGAAACTGGGGATATTGGTGGTGAGAAATGTGCACTGGTAGAGGCATGGGTATCTATATAAATAGTTTATATTTAGAGATAAATATAAACTATAAATAGCTTTTGTAACTCTATCTCAAGGTGATTCAAAAAAAGAAATGTTTAAATATCTGTGAGCACACCTATGCTGTAATTTCTGTAAGGGAAACACCTTGTCTTATTTAATATCTATCTTCTTTCTATAAATATTTCTTTATTTAATGGTATATCAGATTACCAATGTTTGAATAAAACAAACTTGGAATATCTAGTTAAATTTTTTAATTAACTTGTGTCTTTGACTATTGTGTTCAACTCAAAGATTTTCAACTGGTTTATATTTTTCCAATTTACCTGAATAATGTTAGGCAAAATTACAACACAAAAAATGTACTGTGAGATGCAATTCCTGGTTTTTATATACTGCATTTGAGGAGAAAACTTGTGAAAAAAAATTTTTAAGACTTAAATAATAGATCAAGGCAACAATGAGAGATCTGTCACAAGTTTTATAATTAATATTGAATTAACTGTAGCCTGATATATTGGGCAATGTTTAACTATTCCAATGTAAAACATCAAAATAAAGATAAAACATAATAAATATCCTTTTGAAAATACAAACAAAGTGTAAGGCTTGTAGGAAACTTAGGGATTTTTACCCTAAGAACCAAACATGAAGAGGAAAAAATGAAAAAGATTTATAGGGAGGATTGCAAATTCTTGCTGCTTAGGCTTGCTGGAGTAGGTTTTTTTTTTTGATTCTTAGGGGATTCGATTTTAACTGCTGAATTGGACAAACATCTATGCTGCAGGCCAGAGGAAAGCAGAGAGGCACTACTGAATAGAATTCTAATCCTCAAAAGGCACAGTAAAAGGGCAGAACAAAATCAAATTTTTACCCACTGCCAACCAAGACAAGCATCGTGTTCTCTGGGTACTCTGTTTGAAAAGTTGAAACTTGAAGTTTTGCTTTCAGGTGCATTTTCAGGTCAGACATATACTCCATTTACAGTTCAATAAACCTCAAATCCATGAAACGAACACAAAATGTATTTTCTACCCAGTGATTCTCCTCCTATTAGAAGCAAATGATGATCTTATCCTGAGAGTCACATCTTCAATCCAGGACATAAGAAATGCAAGTAGATAAAGCCCCACAAGCAATACACAGACTGGCGCTGCCATGAGCAAGAGTGAACCAATCAGAAGTTGAACTGGACCCTCAAGTCCTTCAGATAATTGCGATGATTATGTACTGTGAGTTATGATTAAACATGTGCTTAAAAAGAAAATATGATAAAATAGGAAGATAATATTTTAACCAGAAAAGCTTGCAAAAGAATCAACTGATTTGCTTTGAAATAAAAAATAAATGCAGTCATTAGAATACAAAATCAGTAGGTTAAACCACAGATAAGAGAGTTCTTAAGAACAACTGAGTATAATGGCAGAGCTGAAGAATTACTTTGAGGGTCGGAGTGATAGTACAGTGGATAGTGCGTTTGCCTTGCACGTGGCTGACCCGGGTTTGATCCCCATGATCCCACATGGTTCCAGAGCATGACCAGGAGTAATTCCTGAGTGCAAGCACTGTAGCACTGTAGCACTGTCGTCCCATTGTTCATTGATTTGCTGGAGTGGGCACCAGTAACGTCTCCTGAGTGCAAAGCCAGGAGTAACCCCTGAACATCACCAGATGTGACCAAAAAAGACAAAATAAATTATAAATAAATAAATTAAAAAAACATAGTCCATGTGAATTGCTATCAACAGATACTTTAAAAAAGAATTACTTAGACTGTAACACATTCTGAAAGTATGAGAGCAGTCAATTTAGAGTGGCATAGTCAGAGGGCGCCTTGTGAAAAAGGTAGGATTTTTGTTGAATCTTAAATCCAGATTGTAGGAATGGGTAAGTGAAGGGATTTGGAAGTAGTGGTATGATGTAAGCAATTGTTTCACACACTAAATAAAAAACCTGTTCAGATTACAGTTGCGATCTTTGGTGGACTGGAAAGTCTGCATAGAAAACAGAGATGACATCTGATTATGAGAGGTATGGTCTGTGCCTGAGTCACAAATAAAATGTGATAAATTAATTACCACATGAACACATAAAATTAAAGACAGCAAAGAGAAGAATATTTTCAACTCTTTGCTTAAAAACAGGCATGGAGAAATATTTGAGATCATCTTAATATACGCAGAAGTGAAAAGATGAAGTGGACAGATGGTAGACGCAAAAGTCATACGAAATAGTACAACATACTAGACAACTGGGTTCCTAAAGTGCAAATTGGTAGAGTCAGAACACAGGAAAATTTCCTTGAAATGAATGTAAAAGGAAATATTACAATCAAGAGTTAACTCTTCATATCAGGGGGAAAAGATATAAAACTGCTGATATCCAATGCTGAACTTGACATTAAAAGAAACAAAATTTAGAAGTGCATTTTCATCTTGAAAAAGCAATTTATTTATAAGGTGGGAGAAGATTGTTCCTTCAACTTTCCCACAACTGCACTGGAGTTGCCCAAAATAGCAAATAAAAATACAAGCTTCCCCTTAAAGAAAAAAAATTAAGTACAACATTTGATCAGGATTTTAAAAAAATGTCATTGGTTATCTATCATTCAAATTTACCTTTATGTCATCTATATTATTTGCTCGTCTTAAGCCCCATTTCATGTCAGAAAGCCATAGAAAAAGTCTGCAAAGTTTTGGGGGAAGAATATGACTCTATAGAATTGTTCCCAGACAACTTATAGCAAATTATTAAGGACAACAGAAAGGTGAGGTGCAGTACCATTGTACTTCAAAATCATAAACATTTACTATTGTAACCATGTTGCTTAAACCACACACATACACACACGGTTCAAAAGGCAAACAAGACTTCTCAATGAGGAAATTCTGTGAACGAAGTGGATGATGAGAAGGGGGGAGGGAGAGCAGTAGCTGAGAGATGGAGAGACAGAGAGAGAGAGAGGGAACCAGAGGGAGAGATGGAGAGACAGAGATGGGGTGGGAGAGATAGGAAGAGGGTGAGGGAGACAGAGGGATAGAGGGAGAGACAGAGAAGGGGAAGGAGAGAGGGAGAAGGAGACAGAGGGAGAGAGAGAGACAGAGGGAAAGGGAGACAGAGAGAGAGTGGGGAGGGAGATTAAGTGCAGGATAATTAGCATTGTGAGGGATTGGCCCAGAACAGACCATAGGAATTAGTTTAGCTTTCTCAAGATTCTTCTTACAGGAGCCCACATTGCAGAATAACTTGTTTGTCTGCCCCTGAGCAAGGAACTCGGATACAGGCGCCCCAGCTAGCAAGTCAGACCAGATAACCAGATGCCTCTTAGATGCCTCCTACAAAACCCATGCACTAGACCCATGACTGCCCTAAAACCCAGGACATTCCTGAACATTGATGCAAATGCTGATCTCTAAAACTATAGGCCAAGGAGTGATGTCCTTCTAAATGGATTGGTTAGGAAAGTATGTACCATTACAAATCTATTGGCTATGAAATGCGCGGGCTCTGCTGTAACGGCGGGGAAGGCCTATATAAGATCTCCTTTGGGGAAGCTCGGGACCTTGCCTCGCACATGGGACCTGCGTGTCGCTGTGTGCGCGTGCACGACCCTGGCTAGCCAGCTTAATAAACTACTCGCTTGCTAATTGCATTCCTGCGTGGTCCTTTTCGGTGGTCGGAGATCCAGAACCATGTCCTAACAGCATCAGTTTAAAAGACAGCATGCACAAGATTTTAATCACTAGCTCTCTGTGAAGTATAAGAATATTAAAAAAAAATCTAGTCCATGGGCTGGAGCACAGCAGGTAGGGCATTTGCCTTGCACACAGCCGACCTGGGTTCGATCTCCAGCATCCCATATGGTCCCCCAGAGCATCGCCAGGAGTCATTCCTGAGGGCAGAGCCAGGAACAATCCCTGAAATTTGCCAGGTATGACCAAAAAGAAAAAAATCTAGTCCGATGAATTTCATACTAGGACAAGATACTTCTACACAACCACCACTAGATGGAAGCAAAACCTTTAACAAAATCAATTTTTACCAGAAACTGCTGCAGTGTACACAAGAGCTATCCGTTGTCTCCATATTTGTACAGCCTCGTGCTCACCATCAAATAGCCTCCTTTTTCTCATCAATAACAAGAGTTACAACGAAGCAGTTTATAATAGGTTATGAACTGCATACTAAGCACCGTCTGGAATGAAAAATTTGCAAGACTATTGCTGCAGAATTTAGGAATTATTCATTGAAAATTCTCAAATATCTTCATGGAGTCAAAAGCTTGCCGCTGTCCACCCAATTTACGTACGATGATTCCTGAAAGTTTGTCATGAAAAGATGTAGCTTCCAGCTCTATGCGGAGGGGTTGTTTCTGTCAATGACATACATCTATTATTAGCACAGAATTGACCTTTTCCTCTGTATTGTTTGGGGTGGGGTAGTAGAGGTATTCAGTGACTTAATTACTAGGCTTATTCTCTGAGAGTTTCTGTAGCTCGGCTCCAGACATTATGTTATTCATCGCAGGAAAGGGATTTGTTTCTTTTGTCTGTTTCCAGGGGTCTCACTAGACGGTCCTCACATCACTGACAGCTCCTATGACATCATCATTCTTTTCAATATCTTATTGTCAGCAAACATTCTCAATGTGTGGATGTGCGTAGTTGGAACCCCCCAAGCCTCAGATTTTGATGGGCTACTTACCTGGCACCCTTACTTTTTATCTCTGACAGACTCTTAGCAGCAAGAGATGGACTCTCCCTTGGAGTGACTTGCTCTGTCTTATTCCCCTGACTCTCACCTTTCTACATTTCCTCCTCTCTTATGTGCTCTCTCACACACCCCTTTCTGCTGTTAGAAAATTCAAATTAACTTTCCCCACAATGCATTACCATTCAAAACATATAACAAGAGACCATCCATATAATACAAATTGATCTCAAAAAAGAATCTCTCTCAGCCTAAAACCTCTACTAAGAAACTCTTAGAAACAATAGACTTATACAGTAAAGTTGCAGGCTACAAAATCAATACCCAAAAATCCATGACCTTCATATATGCAAACAATGAGGCAGAGGAAAGGGACATGAAAAAAGCAATCCCATTCACAATCGTGCCCCAGAAAATCAAGTACCTCGGAATCAGCTTAACCAAGGAAGTAAAAGACCTTTACAAAGAAAACTACAAAACGCTACTCCATGAAATCAAAGAGGACATGAGGAAATGGAAACATATCCCCTGCTCGTGGATAGGGAGAATCAATGTTGTCAAAATGGCAATACTCCCTAAAGCATTATACAGATTCAATGCGATCCCTATAAGTATACCCATGACATTCTTCAAAGAAATGGATCAAGCAATCCTAAAATTCATATGGAATAACAAACGTCCAAGGATAGCTAAAACAATTCTTGGGAAAAAGATGATGGGAGGCATCACCCTCCCCAACCTCAATCTTTACTACAAAGCAGTAACAAATAAAACAGCATGGTACTGGAACAAAGGCAGAGCCGTAGACCAATGGAACAGGGTGGAATATCCCTACACACAACCCCAAATGTATGACCATCTAATCTTTGATAAGGGAGCAAGAGATGTGAAGTGGAGCAAGGAAAGCCTCTTTAACAAATGGTGCTGGCACAACTGGACAACCACATGCAAAAAAATGGGTTTAGACCTTGACCTGACACCATGCACAAAAGTCAGATCAAAATGGATTAAAGACCTCAACATTAGACCACAAACCATAAGGTACATTGAAGACAAGGTTGGCGAAACCCTCCACGATATTGAAGATAAAGGTATCTTCAAAGGTGACAGGGAACTAAGCAATCTAGTAAAAACAGAGATAAACAAATGGGACTACATTAAACTAAAAAGCTTCTGCACCGCAAGAGATACAGTGACCAGAATCCAAAGACTATCCACAGAATGGGAAAGGATATTTACACAATACCCATCAGATAAGGGGTTGATATCAATGGTATATAAAGCACTGGTTGAACTCTACAAGAAGAAAACATCCAACCCCATCAAAAAATGGGGCGAAGAAATGAACAGAAACTTTACCAAGGAAGAAATACGAATGGCCAAAAGGCACATGAAAAAGTGCTCTGCATCACTAATCATCAGAGAGATGCAGATCAAAACAACCATGAGATACCACCTCACACCACAGAGACTGGCACACATCCAAAAGAACAAAAGCAACCACTGTTGGAGAGGATGTGGGGAGAAAGGGACCCTTCTACACTGCTGGTGGGAATGCCGGCTAGTTCAGCCCTTTTGGAAAACAGTATGGACGATTCTCAGAAAACTAGAGGTTGAGCTCCCATTTGACCCAGCAATACCACTGCTGGGAATATATCCCAGAGAATCAAAAAAGTACAATCGAAACAACATCTGCACATGTATGTTCATCGCAGCACTGTTTACAATAGCCAGAATCTGGAAAAAACCCGAATGCCCCAAAACAGATGACTGGTTGAGGAAACTTTGGTACATCTATACAATGGAATACTATGCAGCTGTTAGAAAAAAGGAAGTCAAGAATTTTGTAGTTAAGTGGATGGGCATGAAAAGTTTCATGCTGAGTGAAATGAGTCAGAAAGAGAGAGACAGACATAGAAAGACTGCACTCATCTATGGTATATAGAATATCAGAGTGGGAGACTAATACCCAAGAACCGTAGAAATAAGTACCAGGAGGTTGACCCCATGGCTTCGCGGCTGGCCTCACGTTCCGGGGAAAGGGCAACTCAGAGAAGCGATCACCAACTACATTGTAGTTGAAGGCCATGTGGGGGAAGGGAGTTGCGGGCTGAATGAGGGCTACAGACTGAGCACAGCGGCCACTCAACACCTTTATTGCAAACCACAACAGCTAATTAGAGAGAGAGAACAGAAGGGAATGCCCTGCCACAGTGGCAGGGTGGGGTGGGGGGGAGATGGGAGTGGGGAGGGTGGGAGGGACGCCGGGTTTACGGGTGGTGGAGAATGGGCACTGGTGAAGGGATGGGTTCCCGAACTTTGTATGAGGGAAGTATAAGCACAAAAGTGTATAAATCTGTAACTGTACCCTCACGGTGATTCTCTAATTAAAAATAAATAAATTATAAAAAAAAATAAAAAAAAATAAAATGCTTTCCAAAAAAAAAAAAAGAATCTCTCTCTTGCACACCATGTATTTGATGTCCAGTAGGAAAACATTGTTCCCACCAAAAAAAAAAAAAGGAATCACTGATCATTGCTGTCATCTGCCTAAAATGGAATGAGCACCAACTGAAAACATAGCAGAGAAAAAGCACAGCGACCTACTCAGGATCAATTCAAAGGATGTAGATGAAAAATGACTGAGTCTCTCTCTCTCCTCTCTCCCTCTCTCCCTCTCTCCCTCTCTCCCTCTCTCCCTCTCTCTCTCTCTCTCTCTCTCTCTCTCTCTCTCTCTCTCTCTTCTCATCACAATCCTTTCCCAAGCGGACAGTGTTCCTACTTCTCCATTCGTTTCCAAAACAAAATCTCCATCTGAGAGTTTTGGACTTCCGGAACCTCAGCAGCTATGATTTGGGTGATCTCAGCAATTCGATTCCCACGGAGGCCCTCTTTCCCCGCCCATAGCACAGGCAGCTAAAAATGCTCACACGGGGCGCCGAGAGGATGCATTTGGGTCCCACTCCTGTCATCGCTGCTGCTCTTTTCGCGTTTGTCGCGAAACACGTGCTAGGAGGGGGAATCAAACCAGTGAGCCCAAGCCAGTCCCAGCCCCGGAATCCCCTTAATCCCAAATTGAGGGGATTTCCGGGAAGAGAAGCATGCGCGTGTACTCCCCCCAGGGCAACATGAATCCTGCTAAGTACTTCAACTTCAGAACACACGCAAGGAGAGAGAGAGATTCTGTTCGATTACCCGAGTATTTGCTGGCTGCACAAAATGTACACAGTTACAGACGTCTGGCCTTGTTGCTCACCAGGGGCCGGTGGAGGCTCTCCAAGCTCGTGGGTGGAGCTGCGGCCCAGTGATCTCCCTTCCCAGTCTCCTTGCTGGCCTCGCAGCTGCCTTATGTAATGCGGTCTGTTTGCTGATGGGCTTGATTGGCTCAAGTGTGGGAACCGCATCCCCGGTGGTGCAGCCCCGTGAGGGCCGGACCCAGGAAGCTGATTTGAGTTTTGTATTTCTCGGGACCGGGAGGTTCAACTAAGCATCGTCAAGGAAATCAACGTGGGTGCTTGAGCACAGCACAGAATGATCTGGATGAGTAATGGAGGCAGTTCAGGTGGTCTGTGTTAGGAGTGGGTGGGCAGAGTGAAAAGAAGGAAGGCAACTGCCAGGAAAATTTCCTGGCTCCTGGCAGCTCGCCGGAGTTCGCAGGAATCCGTTCCTTCTGAAATGTGAGTGGGAACCGGCGAACGGAGTAGCGCTGCGAGGAATGCCTAATAAAGGAGTGGCATTCTCTCCCTGCCCCTGCACTGAAATCCCGAAGTGAAGCTGCAGTAGCGTTTTGCTGAGCATCTTAGCAGGAGACAAAAAAGTCAGAAGACCGGGCTCATCTCCGAGGCCTTGCCACCGAAGGCAGAGCTTATTATGCTGTATGAAAAAGAAAACCTCGTTTGCTTCAGTTCAAACCCTGAAAAATATCTCTTTGGGCTCTGGAATTCGTTTTGTTCATTGTCCCAAATCGAAGTGACCTCACGCTGGTTTGATCTGTTAGGTTGAGCTTAACATTAAACCGGCATCATCTTGATCCACCTGCCCCTAGGAGGCGCTGTATTGTTCACTGTATCACTGTATCATTGTCATCCCGTTGTTCATTGATTTGCTCCGGCGGGGGCCAGTAATGTCTCCATTCGTTCCTGTCCCCGGCTAGTGTAGCCCAGCAAGGAGGGATTTGGAGAGCTCCTCAAGTCGGTGTTTTGAATTTCTGTTGTGTAAATCTCCATGAGAGGTAACACGACTCCCAGTGGGTCCTCGAGAGCTGCAAAGAGATTTGTTAAAAGTTCCATATTACTTTTCTATGATTTTTTTTTCTTGAGGAATTGCTTACTGTCTTCCATAAAAGCTACCTTAGTTTCCCACTTTCCCAGCAATAGTGTGTTGAAGGTTCCTTTTTCTCTCCATGCTCATCAACACTTGTTGTTTCTTGTATTCTTGTTAATAGTTATTCTCCCCCCCAAAAAAGTTCCATATTAACGATTTCTCTGTTGATCTTCCCCCACAATTAAAAGTCTTACACAGAAGGAGAAAGACAAGCACCGATGATCTCACTCATCTGTAGTCTATAGGAAAACAGAAAAAGGGACTAGATAATATAAATGGATCATCTAACGTCTGGATATTCGAGTACAATACCCAAGAACTTCAGATCATGTGGGAGTCAGGGCACTGGAGGTGACAAAGGGGTCCAATAAGGGGGCCTTGGACAACTGGGTGGCGGTGAGGTGAGGTAACTGTAAACCATAAATATAAACACTCCTGTAAACACATTACCTCAACTATGATGAACGTTAAAAAAAAAGTACAGCGGGTAGGGCGTTTGCCTTGCACGCGGTGGACACGGGTTCGATTCTCAGCATCCCATACGGTCCCCTGAGCACTGCGAGGAGTGATTCCTGAGTGCAGAGCCAGGAGTAACCCCTGTGCATCGCCGGGTGTGACCCAACCCCAACCACTGCCCCGCACCCCCCCCCAAAAAAAAACAACAAAAAAATCTTTTTCTTCTGATAATTTTGTTTACTTTGCCTAAAAGTCGATCATTACTGAAACTCACCAGCAGAGGGCGCACTTTCATAGAAAATACGCCAGTTCCCTGCTCTGGCAAGATCCCCCCCCCCCCCCCCCCCCCCGTTTGCTGGATGGAAGAAACAGGTTTTATTGGGAGGTATTTTCAGTTCAAATTCAAGTTCTAGAACTTTGGTTTATTATTAGACTGTTCTCTTACTTGGGTGGAAGGAAAGAGAAAAACAGATCTGTCTGCAACCATTGTGTTCTACCCTAATTCAGGGACTGCTTCAAAACTGGTAAGTTTTCAAAGATAATCAAAATGAGCCCGCTTGCTGCTTGATCTGAGGGAATAGGCTGCAGCCTCTCCACAATGACAGATCACCTCATGTTACTCAAGAAATCACCAAACATTCACACCCCACCCTCGCCTCCCCCAGGCCCTGTCCTTTTGCAAGTGATTTGCAATCCCAGACAAGTATTATATAACGATGAAGCAGAAGCCTTGGAGCTTGGCTTGTTATTTCTTTCAGAGAAAAGACATTAAAAACTGTTATTATAGCACTATACTAAACGCCTGTGAGAAAAACATTTCTGAGAAACACGGGGCAGTGGAACTGGTTTAAAATTTTGCATCCGTGCTGCAAAGTGCTACCAACTCCAATTGCCCAAGGGAGCAGATTGAATGAAAAGACACAGTCGGATGAGATGAATACAATGGCTTCGGCTTCTGGAAAGCTGAGGTCTAATCTACATCACTGTTAACTAGCTGCCTGCGTGTCCTTAAACTCTTCCTTAAACTATGCTTTGGGCCTCACATCTGCAAGTTGGCAATTAGATGATCTCAGAATCCCTTCCTTTCTAACAAGTTATCCTTTTCCCCAGGAGACACGTAGATGACATTATTAATCAGACTTATGAGAACCAGAACACCACGCTTTAATAAGTCAACCGTTTTTGCAAGATATGATGATATTTCAAATTTTCTGAAGTGCCTTATGGTTTGTGTTTACGGAAATAGCCCATAATTTATTTTTTTTTTGTTTTGATGCCATACCCCTGCCTTGCTCAGGGCTTACTCCTGTCTCGACGCTCAGGGATCAACCCTGGCATGACTCAGGGGATCATATGTGGTTCTGGGATGTAACCAGGGTCATCTACCTGCAAGGCCTTACACATTCTATTATCTATCTGGCCCAGAAAATAGTCCATTATTCAGTAACAATGTATTTAGTCATTTATGAAAATGGCCCCTGAGGCATTTTACTCCAGAACATGCTAGAAAGGCACTGTGATATGATAGAAAAAAGAAACAGGCTTTGGTTTGGATCCTAAATCTGTCTTTTATTTTCCATGTGACCTTGAACTGTTTTTTTTTTTTTAACTACCAAGGTTCTGCTTTTGAAACTGCAAGAATCTTTTAGGGTTAAAGTGAGCAATCATGAGCTCACCAGAAGGCTAGGCACATCATGATCTATCAATATATGTTGCAAGCCTTTAGTATTATAAATAGCCATTACTCTGCCTATAATGTCCAATCTATAAAATCATCGAGGAGAATTACTTAACTCTTAAACAGTACAATATTTAGTCATCTTGGTTATGTTAAATTAGGAATTTTAGAATTGCAAAGGCTTGAATGTTAAAAAGAGGGGCTTTAAAGAGGTAGAATCCTGTCTTGTTAAAAAAAAATCCTCATATTTGTCTCCACAAGTTAGGATCTGGGAACTCGTAGGATATCTAGTTTTTACAGCCTAAGAAGACAAGATAAGAAATCTTTTATTGTTTTGGGGCTGGAGCAGTAGCACAGCAGGTAGGGTGTTTGCCTTGCACTCGGCCAACCTGGGTTCAATTTTCAGCATCCCATATGGTCCCCTGAGCGCCACCAGGGTGGTTGCTGAGTGCAGAGCCAGGAGTAACCTCTGTGCACCATCGGGTGTGACCCAAAAAGCAAAAAAAAAAAAAAAAGAAATTTTTTATTGTGGCTAGATGGATTTCCACTGTATAAAAGATGATATGGGCCTCTGGAAAGTACTGGTGCGAAAAGGTGGGAGGGCGGGTGCGGGTCCCGCTATTTCTGCCAGTAGCATTCCACAGTTATTTCTGTGTATCCTTGAGAGTACAAATTGTCCGTCTGGAGACAGAACAGGGAGACTTACTGAGGAAAAATAGGTTCAAAGCCCGTGCTAAGAAATTCCAATGGGTTGAGCTAAGTGCAGAGGATGGCGTTTGAGGAAGCCCTAATTCAGTGTGTGTGCCCAGGGGGTGAAGGGATTTCTCTTTCCTTTTTGAAGTTCCTCGGGCCACATTGCATGTCCAGCAGACTCTCTTTGGTACCATGACTATATCCCTCACTACTTACCGGACATGCTTGTGAGCAGCTTTCTGTTGAAAAATCGGTGGCTCTCTGTGTGAGGTCTGTTTCTGACCAGAAAATATGCTTAGTCCATGCTCAAACTGAGCTGAGGGTGTCTCCAACAGCAGCTGCTGCCAATTGGAGAGGGATGTGAGCACTGGTAGGAAAATGGCAGTTTCCTTGCCTGACGGGTTGATGAACTCTGAGATATGCTCGAGGATTCTTCCAGGGTTTCTCAGAGGATACCCGTCTCTTATTGGCGTTATTCCCTCCCCTCCTGCTGTAGCTAGAGCTTTGTCACTCCTATCCTTGATTGTGGGCGAAGCCAGCCTAAGATACCAGATAAAAGTTTATATTTCAGCAGTAAGGGGTTTCTGCCTACAAGAAAGGAATTGCAGTGGCATGCAGATGTTGGCCCGAAAATGCTGCTGCCATTTACATTTGAGACCTGGGGTCAAATTCTTCAAGCCCTCCAATTTTACTTTGTTTGTCTAAGGTCTCAGGAGTGTAATAATAGCTAGTCCGCGGAATGATGTGATTACTAAATGTGACCACACACATGAAGTGCCTGGCGCAATGTCCAGCTCATAGTCTTAGTTTTCAAGTAAATATTGTCAAACATTGACTATTATTGTTCTTATTCTTCCTGCTGACCTACATAGGAGAGCTCTTACATTCAACGCAACTGATGTATTTTGGGTTTTCTATGGAAATCCCAAGAGAAAAAAAATGGTGATATGTAGCCTTTTCATTGCCAAGGAAGAGCGTAGTTTTCTCAGAAGCTTTAAGCTTCATTAAAAAAAAAAAAACTCTATGAGCAGGAAGAAATGGAGACAGTAAAAAGAAACATCCCTGAAAAGTAATCCATCCAGTTGGGCACTGAACATGATAGGTGAGCAAGTAGGAGGTAGAACAGTGAACAAAGCCAGAGTCTGATGTGTTATTTTTAGAAGCTGGAGGAATGCTGGGGAAGAAGAGGGGAAATATGTAGCATTTATGTAACACATTTCCAAGGATCTCTGAAAGGAAGTTTTATATTTAATGGAGTTGTTAACAATTGGGATTGAAAGCCTAAAATAGAAGTAGGAATATGAAGCCAACACGAGAGGATTTTGTTGGGTCTGCTATAGATTTTGGAAAAGGTGTTTGCAGGGTTAGGTAATATACGTGGAATTTAACCTAGTCCAGTTATTAGGTTCATGTTTGATTTTGTTTGAAGACTCTCACTGATGATTTTTCCCCAGCCTATGGAATGAAGCATCCCTCTCTCTCTCAGACAACACAAGCCTTCCTTGGCCATTAGTGTATCCTTTGTATCCTTTCAGAACCTTCCCTTTAATAAAGTAGTATTTTGAACTTAGTACTTTTGCTGCTGTTGCCTCTCTTTCTTTCTTTCTTTCTTTCTTTCTTTCTTTCTTTCTTTCTTTCTTTCTTTCTTTCTTTCTTTCTTTCTTTCTTTCTTTCTTTCTTTCTTTCTTTCTTCTTTCTTTCTTTCTTTCTTTCTTTCTTTCTTTCTTTCTCTCTTTCTCTTTCTTTCTCTCTCTCTTCCTTCCTTCCTTCCTTCCTTCCTTCCTTCCTTCCTTCCTTCCTTCCTTCCTTCCTTCCTTCCCTCCCTCCCTCCCTCCCTCCCTCCCTCCCTCCCTCTTTCTTTCTTTCTTTCTTTCTTTCTTCTTTCTTTCTTTCTTTCTTTCTTTCTTTCTTTCTTTCTTTCTTTCTTTCTTTCTTTCTTTCTTTCTTTCTTTCTCTTTCTTTCTCTCTCTCTTTCTTCCTTCCTTCCTTCCTTCCTTCCTTCCTTCCTTCCTTCCTTCCTTCCTTCCTTC